>NC_081410.1:607877230-608194730 GCF_030272615.1 Cryptomeria japonica
GAGTCTTTGATAGTGATCTCTCTTCCATTGAAGGGGAATTTGATGCATTGGTGATAAGTGGAGGGGACAACTTGCAAGGAGTGAATCCACGACCGATTGAGAAGGATTTTATAGAAGAGATCAAGATCTAGTAATAGGCAAGGGGTTTCAATTGTGATAGGGCCCACTTGAAGAGGTAAGGTGATCATGCCCTTTGAAACTCTTTCTGCATTATCATATTCTTTTATTCTGATCCTTCCTGATGTATCTACTAGGTCCTCAAAAAGTCCCAATTGTTTTATTAACTTGTATGTACACAAATTGAGTCCGGATCCACCATCTATCAGGATACGTTTGACCTTGTTCTTCTAGATAAGGGCTTCGATATGAAAAGGTTTATTATGGTCTTCATGTACAAGAGCATCACTAGAAGTGAACACAAGGTGTTGTTGGGCAGTAAGGTTTCCAATGAGAGCTTGAAATTGGGTAGCATTGATATTATCGGGAATGCAAGACTCAAGGAGGGCTTGTTCCAAAATTTCTTTATGGATAGGGGAATTCTTGAGGAGTTCTAGGATGGAGATCTATGTGGGGGTCTTCCCAAGTTGGTCAAGGAGATCGTATCGGCGGGTGAAAGACATGGGGGGAGGATTTGGTTGGGGAGGAGATCCTTGCATGGTGAGTTTGCCTTGGTGAGTGGTTACATTGCAGTCATTTTGAGAGTAGGAGGTGGAAGGTGTAGCGCCTTGAATGACTATCCTAGCAAGATTACGTCTGCTTTGGGGAGGGGGAGGTTAACTCCTTGGATAGTTACATTATTGACATGATTAACTGCGGGCTTAATGCAACCTACTAAAGAGTCAAAGCCGGTTATGTGATTAGTGTATTCATAGTTCACTGTGTTAGATGATGAGCCTTTTCCTTTATCATGTTTCAGGAAGGGTTCCTGGTACATTTTGAGTTTGTCATTGTTATTACCAGGTTTTGCATCTGCTACTTCAATTTCACCCCTATCAATGAGATATTGTATGTAGATTTTAAGCTTCATGCATTTTCATGTATCATGTCCCTTGATACGATGATACTCACAATATAATTCTCATTATACCATCTAGGTTTGGGTTGATTGGGATCAAATGAGTGAGTAATCGAGAAAACCACTACACCTGCTTGAACAAGCTTTTGAAACACCACTTCAATGGGCTCAGCAAGAGGAGCAAAGTTTCTTGGAGTCCTATTGTTGGATTTGGGTGGTCACCCCTGGATTGAGACATTGTTATGAGTCTTTTGGGATTGATTTTAATTATTTTGATTGTTGAATTCTCAATTGGTGGGGGTGGGTTTTGGAGGAGTGGCCACGGTCTAGACTTGTTTTGCATCAATTACACCGTCATTGACTACATTCTCTTTTTTGGACCAGAATTTTGGTTTATCATTATGATAAGAGGAAGAATTTTGACTTGATATTTGGTAATGTTTTAAGGTTCCTTCCTCTAACAAGACACGTTCAAGGGCTAGGCTCTTATCAGTCAATTTTTGGAAAGATTTAATACATTGAGATGTCAAAGGCCTTGATAGTTTAGGCACCAGATTATTTTGAAATAATTCAATTTGGTGTTGTTCTGGCATGTCCCATTGGAATTTCTTGATGAGGTATTTCCATCTTTACAAGCAGTTAGTGAAAGTCTCTCAGGGCCTTTGCTTTGTGTTACAAAGGTCCATCATGGAAACATCATTAGCCATGTTGTAGGCATAGTGAGCCACAAACTTCTTTGCCAAGTCTGGGAAGGAGATAATGGAACCTCATGGTAAGGATGAGAACCATTAGACTCTTAGGGAAGATTCTTTGAAGGTATAGGTCACTATAGGAGACTTCTTCACATAGGATGTGAGATTCCTAGACATGGTCACGGGGGTCCCCTTTGCCCTCATACTTGGTGAATTTAGGGATCTCAAACCCTGGGGGGGTAAGGTGCAACTGATATAAACGGGTCATAAGGACAAGGACAAAATTCCTCAAAGGAGTAAGGTTTCCTTTTGTTAGTCCCTTCATGTCCTTGATGATTTTTTTCATGTCATGAATTTCTTTAATGAGGTCTTGTTGTGGATTTTGGAAATCATGGATTGTGTTTTCCCCTAGAATCAGATGAGTCATGGAAGGTGCACCACTACTAATGTATTGATATGATGAGGAAGTGGGGATGTGAGATGTGATGACCGATGTCATGGGGACTTGAGTGATAGTTGGTTGCGACCCACAAACTGTTGTGATAGGATTAAGTGCGGCCCAAATGAAGCTAGAGACATTGTTGATGAGAATGGAGGTTTGTGGAATGGGAATATATGGTTGAGAAGAAGATGGTATAGAGGCATGTTGGACAATAGATGAGATTGGATTTGATAGTGGTATAGATGGTAAGGAGGAAGAAGGTGGAATGGAGATCACAGGGGGAGGTGTCTCTGGTGTTATTGATTGACTTTGAATGATTGGCAGGGCCATGATTGATTGAGTTTGAATAGGTGCAGCAGTATGAGTGAGAGCAAGGTCTCCTTGTGGTTGTTGACCAAGGGTGGGTTTATCGAAATTAGCTGGGAGTTGAGCTCCATTTTCAAGGAGGGTCTTTATAAGAACAGTAGGATTATGTTGGATAAATTTCTCCAACATCTCTTGGTTATAAGAGTCTGCTAGGAAAGTTTGCACTTCTAGAGAGAGTTCATCTTGGTCAACTGTATTAGGATTTTGTGTCTGATTTTGGATGCTAGGTTGCACACTTTGTGTAGGATCTTGTGTAGGAACTTCATATAAGACACTAATGTCCGACATACCATATTATTGTTTGGCCATCATTTTCTTTTGAGATCGAGTTGTGACAATACAAGAACAACCTTAGAAAAGATTGAAGGAATAAATCTTAGATAAGAGGACTTTAGCAAGGCTCTTGGATTTTTGGATTTGAATTTGATGAAAATGGATTTTTCTGATTGATAGGGTCTTTGGATTAGGACCTGGATTTGATTAGGATTGCACCTCAGCCCTTGGATGAGGATCTTAGGTGGGAAATGTTGGTCAACCCCCAAGCAAGTTAATGACCAAGTGGGGTAGAATTTAGACCTTGGAATGATGATCAAGAAGCCTTTCTTCCACTAAGGGTTGACTAATGACCCTAAGTAAAACAAAGACATGAGATAAGAGTCTTGATTGACTCAAAGGATAAGGCAAAGGTACTTCGAGAGGATTCTTCTTCAAGCACAAATATAAGTGATTAAGGATGAGGTCTAAATGAAACTTCACAAGCATGCAACCTTAATGTGAAGTTCAATTGGACTTGATTTGGATTTTGAAAATTGATTTGATAATTGGAGGTGATTGATTTTGTGATTGATTGATGTGCTAAGTCCTTAGGAAAATATTGAGGATGATCGATTGAAGAGGGATAATAGTGATGATTAGAATAATTTTGGTGACTAGGATATCCTTGGCATGAACATGACTCAATAGATGATTGGTTCGGATGGCAAGTTGTATGAAGGGACACGACCACCCTAATTTTGACTATAGTTGGTGTTAAAAGACAAACTTGAATCTTGATGGAGGGCACAGACTCTTAATTAATCACTAGCATCAAACTCATTGCTATGACCATGGATATAATTGTTGTTGTGATGCAAGAAGGTCCTATGTTTAAGCAAGAGTTTGCAGTTTGTGTACCAAAATTTCTGACGTCTAATGAGTTGTGCTTGTGTGAGCTTCTTCTTCTTGATAGGTCAGTGGATTTACTTCTTAGGATGCTTATAGAACTTAGGTTTATGGAACATGAGATGGACAAAGTGTCAAAATAATTAGGACTTTGTGTGGATGGTGACTAGGATGTGACTATGTTTGAAATTGTGACTAGGATCTTGACTTGGAAGATTGTTTCCTTTTAGACAAGTGTTCTTTTTTTGCAAAGTGTTTGAGGATAATGATGTGATTTTGGTCTACTCTTGGCAAGAAAGTATCAAGCAAACCAAACACAATAATCAAATGAATCTTAGGTCAAAGACACTCATGCTCATGTACAACATTCTTAAGGTTGGAAAGGACAATAGTCATTGGATCCCAATCAGTTTCCCAACTACACTTACCTAGAGTGAACACTTAGATGCTTGACCCCACTAGCTCCCCTCCGTGACACTCACTTCTCTGAGGCAGCCAAACATCAATTCCCATGAAAAATCATCATAGCAAACTTTGTGCCTCTTCTAAGGGTTGTAAAAATATGGGTGGCTTCGGAGGTCTGACCTCCTGCACCAATGACTAGAAGGTTTTTGGCCACTATGCACAAGGTGTTTAATATGTCTTCCCATTAGGAGCTACCCTTCACAATCGCGCAAGAGCATTTGAGGCCTATAGCCCAACGAAGCACGAAGAACTTAGTAGTCATGCAAGTGTGATTGTGATCTCTAGGATTCTACTAAGCACCCAATGTGAGAGTGAACTCTCATATATCCCCAACCATTGACCCTTTCGTCATCAATGGCCTATTTATTATAGTGAGTTGGGAACCCTAGGTCTGGGTGTACTCAATTGGATCATTCCCCTCTTACCTTCTCAAAGAGCAAGTTGGGAGGGTAGGCCCACTAAGGGTAAGCATGCAACAAACATGAAAAAATTGGAGGTCTGGATTTCTGGTCATCTAGCTAGATGAGAGAATACTCTCCACCTTTACGCTTTTCACAAAACACAAAGGACAATGGTTTATTTACCTTTTAATTAGGTCTAGGTGCCTAGTTAAGAAAAAAAGACACAATATTTGATTGGAACTCCTAGGCAACCTGCAAAACAATTAGATTAGTAGTTTTTTGTTGGTATTTTGATGATGTTTTGATTGTCATTGATGGACACACACTTACTTGATGTATAAGTTATTCTCAACTGGTATTGTATGTCATTAAATGTGTAGTCTTTAGACTATCAGTATTTTGTAAAAGATGGTTTACCAGTCATAGATTGACTAAAGACCCCAAGCTGTATGAAGATCCTAAGCGGTACAAGGATCTCAAGTGGAACGAAGGACCCGAGCGGTAGTCAATTTTTGATCAAAACACTATGATATTCCAGTCTTCATTTTTAAAAATCGGTAATCGGTATATTGTATTAACCGATATGTATTTATGATGAGTTACCAATGGGTATTATTGTAATGTGTGATGAGTTATCATCCACCGACACTTTGGCGGTGTTTTTTGTGTTGTGTTACCAAATGTGTCTAGATGCATTGTACCTAGGAACTTATAGTCTAATCTTATTGGACCGACATGAAATCAGATTCCTTTATAAGGACATCATGTCTAGGTTTTGTATATGATATAGAGAAGAAAAGGTTATTATGTGCAATCATTGAAGAGAAGGTTAGGTCTATGTGAAGAGATAGAGTGTGCAGATATATAAAACTAAAGTAATGCTAAAATGCACTAACAAGGAGCTATCAAGGATCTAATTAAGCATACTATGCTATTATCTAGATCATTCACATGTTGATTACTCACAACTTCAACAAGTCTAAAGCCCCTAACCGGGTAGGCTCAACAAATCCTTTGTAAATCCTCTAACAAGGTGGTTCACAACTGTGGATTTTAAATCCTCTAACAGGTAATCTTTAATGGGACTTATCTCCTAATAGAGATCTAGATTCCTAACAGGATCTGTTTTGGTGAAGAACAGTGTATGCCCTTAGCCGGTTTGGTTACTATTCTGCAGATAGTTACTTGTTAGTTTCTGCTCACCATGGTTTTTCCCATTTGGGTTTCCACATCAAAAATATTGTGTTATGGTGATTGTGCTTTTGTGGCTGAACACTTTGTTTTCTATTTGGTTTGCATTTATCTTAACTAGTTTATTAGTGAATCTGATTCATTGATTATTTGCTAAACTATTTAAGAGTTTTCTTATAGTAATTTTTGGCATACTGATTCACCCCCCCTCTTAGTATTTATCAATTGGTATCAGAGCCAACCTTTCTATAAGTCTAACCACTTGGAAGGAGATATGGGGGAGTACAATGTGAGGGAACTTACTCATTGTCTCACTTAGAGTGAGAGAGCCTATGATGAACTCAAAATTGAGTATAAAGCCTCTTTGGCCAAGAGAAGAGAGCATGTTGAGAAACTGATGGAACTTACTGAAAATAGATCTTTTGATGAAGCAGACAAGGATGCCCTAGTTGAAGAAGTTGAAAAACTAAATGAATCTAAAGCCAACCTAAGAATGGAGTTGGAAGGGCTGACTATCAAAATTTGTTAGGAGCTTGAGAACAGAAGGAAACTTGAAGATTTGGTAAAAGACAAAGATCATGAGATCTCCAAGCTAAAGCAAGAAATCAATACCCTTACCGCTCATCTCTAGGAGAGTAAAGTGGAAAAAGAAGAAATGCAAGGTGAACTAAACATGGCTATTTTTGAGAATGCAACCTTGATGGAATCCAATGCTGCTATTTCCAAGGAACTTGCTGAGTCAAAGGAGATACTTGCCAAATTTAATCAGAGTACTGCTAAGCTAGAGCAAAATCTAGAATCGGCAAAGCCAGCAAAGAATACCTCTGGACTTGGTTTCTCTAGGTATGAGGAAGGTGAGACCTCTGGAACAAAATTTGAAGCATCAAAAAGGCAACCGACATCCAAGGGAAAAGGTAAGCAAAAATTTAAACATGTTTGCTTTAATTGTCTCAAAGAGGTACATACTGCCAATGTGTGTAGAAGCAAGGCCTACAACACTTTTCCTTATTTTCAAAACAATGTGCCTAGATCCAATAGATTCAATGGAAACTGTTATGCATGCAACAAGTTTGGGCATAGAGACTTTGAGTGTAGGTCAGTTTTGCACAACACTAGGAGATATCCTCCAAGGACTCAAGGAGTTATCCTAGAACTTTCTATGAACCAGAATCGCAACCAGTACAATACCTATGACCATCGGTCAGTTGGTTATCAAGCGACAACTAGTTGGAGACCAACTTGTTTGATCTATCATGGTAATAGTCACACTATTGTAACATGCAGAAGGAAGAATGGAAGTATGAATGATGGACCATGGAGAACACTTGGAATGGTATGATATCATTGCAACAAACCAAGACACACTTCCAAAACTTGCAGACTGAGAAAGAACCTATCAAGTGATATACCGATCACTCCAGAAGGAGAAATTGATGTTGAAACTGTTCAAATGGAAATTAATAAAAATTGGAAAAATAAATCAGAAGAAGAGTCATAGGATGAACCTATTTCTGCACCTTGTGTGGAAGTCTCTGAACTGGCAAACTGAGCTTCAGAAAAGCTTAGGGGAAACATATCGGTGAAATATTTCGAACCCCCAGTTTATATCGGTAAAGAAATTTATTAGTATATGTTACATGTCAATCAACAGAAGATTTGAAGCGGTAAAAGGCAAAATTAGGGTTTGTACCCTAGCGGTGATGCATTTATTATGGTAGGTGAGAGTTTGTTTAAAAGGGATTTTTGTCGTCATTTTCACTTATCTATTTTCAGAAGAAGAATTTTCAAGAGCAAAGCAACCAGAGCAATTTGTTTAGCATTTGAAGAAATATTGTGTGAAATCTTGCAATCATTTTCAAGCAATCAGTGAAGAACACTAAGTGGTGATCTAGCGACCGAAGTGGTGTATTGTGCATGATATTGGAAAAACCTAAATTTTAGATTGTGAAGGTATTTTTTCTAATTTCATTCTTATCATTTGGTTATGGCTTCTACATCGCACTCTAGTTCTAGTGCACTTGTAGATACACCTAAGTTTCTTTAGAAGAAAATGAGATACAATGCCCTATCTCAAATTCTCGCCAAAGTTATTGTCGAGGGAGATATTTTAGGGTATATAGACTATAAGTTGGAAGACCTAGGATCCCTAGTGATTCACTCCCAGCTAAGTTTGTTCTGTGGAGATGACAAGAAGATTAAACTAGAGTATAGAATTCTTGAGAAGATGAAACTGCACAATGTGGTATACTTTCTAGAAGAATTCTCAGAAGAACATATTTGCATTATCCTCAACAGAGTGCATGGTGACAAGATGTACCTCGAGCGGACCCATGACATCACATCGAAAGAGATTCATGCTGTCACCAGATTTTGTAATGTTAGAGAAATACCAGTTCTACAGAAGGTCACCAAAACTAAAATGACAGAGCTCACCGGTTCTATGAGTTATCAACAGGTAATGACCGTCAACACCATTAAAGATGATCTAGTAAAATATGCTTGCATGGTGATTGGTTATAGGATATTTTACGCTAGCAGAATGAATTCTGTCCCTACTACTATGGTAAATGCTACTTACAGGATGATTAAAGAAGATACTGAATATGACCTATGTACCTATTTATGGAAGCAATTGTTGGAGAATCTGAAATCCATCAAACAAGATAAATCACCGAGGTTCAAGTTTGGGCAACTTCTGGTCGGTCTATTCTCCTATTTTCAAGGTTATTTCCCCAAAGTAGGTGATGTTCAATGGTCTACTAACCTACCGGTTTCCAGATAGATTAACGAGAGTCTACAAGCAATGGGAACTACATATCCTGAGGTTCTAAATAAGTATTTTGACAAATTCAGACTAAAGATGATCCAGAGAATGAGGATATCTGGTGATTTAGTGAAGAAGTATGAAGATGACATCTGCTTCATAATAAGGACAAATCACTACATAATGGAAGTGGTGGAACCTAGAAAGGAAGTATTTGACCCTATGGGGTATGAAGTGGTGAATGACATATTGATCGGGTATGCCTCTACCCTACTTGCCTTACCACTGGATGCAAAGAAGATTAGAACCAGTACCTACTTGGAGAGGGTCACACCGATTGAGGAACTGAAGTAGAAAAAGAGCAAAGCAATGTCATCGGTATCAACACCAGTTACATCTACCAGTCCAAGAGTGACCAAGTGGTCACCAGCCAAAAAGAAACCTGAGATTATTTCGGAAAAAGTATTTGAGAGGAAGCGGAAATATAGGACTCACTCACCAAATTTAGAAGACACTGAACCGGAGATTGAAATAAAGAAGACAAGGCAATCAAGCAAAAAGTCAAAGTCTATTGGTAATGTGCCAGCAACTTCTACACTGGTAAATATAGATATTACTTCTTATAAACCATTGACACACTGTCAAAGGAAAATAAAGAATATTAGGAGGAAAGTGCTTGATGACTTAAAGGAATATTTTAATGACTTTAATGATAGTGAGAAATAGGATGTAGAATCGGAGGTCATTAAATATTTATGTATTAATGATCGGTCACCTTCTGAGATTAAAACTATTACTCCAAATTCTTTATATGATTCTTTGGATAATAAATGGCATATTTCCATTGAAAGAGAACAAGAGATTAGGGAGAAAATTTTTGCATAGTACTTTTCTAATGCTTCAAATTCTGAGTTATTTGAAATTGTTGATAAGTACAAAGGCATTTTCTTTATGAGAAGAAGGTGATTAAGGTTACTAGAAGGTAAAATCTTTGAAGTAGAAAAAGATACACATATACAGGTTAAAGTTGCTATCAAAATGCACCAATTATCTGAAGCCACTAGGCAAGCTGATCAAGAACTTGACCCATCCTTAGTCAAACCGGATGAGGTATTTGATAGTCAAGGTGAAAGAATGACAGAACAAAATGACCCTATTGATATCGATGCATTAGATAATGAGGATGTCACTCCAGACAAAGAAAAAGTTGAGAAAGAGAAATGGGACAAAGAGAAAGCGGAGAAAGAACAAGAAGAAAAAGCAAGGCAAGAAGAAGCAAAGAGGAAACAAGAAGAGAAGAGGAAAGAAGAGGACAAGAGAAAAGAAGAAGAAAAGAGGAAAGAAGAAGACAAGAGAAAAGAAGAAGAAAATAAGAAGGAAGAAGAAAGAAAGGAGGAAGATAAGAAAAAGCAGAAAGAGGATAAGAAGAAGAAAGAAGTGGAGAAGAAACAAGAAGAGGAGAAAAAGAAAGAGTCAGAGAAGAAGAAAGAAGAAGAAAAGAAAAGAGTGGAAGAAGAGAAAGAAGTAGAGAACATAAAACAAGTGGAGATCAAAGCCAAAGAAGGAGGGTAGACTCCTATAGCAACCCATGATCAAACCAAGCAGATTGATTCCACGAATCCTATTGATCTAACTCTTGCATGTCTGACTCAATCAACAGATGAGTCTGAGCTGCTTTGAAGCATTAAACTTGCATTGGAGAGACTAGAAGAATTGTAGAAGAATAAAAAATAGGATGCCATTCAGATTGTTGTTGACACCCTTACCAGTCTGATTCCTGGGACTAACCTCCCCAGTATCGACTCCTCTCTATCCAAGCTCAAAATTCTTTGTACCGTAGTGGAAGACTAGGTACAATTCTTAGAGGATGTTGCTCAAGCAACTGCAAGAAAGAACCATGAAAAGGCACTCAATATTGGCTTAGTCAAGAAAATGAATGAACTTAGGACACAACTACTAAAAGAAAAGGATGATATCAGTGTTTCTATGGGTGAGGGTAAATTACTTTTGAGTAAAATCTGTCAACCCCATCTTTTTTGTGAAGATGTGCTCAAACAAAAAGCTCAACTCCAATCAGAGTTATAGGAATACATCTGCAACTTCAAGATGCCCTATGATTTAGTCACTGTCTATAGACAAACTATTCATCATTTTCAGCATCAAACTCCCAAGATGGACTTAGAAATCAGCAACCAAACTCAAGATCCACAGGAGCTTCAACTACTCCTATTGCCAACACTACATGTTCTTGAGAGATTTTTTCTGAATTTGGAAGCTATCACGGTAACTCAAGAGATGAGTACCATCGATGCAATGGAAGAACTGGCATTTTAGATGAAGACTAAAAGTGAGATTGCTACCTCGCTACTTGAGTCATGGACATTGGACATGAAGACTATTGTGCAGACCTTTAAATCTATTTTTGAGAAATTTCATTCCTTATTGTCATGAACATCTACTCTGTTTTATTTTATAAAAGGGGTACTTTACATAACTTTGTCATTGTTGGAAAAGGGGGAGTAGTGTACATTCAAATTTTGGTGAATGTTACCATTTTATGCACTTACTTGTAATTTTTGCAAAGGAAGGAGTATATATGCTTAGGGGGAGTAATTTTGATTTTGGCATCTTTTTTTTGTAAAACACTTAGATATCAAAATTTTCCTAAGTGTTGCCATCAATGCCAAAGGGGGAGATTGTTGGTATTTTGATGATGTTTTGATTGTCATTGATGGACACACACTTACTTAATGTATGATTTATTCTCAACTATTGGTTGTTCCAGCCAATATTGTATGTCATTGAATGTGTAGTCTTTAGACTATCAGTATTTTGTAGACGATGGTTTACTGGTCACAGATTGACTGAAGACCCCAAGCGGTATGAAGACCCCAAGCATTAAGTTTTAGTTAAGTTAATTTTAATTTGAATTTACTGGACAACTGATTTAGCCCCCCCTCTCTCAGTTGTCTCCAGGACCTAATAATTGGTATCAGAGCATAGTACTCTTTTTGCAGAAGTTTAACAGCTTGAGGAGATCCAATGTCTTCTAACTATTTCAGGAAGGACAGTCTGAAACCTGATGGAACCAGCTATGGCATATGGAAGATCAGGATGGAGACACATTTGAATTGCATTGGAAAGGACATATAGGATGTTACAAATAATGGTTATACTGCTTCTACTCAAGGTCAACCTAATCCACCAAACTTGGCTAAATATGAGGAAAATGAATGCAAAACAAGAGAAGCACTTTTGAGCGCATTGTCAAATCAGCAAATCATGGGATTATCAGATAGATCTACTCCTAAAGCTATTTGGGACAAATTGGAAACATTGAATGAAGGAGATTCCATAGTCAAAATTGCAAAACTTGAATGCTTCTGGGTCAGGTATGAAAAACTGAAAATGGAAGAAGATGAAAGGATTTCTGCTTTTATGGAAAGAGTAAATAAAATTGTTTTGGGTATACAATGTTTTGGAGGAACCTTAAGTGAAGATGAGATTGTTTCTAAAGTTTTAAGAGCTTTGCCACCAGCATATAAAATGAAATTTACTGCTATAAATGAATTGAGAACAATGCCTAATGCATCAGTATCTAGAGACACTTTGGTTGGAAAACTTTCAGCTTTTGAACTTCAAGAATTTGGTCTTGTTTCTACTATAAAGATAGATCTAGCTTTTAAGGCATCATCATCATCTGCAACATCATCATCATCATCTAAGAAATCTGATTGGAAAGCCTTTTATGTGAGAGAACATGAAGAAATCAAGAAGGAGAGTGAAGAACTAGAAGAGCTTGAAGCATTGTTTGCAAAGAAAATGCCTAAAGGTCCAGTTGGAAGTAACTATGAAGGTAAAGCACCATTTAAATGTTTTAACTGCAATAAATTGGTCATATGGCTTCTAGGTGTCCTGATAGACATGCAAGATTGAAAGAAGAAGCTAAAAGAACATATAAGCCTAACCTTGATTATCAAAGATACAAATTCAAGAAGAATAGAGACAAATCTTGTTATTATGTTGATGAAGGAGTTACTGATGAGGAACCATCAGACAATGGATAGGTTTTTGTTGCTATAACCCGACTCATCCTAGCATTTCAGTATTTTTCATGTTGAGACTATTATGGTTGCTTTAGTTTTATACATTATGGATTTGGAACTTATATGATTTCATGATTTGCATAACATTGATATATATTGATGCTTCATTTCTATGCTTGATTCTAGAATAGGATTACTTTGTGATGATGTATGTCACTATTGGAATTGCAGGAATTTACTATGATGATAGAAATAGGATGCATGTTTATGTATGGATCAAAATTATGAGGATTATGATAATTGCTTATGTGGATTTATTTTGATACAAGACGTATTGATTTTTGTTTAATATCAATTGTATGTAGAGTGTTTGACGTGTATTCTTATTCATGTGTTTAAATGTTATATGAGGTTATTTGGAAGTATTAATGTGTAATTGAGATATGCAGAAAAATTATTCATGTGAGCATGGAAATATTATGGAGAACCAAACCTAGACCTATGTACATTCATAAAACTAGGGTTTGTCTATTTAGAGAGACAACACCCCGTTTGTATCATATTTTATTTGTGAAAGTGTATGTTGCATGTGTGTTAAATTGAATTTATTAATTTGTGTAAATCCAACAAGAGACAAAATTGCATGTGTAGTGTTGTAAAGTTTTTATTGTGTCACTTGACACATGTGTTGATTTATGTATTGATTTTTGAATTGTCTCTTGGAGGGAGTTGTTTTAACCATAGCTTTTTCAAATAATTTAATGGGGTTCTATATTTTCCTTGGGTAGAGAATCTTTGGGGTGGTCAACTTAGGTTTGACCCGAAAGTTAACTTCAGATGGGTTTAAAAGGGGTTAAATGAACTCTTAGGGGTAGTTTAAAGGTGTTTCCTAAAGCCCATAAGGTATACCTAAGGGTTAGGAGTAATTTTAGGCATGTGACAACTCCCATGTGACTATTTAGTCATCCCAAAAAGTGAGTTTTCTAAGATGTGCGAAAATTGAATTAGAAGGCATCATCTAGGTTAGTTAACTTTCCTTTTTGATGAGAGATCCTTTTTGATCTTTTTCGGACTTTTTCCTTTTTCAATTTTAGAAACCTGTGAGAACTCTCACTGAGGTCTTCTTAGGCAAGAATGAGAGATTTTGTGGGTAATCACCCACTCTCCATTTTTAGAGACAATGCAATTTTGAAAAGAAAAGATTTGGTATAGGAATTTGGCTAAGTGTAGAGAAAAAAGGATTGTGGAATTGGGCTGCTCATTCTTAACTAGATCTAGCATACCTTTGGGTAGTTTGAAGGTTGGTTTAACTTCTTCTTGTTTCTTTATGTTACATGTTATTTTGGAAAGATTACTTGTTTGGGAAAAAGTTGTTCCCCTACATTTTATTTTGTGAAAATTATTACGCATGATGTCTTTGATTTCTTTTATGCATTTTGTGTTTTGGGAGTAATCAAGGCCTCCTACTCTTGGGAGAGAGGATGGTCTTGTGGGTGGTAGAAGTTTGACAGCCCTCGAGTGAGAGGCTCTTGTTATGAGAGTGATCTCAAGGGATATTTATGTGACCTTTGTTGCATGGCTTGTTTATGTATTTGGGGGTCATAAGGAGGGAAATAAGGTATGAATGCCTTGGGGGGCATAAGGATGTGGGGTTGTTGTACTTATGATATATCTTTGTTTGCCATGAGGTGGCTTTGTGTTTTACCATACTTGTAGTCTCCTCAGGGTATTTGGTCCACTACCACCCATGTAAAATCATCACATTTTGTGGTGCAGTGTAGTCTTGGTTGGGAATATGTTGTTGTGTATGTTTCCCTTGTTGTTGTGTTTGCATGTGTGTAACCTATCTAGGGCTTGGTTCTCCAAGCTCGGGGGTGGCTACTAGTTAGCCTAGGCTGGGAGGTGAGCACTCCATGGTCATAGCCTGTGATTTATTTGCATGATTGTTGGAAGAGAGAAAGAAAAAAAGACAAGTAGAAGTTGCTAGGATTATTGTTTGCAGAAAAATATTTGGGAATGAAATAGTTTATATTTTAAGTTGCAGCAATGTGAAAGGGAAACTATATGTTGTAGTTACTTGAATAGAAAATGTATTTATTTTAATTAAAGTCCTCATTTAATAGAAATGAGAGACTAGCTAGGTATCACACCCATTTGTATTGATGGCTATAATGGATTTTAAATGTACTCTAAAGAAATGCATTATTTGTTTATTTTTAAAGTGTCTATCTTTGATTAAGTTCCCTATAGTTACTATTACTAGTATGCATGTTAGTTTTGAAAATGAACGTTTATTTTGCATGTTAATTCTGAGAATAAAAGAATCAGTTTATTTCTTATGCATATCTCTAAGGTTAAATTTAAATATTAACACATTTATTTAGTTGCTATTTAATTTTTTTGAATTCCGTCGTTTATATAGTTACTGTTAAAATTATTAAACTCTGTTATTTACTTATTGCAGAATATAAAATCTAAAGTTAAATAGCCTAGCTAATTTAATTAATATCTTTTTTATTTAGATGTTGTTTAAATTCCGATTTATGTCATTAATCTAAGGTTAAATAAATTATTTCAGATTATAGCAACTTGGGATTTAATCAATATATATATATATATGGTTGCTTAAAAGAAAATTTAACCCTAAATATAATGAGTATCCTGAAAATAAAAAAATTTAAAAAAAAGATATTTTTTTTTAGGACCTTGGGAAGGGGACTCGGCCCCTGCGGATGTCCCCGCATGGCGGCCCCCACACACAGTGGGCGACGTACCCCCAGTGGCGGCTACAGCCGCAACCCATAATGGGAGGCTTTGACCCCCTCTGTGGGTAGCGCCCCACAGCGGCAGTGCTACCGGGATGTGGGCCGCGACCCGCAAGCTCGGTAGTGGCTGCCAGTAGATGAGGAAGGATTAACTGATGACTCTAGAGATGAACCGACAGAAGACTCAGCTAGTGGATCTAGAAATGGAAAGGAATGGGTGTTCTATGCTTTGAAGGAAGATGAACCAGAACCGGCTATCAAAAATGAAGAGAAGGCCTTGGCAGCAAAAGTTGAATATATTGATGAATGGGTAATTAATAGTGGATTCTCATATCATATGACTGAAGATGAAAGAAATTTTTTGTCCCTGCAAGAATACAATGGTGGTCAAGTCAGATTTGGGGATGACAAGGCATGTATGATCAAAGGTAGAGGTATTATTTCTTTGGATGGAAAGCATAACACTAATAATGTCTATTATGTAGAAGGTTTAAGGCATAATCTTTTGAGTGTTTCTCAATTAGTTGATAAGGGTTTTCAACTTTAGTTTAAAGATAGAAAATGCAAAATCATTAACAAAAGTAGTTTGGAGAATGCAACCAGTATTCAGATAGGAAGTAACATCTTTCACCTAAACACTGGTAATAAGACATATTTTATTGCTTGCTCATATTGATGAGAGTTGGCTATGGCATAAGAGGTTGTGTCATGTTAATTTTGATTGTATTGTTAAGATCAGTTCAACTAAAGTAGTCAAAGATATACCTAAGATTATGAAGCCTCATAAAATTGTGTAAGGAATGTCAATTGGGTAAGCAAGTCAGAAGTTCTTTTAAAAGAATATGTGATAAATCTAATGATGTACTTGATTTGATTCACACTCACTTATGTGGTCCAACAAAGACTAGAAGCTTTCAAGGTGATGGGTATTTCATGTTGATTATTGATGACTATTCTAGAATGATGTGGGTGACTTTTCTAAGGGAGAAGTTTGAAACTTTTGAGAAATTCAAGATCTTTAAAGCAAAGGTTGAAACAAAAATTGGATTGAGAATTAAATGTCTAAGATCAGATCATGGTGGTGAGTTCACTTCTCATGAATTTAACAGCTATTGTGAGACAAATGGATTCTGAAGACAACTATCTGCACCTAGGACTCCTTAGCAAAATGGAGTAGTTGAAAGGAAGAACATAACTATTTTGGATGCAGCTAGATCTATGATGATGGAAGCCAAATTGCCTCGTATCTACTGGAGAGAAGTAGTGAGTACAACAGTCTACACACTAAATAGAGTTCACATTAAAGGTGAAACCAGTAAGACCCCTTATGAACTATGGTTTGGACATACACTTACTTTTAAGTATTTCAGAATTTTTGGAAGTAAATATTATATCAAAAGAGATGATTCAATTAGAAAGTTTGATCCTAGATGTGATGAAGGAATATTTCTTGGTTATTCAATTGAAAGCAAAGCATATAGATGTTATACCAAAAGATTGCAGAAAATTGTTGAGAGTACTAATGTGAAAGTGGATGAACAGTACATAAATCATTTTATATCATATAACAAGAATCCAACAATGGAAATGATCATAACATAACCAACAATGCCTCAATTGGTACAAGAAGCTGAAATAGTTACATCGGCATTATCAGAAAATTCAACTGTGACTAATGATCAGAGTGGTGAACCTAAAGTTCAAAAGACTCCATGTAACATTAAATCATTCTGAAGATCAAATTATTGGAGATAGAAACAAGGGAGTAATGACAAGAAGAAAAGTGGCAAATGAAGAGGTATGTCTTATTTCTCAAATTGAATCGATAATTGTTATTGAAGCTTGTAAGGATAAACATTGGTTAAAGGCTATGAAAGATGAATTAGATCAAATAGAGAAGAATGAAACTTGGTCTTTACTTTCTTGGCCTAAAAATAAGAATGTTATTGGAACTAAATAGGTTTTTAGAAACAAACTCAATGAGGATGGTCAAGTTATAAGGACCAAGGCTAGATTGGTTTGTAAAGGATATTCTCAAATGGAAGAAATTTATCATGGTGAGACATTTGCACCTGTAGCTAGAATTGAAGTTGTTAGACTATTTCTTGCCTATGTATCTTATAAGAACTATAAGGTTTATCAAATGTGCATTTTTGAATGGTGAGCTTGAGGAAGAAGTTTACATTGAGAAACCTGATGGATTTTCACTAACAAATGACAAAGACATGATTTGCAAATTGAAGAAAACTTTATATGGTTTCAAACAGGCTCCTAGAGCTTGGTATGCTAGGTTGGATAAATATCTTTTGAAGTTTGGTTTTACTAAAGGTAGTGCTGATAGTAATCTATATTATAAGATCACTGATAATGATATTCTGATTATTGAAGTTTTTGTTGATGATATCATTTTTGGAGGAGAAGATAAATTGTGCATGGAATTTGCTAACAACATGAAAAATGAATTTGAAATGTCCATGATTGGTGAGATGAAATTTTTCTTAGGTTTGCAGATTACTCAAACTAACAAAGGCGTTTTTATCTGTCAAACTAAGTATCCGAGGGAATTGTTGAAAAATTTTGGTATAGATAATTCCAAACCGATAAGTACTCCTATGGCTACAAGTGAGAAATTATCTATCAAGGATACGTCTTCACCGGTAAATCCGACAAGGTATAAATCTATGATTGGTGATCTATTATATCTAACTCAAAATAGACCTGATATTATGAATACAGTAAGTATTGTTTTAAGATATCAAAGTAATCCTAATGAAAATCATGAATGTGCAGTAAAGAGGATATTCTGGTATTTGCAAGGAACAACAAAATATGGTTTATGGTATTCCAGAAATGATGATTTCACTTTATGTGCATATACTGACTCAGATTGGGCAAGTGATATTGATGATAGGAAGAGCACTTCTGGTGGAGCTTTCTTTCTTGGAAAGAAATTGGTTTCATGGATAAGCAAAAAATAGTCATGCATTTCTTTATCTATTGCAGAAGCTGAGTATGTTGCAGTAGCAACTAATTGCACTCAAGTTTTGTGGATGAAGAAAATGTTGAAGGATATCAGGGTAAATTGTAGTGAACCGGTACTTATCTACTATGATAACTCTGTAGCTATTGACATGTCTACGAATCTGGTATTTCACTCTAAGACTAAGCATATTTCAATAAATTTTAACTTTCTAAAGAACAAGGTAGAAGAAAAAGAAGTCAAATTGGTTTATGTGAACACTAAAGAATAGATTGCAGACATATTCACTAAACCCCTATCTAAGGAATCATTTGAGTATTTGAGAGACAGGTTAGGGGTTTCTGCCCCTCCAATAGAGACTTGATCGATGAAGTTTGGAATCAGTCTAGCATTTATTATCACATTATTCATTCTAGCACTGATGAATGGTGCTACTACCTAGGGGGAGTAGTCATCTTTGAAATTCAAAGGTTTATATCATTGCTTTGATATTTTTCAGGTTTTTGGCATTGATGTCAAAGGGGGAGTGATAGTAATGTGAAAAATCATTCTGAACCTTATAGAGATATCATTCACAGGGGGAGAGCTATTGATTGATTGGTTGTCTTCCACAAGGGGAGACTTGTTTGGCATCTCTTGGTACTTAGATGTTTTTCACATCTAGTGTTTCCATCAATGCCAAAGGGGGAGATTGTTGGCATTATGAATGAATTGATTATGTGTTGCATTGATGTTTTGTCATTGATGTCAACACTAGCTGATATGGATGGTTACCGGTAGACAAGTTTTGGTTACTAGTAGAAGATCTAGTGTTACCAGTAGAAGAGATTATCCGTTGGACACTTTCGGCTGTTAGATACTTGATTAGTCCAAAAGACACTAAGAGGGGGGGGGTGAATCAGTGTCTAACCAGCTTACCAAGGATTTAACTTGTTTACAAATTTACAACCCAAATTAAAGTACCAATAAACAAGCAATAAAGCAATAAAGAGAAATAATAGAGATAGCATTAATGCACACCATAACATAAGATTTTTTGGCAAGGAAACCCGGTAGGGGAAAAACCTCGGTGGGATTTATGACCCACAATATTTACTCATTGGCCAATATGAATAAATATTATTGATACAATAGGGGCCTACACATGTAGGAAGGCCAACAGCCTAGAGCTCACTGCTCAATACAAAAAGGAGTCACACTGACTACAAAATTGGATGATTAAATCAAATGAGAATGTACTGCTCAAAATAGCATCTGCAATGCTAGATATAGTGCCAGTTTAAGCTCTGTCAGATACCTCTGCCATAAACCTTTCTTCACTCTGCTTTGCTCTTATTCGCTCATCAAAATTATTACACCAAAATGCATATACAGATATTTGCTCATAAATATCACTTGCATTACCTAATTACATTCCATCTAGATACTTACAAAATGACCTATAAGATCTCCTACATATATTAGTCTTTACAATACATCATCTTAAATATACAATATAATTACAATACAAAATAATATAATTTCCATGTGGGGGTGCTGGTAGGATCTTCTATCGGTGTAGACTAGGTACTGGTGAAAATAATCTATAGTTCCTATCGATGTTGGTAGATGATGTTTATTGTTGGTGTAAGTTTTGAACCATGTTACCAATTGGTTGCCATCAATGACAACATTAGCTACTCTCATCTGAGTGTAGAATGCCAACACTGGCATGTTTGGATCAGTGAAGTATATTGGATTTCATGAGTTATATGCTCCATGAGCATGTTTTGATCAGTTGGTATTGGCTTGGTAATTGGATGTTATCATACACTCTAGTAAACCCTTACTGGCACTAGTTTAAGGCTTTACCGGCTAAGCTTTCATTAAGGAATCATGACAGGATGCACAATTGGTGTTGATGCAGCTTCTTCAAGGATTTCAGTATGCTGAAGATGTTCATTGATCGTGATTCAATTGCTTGAAGACATTGCTTTGGTGTGGTGGACCTAGAATAGGTCCGGTACCTATCTAGGTTATGGACTAGTATCATGCTAGCATGTAATCTACATGTTACATGGATGATTCGAGATGTTTTATGGATTTTTTATTATTGTTTTGGCACTAAGCCGACATGGCATATCATTGTAATAAGGAATTATGTAATGATATTATTATAATATCTTTAGGTGGCCGATCTAATTGGTTTAGGCCTTAGGGTTTGTATAACTAAGAGCTATAAACTCTTTGTAAAAGTATCATGGTTATTGGAAAGGCCATGGTCAAGGAATGTAATGTGTGAATATTGTAATATCACTCAAGTAGAGGATTTGATTGATCATTGGTGATCGGATTGGATTCAGAAGAGGATTTAGTCCTCCGGCATTGAGCTTAACCGGGACTGTAATCAAGCATAGCAGATGTTATTGCTAGTAGTTCACTGTATTATATTGTTGTCCATTTATCTTGAGAAGGTTGTAGCCTCTCTGTAGTCAGTGAGACTCTTTTGTAATGAGCAGTAGGCTCTAGGCAGTGTGCCTTCTTGCAAGTGCAAGCCCCTCATTGTAACACATACATTCTACAGAAGTATTAGCTAATTGTGGGTAGGATTCCCACCGCAGTTATTCCCTTTCTAGGTTTTCCACATACAAATCATGGTGTTATGTGGTATGGTTTCTTTGCATTGATTATTTGGTTAATTGTTAAGTTGTATTGTTTACCAATATCTGTTTCTACCGATATTTGTTTGTGCTTTACAAGTACTTGATTTGTTTAGGGTTATATTATGGATTAAAAGTTATAATCTGTTAACAACTCATTCACCCCCCCTCTCAGTTGTTCATTGGTTATCCTAAGAGTTTTTATGCAACCGTTATTTGAGTAAGTGAAGGAAACTGGTATTACTATAAAAGAAGTGAGATCAACTGGTAACCCTACTTGTTGATATGTCGAACCCTAACCGAGTGAGCTTGGTGTATTGGTTATGTTGATCTATGATCAAATGGTGATCAAAGATGATTTTTCCACATATGCATGATGCACGTGATGAGTTTCAAAGTGGTTTTGGCACGTAGAGATAACTATTTTATCTTGGGAATGAGCGAGTGTATTGCATGAAGTGGAAACCACGTGATGAGTTACACGATTCGATGAGCAGTGATCAAGGAGGGCTCAAGGTTGTCTTGTACAATGTGTAGTGATTGCTATGTAATCTAATAGTCATCTTTGAACTAATTTGTTTGTAATCTCTAGAGATATTAGGTCTTGTGATGTGTTACCGACCTATTGTTTTTCTTATAAGGTTGATAAGTTGTTTTGTTGTTGTGTTGGAAATTTTGGTAAAGTGTCAGTGTGATTGATTACCGAACTAGAAGGAGTATCTACAGTATGTTTGAGGGTAGATAGGATCATCAAAATTATCTAATCAAGCAGAGTAGTGCTATTTACCAAATCAGCAAAACCTTGTTGTTCGCTAACAATTACAACATTTAAATCCCTTAACCAGATAAGCTTTAATAGGATTAGTGCTTTCTAAATCCTCTAACCAGGTGATCCATTAGCTTGGATTTCAAATCCTCTATTGAGGTTACTCCTAACAGGGTATTGATTTTAATAGGGCATTGTAGTCAATCCCTTAACTAGGTGGTCCTTAACTGGATCTATTCCTAATAGGACATTTTTGTAAAGCTTCTAGCAAGGCTTGGCTCCTAATAGGGCGAAATTCAGAAGAGTTCAGAATACTTGTGGGTATTCATCCCCACTGTGGTTTTTCCCATTTGAGTTTCCATGTCAAAAATCATTGTGTCAAGTGGTGACCTCTTTGGGTGGCCCTAAAATGGGTCCATCAGACCCTTAGCCCTAAATATTCTTTTCAGAATTAAATTCCCCTATGTCGGCGTTTGATTAGGGGATAATTAACCCTCTAAGGTAAGTAAAAAGAGAGCTTAATTCTCTCATTTGGGTAAGAAGGAGAAGAAGGATGATAGAGGTGAACAAGAAAGAGGTCTTCATTATCGTCATGAAGCGTCTAGGTGTTCAAGCATTCAAGAATTCATGAAGTCTTCTCCATTCATTCATTGGAGCAACATTAAAACATCCATTTGCAACCATGTGTGTGTGTGTTAGGGTTTTGTCATGTTATGTCATTTCATGCAACACTTGTGATTACATTCAAGAAGAAAATCAACCATCATCAATGGTGCAATCACCGGCTAGGAGGGACCTCAAAGAGGTCAGTCCAGACCAGTCAGCAAGAGTAAACACAATGGAAACATAAGGAAATGATGGAGGAAATGCAGAAAAAATTGAATTATATCATGAAAACTTATTACAATCAACCGGTAACAACCAAGTTACAGAAACTAGATCATGGGCCTGCTAAAACATGCTCAAAATACAAAAGAGGTCACAACCAGGACCTTAAATCTTAAGATCTATCTTGATTCTCTATCTAACTTCCTCTGATTCAATTCTAATGCACTATTACAATGATTTATATGATCCAAGGGGATCTGGTCGACCCAAAAAGGGATCAAAACTAGAAGAACAAGACCTAACATGTAAAACCAACAAGGTCGACCTCTGCCAAATAAATTCTTTCAGAATATTCAAAAGATGAAGTAAGAATCAAAGAGAAGGTCAGACACACACCAAGGAACATCGAAATCAATGCTCAGGGCTCTGCAAGCTATGGAAAGGATCTGGTAGATCACTAATGCAAATAGGTCTAGGCAATCGATAATAAAAAACTATCTCGAAAACTGGTAGTGATAACTTGCTGAAAAATGATCCAAATGCTATGTGGTTTGGGAATAAGGAAGATGATGAAGTCTTCAAGAAAAATCCAACTCCATAGGTTCTGGTGAGCCAAATTTAGGACACACAAAAAGAAATGTTCAAACTGCAAATGAAAAAGGAAAACATAGAGAAATATTTTTGGTCGATGCAAGATTGCCAAGATCCGGGGATGCTCCTACATCAGACAGCCAAGGTTGTTGAAAAAAAAGTGAGCCTCTCACTTTGCTGGGGTCAGAGGAAAACCAAGACGGTCTACCTCTACCTAAGAAATCCAAGATGAATCTTCAACTGGTCTATCCTTCCACTTCACAAGATACTCCTTATACCTAATTTATCTGGGTACTACGCCCAATCCTACTGTCCAGAATGTCTTCAATCTGATCAGGTTCCTTTTGAGGAAACCATTTCTCCAAGTCTACTCTTCCCTAAATTTTGGTTCATGATACTGATGTAAGTCTGCAATATTGAATATAGGTGAAATACTCAAACTATCTGGTAACTCCACTTCATATGCATTTCTAGAACTTTCTCAAAATCTTGCAAGGTCCAAAATTTCTCATCTACAACTTGTTATAAGTTCTAACTGAGAATCTTTATTTTCTTAGATACACCATCACTTCATCACCACCTTCAAATTCCTTATGTCTTCTCTTCTCATCTACCTTCTCCTTATACTTGTTGTTCATACCCTCTAAATGTTGCTTAACTTGAATATGTAAGTCCTTCATGTGATCTGCAAATTCTTCTTCATCTGAACTTCTCTAGTCTTCACTGTTGATATCTCTCAATTCTGATATACCTTTAGGGTGTACTCTGGTAACTATCTCAAAAGGTGTCTTTTCAGTACTCTTGTTCACTTAATTATTGTAGGCAAACTCTACTTGTGCTAAAATCAAATCCCAACTACCTGTTTTGTCTCCAACTAAACATCTCAGTAAATTCCCCAAGCTCTAGCTTACTACTTTTGTTTGTCCATCAATTTGTGGGTGAAATGTAGAACTGAACTCCAAATCTATCTTCATCTTCTTCCAAAGTGTTCTCTAAAAATAGCCAACAAACTTATTGTCTCTATCTGAAACTATGATCTTAGGTAGTCCATGCAATCTCACTACTTCCTTGAAAAATAGGTCTGCTACATGTAATGCATCTGGCATCTTCTTACAAGGTATGAAATGAACCATCTTTGAGAATCTATTCACTACCACAAATATAGAACCATTCCCTCTCTGCATTTTAGGCAAATCAAAATATGAAATCCATGCTTATATCCTCCCAAGGTCTTACCAGTACTGTCAAAGGTTTATACAATCCAACATTCTGACTACTCCCTTTTGCAACTTGAAAAACACTATAAATTTTCACATATTTCCTAACATACTTAAGAATCTGGGGCTAAAATTAATGCTCACTCACCAATGCTACTGTTTTGTCAACACCAAAGTGTCCGGCAAATCCTCCATTATGTTTCTCCTTTATCGGATTCTCCCCCATAGAACTCTTAGATATTCACAACTATATTCCTCTGAATACATCCCATCCTAAATGAATTAATCCAACCACTTTCTTCTATCTACCATAACCGGTTCTCTACACTTTCCAAGATTCTACAAAATCTGGGCCATCATCATACAAGGTCTTCAATTCCTCAAACCCTAATATTGTTACTCTCATTAGATTTCCCACTTCTATGCTTCAACACAAAGGTGTAACTCTACAAAAATTCTACCCATCTCATATGTCTCTGACTCAACTTACTCTGACTATTCAAATACTACAAAGCTTGATGATTCCTGTACAACACAAACTCCTTATGCAACAAGTAATGTCTCCACTTCTTCAAGGCTTGAACTATGGCATAAAATTCTTGATCATACACTGAATATCTCCTCCAAACATCATTCAATTTCTCACTTAAATAAGCTACTACTCTCCCTTCTTGACTCAAGACTACAAAACTTGTCTCAAATGCAAAAAATACTCCTCTTTTGTCTTACTAAAAATGAGAATGTCATCCAAATACACAATAACAAACTTACCCAAGAATTTCTTCAATACCTCATTCATCAGCCCCATGAAAGTACTCAGTGCATTACTTAATCCAAAAGGCATCACCAACCATTCATACAATCCTTCATTTGTTTTGAATGTTGTCTTCCACTCATCTCCTTCTCTAATCCTGATCTAATGATTTTCACTCTTCAAATCTATCATTGTAAAGTATTTGGCTCCACTCAAACAGTCCATTATGTCATCCATCCTAGGCAAAGGAAACTGGTATTTTACTGTGATCCTGTTTATTGCTCTAAAATCGGTACACATCCTCCATTCTCCATTCTTCTTAGGTGCTAATACTATTGGTACTACACAAGGGATCAGACTTTCCCTGATAAAACCTTTCTTGAACAACTCCTACACTTGTCTATTCAATTCTTCATTCTCTTTTGATGTCATATGGTGTGCAGCTTTGTTAGGCAAACTAGCTCCGGGAATCAAGTCCATACAATGATTAATACTTCTTATCGGTGGTAATCCATCAAGCACATTATCTAAAATGATGTCTTTATATTTTGTCAACAAATCTTTAATCTCTTTTGGATGTTCTTCTTCATGCTCTGGATTCTCAGTCTTCTTAGGAACTAAGGATAAACACACATTCTCATGTCTCAATCCATCCAAGAATTACCTTCCATCCACCAAATAGATTCTCTCATTTGTATAGACTTCACTCTTCAAAGGCTCCTCCAAGGGCAACAAGGTTTGCTTCATCCTATTGGCCACAACAGTGTATGTATTTTTCCTCCCATCATGTATTGCCTGTATATCAAACTGCCAAGGTCTACCCAATAAAAGGTGACAAATATCCATAGGCATAATATCACACAAGACTTCATCATGATAATTCCTAATTTTTCAATTTCACCAAACATTACCCACTTACTAACAACTTATGTTCATTTGGAATCCATGCTATCTGTAAGGCTTAGGGTGTTTCAATATTTCCAAATTCAACTTATCCACTATCTATTTTGAAACAAGATTATCCAAGCTACCACTATCAATGACAACTTTGCAACACTTATTGAATACCTTACATCTGGTCTTGAACAAATTCTTCCTCTGCAAGGGCTCTTCATCTCTCCTAGGATGGCACAAAGCTCTCCTCGTCATCAACAATTCTCCATCTTCCAATTTATTATCTGATCTGGTGGGTGTTAGGGTTTCAAGCAGATCTGAAGCAAATATGAACTAACAATTATATGCAGATTTAAATACAAAAGATAAAGAAATAAAATAGGACACAGATAACATAGAGATTTAACATGGTTCACCCAAAATGGGTTACATCCACCATACACAGCCGTCCAATCTTTCTTATTATCCAGCAAAAATAGTACATCAACCTTACAATGCCTTAAGCATCCCAGCCGCTTATAACATGCATTTTTAGGGCAACAAACAAAGTCAGCCTTTTTTAGGGTTTTATTACAATGTCGGTTTTCATCAACAAAAAACGGAAAAAAAAAATAAATTTCTCGAGGGCTGCCGCCCCCAAACCCCTGCCCAGGGCCCGGCCTGGCCCCAGACCCTAACCCTGGCGAGGATACATGCTGAGTGTATAATACTTTGCTGATCAGTCGCCACATTTCAACAATCTCCCACTTGGAGATTGATCAGTCTCCACACCGAACAATCTCCCACTTGGAGACTGATACTACATGACACCACTGTACATGCAACATCCGCTAGATAAAACACTAGGACTTGACTGGTATAAATTCCACAATTATCAATCAAGAAGACCAATAGAAACTGATGAAGAAATCAACTTCTCCTGTGGAACTACCTTTGTGAACATATCGGCAGGATTCTCACTTGTGTGAATCTTCTCAAGCTGTAACTGACCCTCCTCCAAAATAGTCTGGATGAAGTGGTACCTGAGTTGAATGTGCTTTGTCCTTGAATGAAAAGCAGAGTTCTTTGCAAGATGAATGGCACTCTGGCTATCAGTATATAATGGGCTATCCTCTTGTGTCTGACCCAATTCCTTCAGAAAACATTGCAACCAAATCATCTCTTTGCTGGCTTATGTAGCAGCAACATACTCAGCTTCAGTGGTTGAAAGTGCAACAACCTTTTGCAGCCTAGAAATCCAACTGACTGCAATTCCCCCTATAGTAAAAGCATGCCCTGTAGTACTCCTCCATGAATCATTATCACCCACCAGATCAGAGTCAACAAATCCACTTAGAGCAGTATTAGATCCTTTGAAACATAATGCCTTCATAGTAGTTCCTTTCAAATACCGAAGAATCCATTTCATAGCATTCCAATGTTCCATACCCGGATTACTCATAAACCTGCTCACAACTCCCACTGCATGTGCAATATCTAGCCTTGTGCATACCATTGCATACATCAGACTACCAACAGATGATGAATACGGGATGTTAGACATTTTATTAACCTCTTCCTGTGCCTTTGGGCACATCTCCTTAGTCAATTTGAAATAACTAGCCAAAGGTGTACTAACTGCTTTTGCATCCTGCATGTTAAATCTTTTCAACACCTTCTTTATATACTCACTTTGGGACAAATTCAAGGTTCTATTTTTCCTATCCCATGTAATCCTCATACCGAGAATTTGCTTAGCTGCACCCAAATCCTTCATAGCAAATAACCTAGCTAATTTCTGTTTAAGATCATTTATATGTTGCATGTTAGACCCAGCAACAAGCATGTCATCAACATAAAGCAATAGGATAATATAATTGCCATTATCAAATCTCTTAAAATATACACAATGATCAAAATGACATCTATGATAATCGTGTTCAGCCATGAAACTATCAAATTTTAAATACCATTGTCGGGGTGCTTGCTTTAGGCCATACAGACTTTTCTTCAACCTGCACACCAAGTTCTCCTTACCTTTGACCTCATATCCCTGTGGTTGCAACATGTAAATTTCCTCCTCCAAATCTCCATGGAGAAAATCTGTTTTGACATCTAATTGTTCAAGATGTAAATCATCTGCAGCCACAAGACTAAGTACAATTCTAATTGAAGTCATTTTTACAACTGGAGAAAATATTTCATCATAATCTATACCCTTTTTCTGTGCAAAACCTTTTACCACAAGTCTAGCCTTATATCTTTTCTGACCTCCTTCCTCCTCCTTCAGTCGATAAACCCATTTGTTAGGCAAGGCTCTTTTTTCTGCAGGTAAAGGGACTAAGTCCCAAGTCTTATTTTTCATCAAGGAGTCCATCTCCTCTTTCATGCCTAGTTGCCACTGTTGTTTGGCATCCACCTGCATTGCTTCTTCATATTCTTCTGGTTCACCAGAATCCGTTAATAAAATAGAATACAAAGAAGGAGAAAGTCTTTCAGGGGGTCTACTTGTCCTTGTAGAATGTCTAACACTTGCAGGAGTTTGTGGGACAATCTGTTGTTGCTGAGCATCAGGTACCTGAGGCATTTCATTTTCAGGAATCTCATCCAACACCACATATTCTTGTTTGTCCTGTTCATGCTTCTTTTCCTGCATCTATTCTTTATACATAACCTTCTCATTGAATATAACATCTCTACTTCTAATTATTTTCTTATTTTCAAAATCCCATAACCGATAGCCATATTCATCTATCCCATATCCAATGAAGGTACATTTCTAAGATTTAGCATCAAGCTTGGTTCTGTTTTCTTTATCAACATGGACAAAAGCTTCGCAACCAAAAGTTTTTAGAAAAGAATAATTTACCTTTTTACCAGTCCATGCCTCCTCTGGAATACCACCATCCAAAGGGGTTGAAGGTCCTCTATTTATCAAATAGACAGTAGTATGTACAGCATCTGCCCAAAAAAGTAAGGGCAATCCAGCATGCAATCTCATGCTCCTCGCACGTTCCATGATGGTCCTATTCATTCTCTCTAACACACCATTTTCCTGTGGAGTTCCTGGAACTGTCTTCTGCTTTCGAATCACATTTAAGGAACAGTAATCTTCAAATGCTTTGCTACAATACTCACCTCCATTATCCGATCTGAGACACTTCAACTTTTTTCCTGTCTCATTCTCAACCAGAGCTTTCCATTTCTTAAAAGTTTCAAAAACATCTGATTTTTGTTTTAGGAAATATACCCATGTTTTCCTAGTTGAGTCATCAATAAAAATAACATAATAACAAGAGCCACCAAGAGATGATACCTGAGCCGGTCCCCATACATCTGAATGTACAAGCTCTAACTTCTCACTCTTCTTCTCTTTCCCAACCTTGAGAAATCTGACTCTTTTCTATTTACCATAAACACAATTTTCACAGAACTCTAAATCAATCTTCTTTAGTCCTGGCAATAGATTTTTGGAGTGAAGGATTTTCATCCCTTTCTCACTCATGTGCACAAGCCTATGGTGCCACATTATCGAATCTGTTCTTGCAACATTTATTGTTGTTGTCCCTACAATAACTTTATCTGTAGCAGCTAAGGTAGAGTAAGTGTTACCACTACACAGATATAATGTGCCTACCTTCGCACCTTTAGCTACTACTAACGATCCTTTAGTGACCTTCCACATACTATCTGAGAAGGTAACTATGCAACCTTCACTACCTAGTTGCCCTGTAGAAATTAAATTTCTTCTTAAATTAGGAACATGTCTTACCTCCTGCAGAAACCAGTCATTACCTCCTGCAACTTGATCTTTATCTTTCCTTTTCCAACAATTTGACAGGGCTCATCATCACCCAAATATACCTGTCCAAAATCACCTTGAACATAATCTAGAAAATATTTTCTATGGGGTGTAGCATGAAATGAAGCCCCAGAATCTATTACCCAAGAATCATTAACATTATCCAAACATAAGATTAAAGCATCTTGTAAAGTATTACTTGCAATATTAGCTTCCTTACTGTCATTTTCATTTTTGTCTCCTTCTTTGTTTTTTCGAGACCAACAGTCTTTCTTTAGATGACCAGGCTTTCCGCAGTACCAGCAATCTTTCTTTCCTCTAGATTGAGAGCGTCCTTTCTTTGACTTCCCTCGTGACTTCTCATTCCTAGGGCCTTTTCCTCTTTCCTTTGATCTTCCTCTGTTCTCCACATTCAAAACACTACCCGATGATGTTGGAGTCTCACCTGTGCTTTTTCTTCGCATTTCCTCGCTTAGGATAACACCAAATATATCATCAAATACCAAAGTATTTTTACCAGAGACAGAGTTGCTTATAGTCATAACCAAGCTATTCCAGCTTTCTAGCAAAGAACATAAAATCAAGAGAGCCCTAACCTCTTCTGCAAAGGTAATTTTTACCGAAGACAATTGACTGGTAATTGTATTAAATTCATTTAAGTGCTCCGCTACAGATCCTCCCTCCTTCATTTTCAAATTAAACAAACGCTTCATAAGAAAGACCTTATTCAAAGCCGAGGGTTTCTCATATAGCTTAGCCAATGTTGCCATCAAATCTACAGTCGTTTTTGCTTCTGTTATATTGAATGCTACAGACGACGCAAGGCACAATCGAATGGATCCCAGTGCCTTTCTATCTAAAATGTCCCACTCTTCATCTGATATTGTGGTCGGTTTCTTTGCCTTTCCTTCCAATGGACGCCACAAATCCTTTTGATAGAGGTAATCCTCCATCTGCATTTTCCATAACTGATAATTCTGGCCGTTAAACTTTTCGACCTTGAATTTGGAATCCTCCATTGCTCCCACTCAAATCTAAAAGTCCTGCCAATTTATAGAAAACCTCACTCTGATACCAATTGTTAGGGTTTCAAGAAGATCCGAAGCAAATATGAACTAACAATTATATACAGATTTAAATACAAAAGATAAAGAAATAAAACAGGACATAGATAACACAGAGATTTAACGTGGTTCACCCAGAATGGGTTATGTCCACCATACACAGTCGTCTAATCTTTCTTATTATCCAGCAAAAACAGTACATCAACCTTACAATGCCTTAAACATCCCAGCCGCTTATAACATGCGTTTTAGGGCAACAAACAAAGTCGGCCATTTTTAGGGTTTTATTACAATGTCGGTTTTCATCAACAAAAAATGGCAAAAAAAAATATTTTCTCGGGGGCTGCCGCCCCCAAACCCCCGCTTTCTCGAGGGCTGCCACCCTCGAACCCCTGTCCGGGGCCCGGCCCGACCCCGGACCCCGGCGAGGATACGTGCTAAGTGTATAGTACTTTGCTGATCAGTCACCACATTTCAACAATCTCCCACTTGGAGATTGATCAGGCTCCACACCGAACAGTGGGGTGGTGGGGTTATCTTCCACCACTATTGTTCTTTTGATATTCTCTATCTTCTTACACTCAAAATCATGATGTCCTTCTCCTCCACACTTATATTAAGTTCCTCTGAACACTCTCTTGTCTTGTCTTTTTTCATCTCGCCCAAAATTCTCATTTCGGTAGCCATCAGGTTCTCTTCTCTGGTAGAAATTTCTATCATCTTTCTAGTATGAATTACCATCTTTCCTAACTTTCTTATCTTTGTTCTTATTTGTACCGGTACCTCTTTCTCCATTATACCCTCTTCCTCCTTAAAATCTTCATCTGGTAAACCTTCCACCTCTGCCTCTCTACCTCTGCTCATGTCTTTTGTTCGGCTTCACTTTTGCCTTCAGGGCATATTGGTAAGCCTCTTCAACACTCTACAATTTGATCAAACTGGGTTCTTCTTGTATAGACACCAGTAATCCATTCAAATATCTTGCAACTTGTTCAGCTTCATCATCAACATGTCTGGATCTGATGTTCAAATTGTAAAATGCTTCGATGTACTCCTTCACACTAGATTCTTCAATCTCAAATTCTACAGCTTCTGAAATAGATTCACTTGATAATCAGTTGGCATAAACTTCGATTTTAACTTTGCAACCATCTGATCACATGTCTTGATCTTCTCTTTATCTCTCCTCTGTCTATCAACTTGAAAATATTCTGACCAAAGAGATGCATGACCTTTCAACTAGGTACATGCATATTTCACCTTCCTTTCTTCTATAGTATTTTCAAAATCAAAATATTTATTCATCTCCAAGATCCAATCCATCAATTCATCTGAATCCAACTTTCCATCATATTCTAGTGGTGATGCAATAGTTGTTAGGATTCCCACAGATACTGAGAGGGGGGGGGATGAATCAGTATCTAACTGGTAATAAGATTTTCTTAATTTAAAATATATAGAGCAAATTAGAACTATGTACCGCTAAACAGAAAGTAATGCAATAAACAGAGATAAAAACAACCACATGAAAAATACACCATAATACAATATTTTAACGAGGAAACCCGGTGTGGGAAAAACCTCGGTGGGATTTGTGACCCACAATATTCACTTACTGGCCAATAAGAGAATATTACTGCTACAAGAGAGGCTTGCACATGAAGGAAGGCCAAGTGCTTAGAGCTCACTGCTTAATTACAAAATGGGAAGTCTCACTGACTTAGAAAATAGATTATATAAATCCAATGTCTTGTACTACTTCAAAATAGCATCTACTATGCCAGATCTAGTACCGGTTTATAGCTCTGCTTCATACACAAACCCTTAACCTATAATTCGCATAATAGGTCTGCCTTATTTCACTTAATTACATTCCTCCATTCATTACCTCTATCTTCTCACAATGTTCTACAATGAACTCTCTTATATAAGAGTCATTTTACAACTTGCCAAGTCAGCTTACAATGATTTTACAATAATAAACAAAATAAATTACAAACAAAATTCTTGTCAGCTTCTGTGTCAATATGCTTCCTTTCACTGCCGGTGTCGGTGGTCTGTGTGCCGGTGTAGAATCTAACTTTGTTGGTGCCAGTGGATTTCCTTGCCGGTGTCATAGGATTGTAAGGTTTCCATCAATGACAAAACCTCCAATCACCTGCAATATCTCATGGGAGTGTGCATTTTCCAACAATCTCCCCCTTTGGCATTGATGGAAACACTCATGAGAAAAATTCAGAAGTGTATCCAAAAATTGAAGTCCAAAAATTGTTACAAAAAATGTGTGCTCCCCTTGAGCAGATGATCCCTAAGTTATTGGATTTTTCTCATACCACTACTCCCCCTTTGGCATCAATGACAAAGGTTGTCAAAGTGTCAATAGAGTGTAGTTTCCTATTTCAACCTTGTAACCGATTGGTTACAATCTGAAAAAGATCTACCAAAACCAGATTCAAGTTCTCAATGAACTTTTTATTGTCTTTTATTGTGGCCTCTGTCCTTTGAACTGTACCGATGAGGTGTTGCATTTTCTCTGTCGGTGTTTTCTGTCCTTGTACCAATGCATCAGATATTTCTTTCCTTAAGGATGCTAGGTAGTCCAGTTTTGGACTTAGTCTTAATTTCAGATCCTCAGCCTTATTTTTTATTCTCTCCTTTTCTCTTTCTAGCTTTAGTAATTCTTCCTTAAAACCTATTATCTTCTGCTCAAAAACTGATAATGAATCAGATGAATTAATAAAATTGTCTGCCAGTTGATTTATTTCCTCCTATATCTTGTTGATCTTCTTGTCTATATCAACTATCAAAAAGTTAGTCTTACAAGTATCTCTGTACCAAGTTTTGAATTTCTTTAATGTGCTACATAATTCTAGTAGAAGTGTGTCAAACTTCCTTGTACACTTCTTTATTTATTCCTCAAAGAATTTATATTTTTCCTTTTCTAACCTCTCTTTGAATGTGTCTTCCTTTATTTGTTCAACTGTCACTGTGTTGTTAGTAATATACTTAGACAAAGTGTCAAGTTGACTCAAAGAATCCTTATTATCTATATTACATTTTGGAGCTATCATCTTCAAAATTGGAATTGTGTCATCTATAGCCTTATATGCCTATGAACTACAATCTGTTATTTTCTTTATAGAGTCTAAAAGAACTTCAGTTACATTTGTTGTCTTGAATCTTGCAGTTGAAGAGCCAACACTCTAAATTTTGATGGTGGGAGAAATATCCTTTCTTGCAGTGACCTCTGGTAGGTGTTTCTATTTCCTTAAGCAATGGTTTGTTTTGCTCAGTAGCTGCCGATGGCACTGATTCTGTATTAACCTGTTCCTATGCTGGGGCATGTTGCTCTGTCTGTTGTTCTGTGTTATCAGTTATCAGTGGCTCACTAGCCATATCTATCTTATCGGTTATGTCCTTATCTACCACAATGTTGACCTTCTGAGTATCAACATCTACTGTATATAATACCTCAGAATTAGGATTTGTATCCTCTTGTGATATATCCATACTATCATCAGCCGATTGATCTTCAGTTGTTGTTACCAGTGGAGTATCTTGAGATGGTGGGGGTAGATTATCTATTATTTTTATGCTTGGAGGTCCACCAACCTTTCCTTTTCCCTTATCCTTGTCTTTCTAATATACCTTGATTGGTTTGGGGTTTCTATATTCTTCCTGTTTTTCCTTCTCAACAAGGAATATATCCCATGCGTTAGCAATTTCCTCTACAACCTCATTTACTCTACAAACCATAAGTCCTACATGTCGGTGTGCAGTTGAGAATATTGTTCGGTTAGCCTCTGAGATCATATCATCTATCTCCTTTGGTGAGTTAACAGGATAAACAACAAGTAGTTTCTCAATTTTTTATTTTCTTGTCAAGCTCTATAACAACTTGCCTTCTAGCTTCAAGTCTCTTAAATAGTTCTACCAGTACTTCATCTACAATTTGCATCAAAAATTTCTTATAGATATCCAAGTGTATAATTACACTATTTTCAACTTTCTCCTTGTCATCAACTAATAATGTATCATATAGTTTGTTGATGTTTTTCATTTGTCCATCCTCTGTTATTTCATCTAGTAGTTTGTCAATTGGAGCAATATTTTGTTGAATCCTTTTCTTTGGTGTTAAATTTTCTTCTTTGGATTTATCTTCTTAGCCAGGGGCCTTATTGCCTGTTGTTTTTGTCTGGTTCTTCTAGGCCAAGGTGTGGATACTAGTGAAGGTTGTCTTTTCCTCACAACTCTTTTAAATGCAGCTGGCATGTCACTTTTCGAAGAAGTTGCTACTAGTGAAAGGTGAGTTTTTGGTTGTTGTGCTTGTAACTCATCTTCAGTGATGCCGTTTTGATTAAGTACATCTTCTTTGATAGCCTTATCCTACCTTAATCCTCTCCTCACTGTTGTTTCTACTTTCTTCACTCTCTTCTTGGATGGAATTTGATTTTCAATGGTTTCAGCACTGCCAAATACCTCTTCCTTAGGTTCGTTGGGTGCTTCCAGAAGGGCTTTTTCATATGTTTCAATGATGTGATCATCTATCTCATAACCCATTTCCGTAACCCAAATTATTCTTGGGATAACTGCCTCCATCTAGATCTCATCCTTCTTAATTAGAAAACATATGTCATCCTTATATTTATTTACAATTTCTTGTGACAGTCTGACTCTAGCATTCATTTTGGCCTTCAATGCTTGAAAGTACTCATTAATATTCTTCTCTTTGTTTTCACCCATGTTGTTCAATAAGTCAGATAACTATTTGCCTACCGGTATGTCAAATCCAAGGTTCTTATTACCTATACTAGGCACCTGTTTGGTTATATGTAGCATTAAGCAAACAAGTAAGTTGCCAAATCTAAATGTCCCTTTCTTATCCTTCTTGATCTTTCCCAGATTGTCAATCAATTCATCCTTCAACCATTCACACACATCAATTTTCACATTATCATTAAACATGTCATGAGCACTCTTTATGTATAAGCTGGAAACTAAATTTAGTCTGTTTGCATGTGTTGTTTTGTAGCCTAGAATAATGCTAATGAATCTCACATTTATGTCAGTTACATCATTCACCCTTGCAGACCTTTTGTCAGATGTTGCACCTGTTAGGTTAATTACTAGGTCATTTGAGACCTTCTTTGTCTTGTCAGGTCTATTACCGGTGGAAGGTAACCCTGTTACAACTTTTACAGCTTCCTTAGTAATTTTGTGAACAGAATCTAGCCAAAAGAATGCACCATGTACCCTGCTCAATACTATCCTAATAACTTCCTTGGGGAAATCTGGAAAGCAGAGAATTTCTGTGAATCCTAGGGTTTCAATTATTTTGTGTTCAGGTTTCACATTACCAGAATCATCACAAATAACAGTCTTGTACATGTTCTTAATTTCTTCATCTCCTAATTCTTCTATATGGGAATGAATGTACATCCTAGGGTCTTCTACAAAAACTACTCCTTTGGGGATTTGAGAAAAAGCACCAACATTATCATCCTTCTTTGCTATTTTGGGAACTAACTAAAAAATGGGCCTTGATTATAATACCTTTTTTTACCTTTGGAAAGATTGATTGTTGAATTGCTTTGCTTGAAATGCCTTAGCTCAGAATTTTTGTGCTCTTTGAATGTTTGAATGCTCAGTGAAGTGGAATGGAGCTAAAAACACTGACTTATAATGTTAATTTTGCCAACCACCATATTTAATGCTTGCTGGTTAAGTAATCACTTAACATATCTACCGATATAGAAGTAATTTTAACTTCTTACCATCAATCGAGGGAATAATAGCATGTTTCACATTTGTTTGCGAAACCCTCAAAGAAATTTTCTTTAGTTGGATGAAGATTCTCCTGCCGGTGGAGGGTTGCTTTCTTATGTCGATGGAGTGTTACTCTATCCTGCCGATGGAGGAGTATTCCTATCAACATTTAGTTCAGATTTCCTAATCCATTATTTTGAGAACTCATGCTTTACTTCTTCAACCTTTTCTTTACCTTTCAAACTAGGACCTTTGTTGTTTACTAGTGAGGACTTACTTCTACAAAATTTATTAATATGCCTAATTTTGTTACATGCATAACATGTCACATTATTTTTTTTAATAGCCTTCCCATAACCTATGTCGGTTTGTGTTTTGCATTGATTAGATAAATGTCCAAATCTTCCACAAATATAACAGCTCACATTCATTCTGCAATTTTTAGAATTGTGACCAACTTTATTGCATTTTGAACATTGACCGATGGGTGTACTGGTATTTTGATAATTTCTAGATCTACATTGATGTGCTCTATGACCATACTTGTTACAGTTAAAGCATTTGCCATTAAATTTATAAGCAGTAGGTTGTCTTACCGGTTTTCCATGATTCTATGTGTTTGTTGTATCAGAGTTTTCACCAGTTTCAAAGCCAAGACCATTAGTGTCACCATTAGGTTTATGATTCTTCAACAAGTCACCAAGTTCTTCTGAGCTTTTCTTGAATTTTTCTTTATGTTGATTTGTAGCAGCCAGTTCTCCTTCCAAGATACCTTTTTGTCTCATGAGTTCATTTGAGTCATTTTGTGCATGCATTAGATCTGTCTTCAACATATCATTTTCATAACTAAGTCTTGTGTTTTCATTTGTAGCATCATTCGGTCTTCTAGTCAAGTCTTCTTCATTCTTCTTTCTATCTTCAATTTCTTTACAAAATCTCATAGTCATGTCCTGCATCTCATTCTTTGTTGTCATGTTTTCTTGTTTCAGCTTATTCATCAAATCACTAAGAGTTTCCTTTTCATCATTCTCATTTTGCATCTTTTCACAAAGTTTTATTCTCTTGTTTCTTGAAATAGTAAGATTTTCTTGAAGTGCTTGAATAATATCCTGAGTAGCCTTTAGATCATCTTCAAGTTTGATAATTTTCAATTTTTCTGCATCATAGTCTGAGAGAGCTCCTTCTAGTTTCTTCATCAAGTTTTCCATCTCTACCGATGTCAAGATATTCCTCAAGCTGTTAGGCTTCTGAAAAATAGAGGACCAGGCTCTGATACCAATTGTTAGGATTCTCAGAGATACTGAGAGGGGGGGTGAATCGGTATCTAACCGGTAATAAGATTTTCTTAATTTAAAACAGGTAGAGCAAATTAGAACTGTGTACCAGTAAATAGAAAGTAATGCAATAAATAGAGATAAAAATAACCACATGAAAAACACACCATAACATAATATTTTAACAAGGAAACCCGGTGTGGGAAAAACCTCAATGGGATTTGTGACCCACAATATTCACTTACTGGCCAATAAGAGAATATTACTGCTACAAGAGGGACCTGCACATGCAGGAAGGCCAAGTGCCTAGAGCTCACTGCTCAATTACAAAATGGGAAGTCTCACTGACTTAGAAAATAGATTATATAAATCTAATGTCTTGTACTACTTCACAATAGCATCTACTATGCCAGATCCAGTACTGATTTATAGCTCTACTTCATACATAAACCCTTAACTTATAATTCGCATTATAGGTCTGCCTTATTTTGCTTAATTACATTCCTCCATTCATTACCTCTATCTTCTCACAATGTTCTACAATGAACTCTCTTATATAAGAGTCATTTTACAACTTGCCAAGTCATCTTACAATGATTTTACAATAATAAACAAAATAAATTACAAATAAAATTACTGTCGGCTTCTGTGCCGGTATGCTTCCTTTCACTACCGGTGTCGTTTGTCTATGTGCCAATGTAGAATCTAACTTTTCTAGTGTCGATGGATTGCCTTGCCAGTTTCATAGGATTGTAAGGTTTCCATCAATGACAAAACCTTCAATCACCTACAATGTCTCATCGGAGTATGCATTTGCAAACAAGAGCATCCTCAGTTCATAGCAATCTTGCATCAACCAAAAAAATTTTCTTTTCTATTTGCAATTTCAGTTTTCCTTTCTGTGTGTCTTGGTTTTGGCACACCAGCTTCCTGTGGAGTTGGATTCTTCTTCAAGACTTGATCACCCTACTTTCTTTCTAACCGCATCTCATTTGGATCACTTTCTGACAAGATATCACTACCGGTTTCCTTAATAGTTTTTTGTTACCAGATTGTTCTATTGTTACCAATTTCCTGAGACCTATTCTGGTGATCTACCGGAACCCATTATGATTCTTACAGAGCCTTGGACATTGATCTTGATGTTTCTTGATGTGTGGTCGACCTTTTACATTTTATCCTTTGGATTTTTCAGAGGCTGACCTCATTCATTTCTGCACATTAGGGTTTTGATTCTTTTGGGCCAACCTGATCCTTTGGATCAATATATATATTTGTAATCATGCTTTAAAAATCAATCAATCAACTTGGAGAATCTGATAGATAGTGTTTAGAAGATAGATCTTTCGATTCGAGGTCCCAGTAAGACCTAATCTACTAGGTCATTGAGACAGTATATTGTAACCTGATTGTTACTGGTTGAATGTAATTAACTTTTCATGAAATAAAACAATCTATCCAACATTGCCTCCATCATATATGTGTGTTTTTGTTGTGTTAACTCTTGCTAACTGGTTTGGACTGATCTCTTTGATGTCCCTCCTTGCTGGTGACTACTTCAAGTGGTATTAGAGAGAAGTTCATTCCAGAAATTGCGTATCATGAATCTTGTTGCAGGGTGGTGGATTGCATATCCAACCTACAATTGCAGAGGACTAGCATGGATCAATGGCGCGAAGAGGAACTAGGAATGGTGGAGTGTGTAGGAATGCAGACCCTGCTGTAATGGAGATGTTGCAAGGAATTGCAGCTCGATTAGAAGCCGTGGATACAGCCCAAAGAAGAGGCCGACATGTTGAGCATGTGAGAAAAGATGAAGGAGAAGCCCCAACAGAACAAGTAAACCTACTGGTAGTTGATCTAGAGGAGGAAAGGTTTTTAAGCATCTTGAGTAGGGTGAACACTAAACCTCATTTTACCCCACTGGAATATGATGGGAAGTTAGATTTAGATGAATTGTTGGATTGGATCTCGAAGATGGAGAAATATTTTAACTTTGAAAACATTGCAGAAGAGAGGAAGGTAAAGTATGCATGTACCTAGTTGAAAGGTCATGCATCTCTTTGGTGGAAGCACTTGCAAGTTGATAGGCAAAGAAGAGTTAAAGAAAAGATTAAGACATGGGATAGGATTATTGTTAAGTTAAAATCAAAGTTTGTTCCAAAAAATTATCAAGAAGATCTATTCTAGAAGTTACAGAATCTGAGATAGAAGGAATCTAGTGTGAAAGAGTACACTGAAGCATTTTACAAGTTGAACATTAGATCCAGACATGTTAATAACGAAATTGAACAAATTGCAACATATTTGAATGGATTGTGGATGTCTATACAAGATGAACTCAGTATGATCAAATTAGAGAGTGTTGAAGAGGCTTATCAATATGCAATAAAGGTTGAAGGGAAATTGAATAGAAGGCATGAGCAGAGATAAAGAGGTAGAGGTGGAAGGTTTACCAGAGGAAGATTTCAAGGAGGAAGAGGATACACCAGAGGAAGAGGAACCAATACAGATCAGAACAAGGATAAGGAAGTAAGAAAAGAAGGTAATTCATACTCGAAGGATGATAGAGGTTTCTACCAGAGGAGAGAACCGGATGGTTACCAGAATGAGAACTTTGGAAGACAAGACAAAAGGGCATTTAAAGGAACCTATTTATGTTGGAAGTGGGCCACCATCCCTTGTGGGGATTCATGACATGGTTTAATATCCTCATGTGGATTCTATAAGTCTAGTGGTTGTATCGGACATTGACAAGTCGATCTTTTGGTGTAACGGCAACCCTAGCTTGTTACAAGTGGTATCAGAGCTTGGTCATAGATTTGAATCACATAGACCATAGCGAGTGATGCTGGGAGGGGGATTTTTCACAGTGGGCTAGCATCCCTCTCAAGGATTCATGACATGGTTTAACAACCTCTTGTAGATTCTATAAGTCTAGTGGTTGTATCGAGCATTGGCAGGTCAATCTTTTGGTGCAACGACAACCCTAGCTTGTAATATTTTAAATGTGGAGGAGAAGGACACCATGCATTTGAATATAAGAAGTTAGAGACTACCAAAAGAGAATCAGTGGTGGAAGAGAACCCCACTAGATCGAACAAGAAACTAGAAGATGGAGAACTATTGATGATGAGGAGAGATTTGTGTCATACTAGAGAAGATAAAGAACCCTTACAAAGGAAGAACCTATTCAAGACCAGATGTAAGGTATCCAGTAAGTGTTGTAAAGTTGTTATTGATAGTGGTAGTTCGGATAATCTTGTTTTAGAAGAGATGGTGAATAAGTTTAAATTGGAGAGATTGAAACACCCTAAGCCTTACCAGATAGCATGGATTCAGGATGAACATAAGTTGTTAGTAAATGAATAGTACTTAGTAAAATTGAAAATTCGGAATTATAATGATGAAGTTTTGTGTGATATTATGCCTATGGACATTTGTCATCTTTTGTTGAGAAGACCTTGGCAGTTTGATAGATAGGCAATACATGATGGAAGGAAGAATACTTACACTATTGTGGCCAATGGGATGAAGCAAACCTTGTTGCCTTTGGAGGAACCTTTGAAGAATGAAGTCTGTACAAATACCAGAATCTATCTTGTAGATGGAAGGAATTTCATAGATGGACTGAGACATGAGAATGTGTTTTTTTCCTTAATTCCTAAGAGGGCTGAGAGATCGGAACCAGAAGGAGAACACACATCAGAGATAAGAGATTTGCTGACAGAATATGAGGACATCATTTTAGATAATGTAACTGATGGATTGCCACCTGTTAGAAGTATTATTCATTGCATGGACTTAGTTCCCAGATCTAGTTTGCCTAACAAAGTTGCACACCAATTAACACTAGCAAAGAATGAAGAACTAAATAGACAAGTGCAAGAGCTACTGAAGAAAGGTTTGATCAGGGAAATCCTGAGCCCTTGTGTAGTACCAGCAGTATTAGCACCTAAGAAGAATAGAGAATGGAGGATGTGTACCAATTCAAGAGCAATAAACAAGATCATAGTGAAATACTGGTTTCCCTTGCTTGGGATGGATGACATAATGGACTGTTTGAGTAGAGAAAAGTAATTTACAAAGATAGATTTGAAGAGTGGATATCATTAGATCAGGATCAGAGAAGGTGATGAATGGAAGACTGCATTTAAGACCAATGAAGGATTATATGAATGGTTGGTGATGCCTTTTGGACTGACTAATGCACTGAGTACTTTCATGAGGCTGATGAATGAGGTTTTGAAGAAATTATTGGGTAAATTTGTTATTGTATACTTGGATGACATTCTGATTTTCAGTAAAACAAAAGAGGAACATTTGTTGCAGTTAAGACAAGTTTTACAGAGGTTGAGAGTAGAAAAGTTATTGATCAATATCAAGAAGTGCACTTTCATGAAGGATGAGTTATTCTATTTGGGCATTGTGATATCTGAGGATGGTTTGAAGATAGACCTAGAGAAAGTAAAAGCCATTATTGAGTGGCCTACACCAGAAAGCATTAGAGAGGTAAGATCATTTCATGGATTGGCTAGTTTTTACTGGAAGTTTATTAGAAATTTCAGTTCAATTTGTAATTCTATGACTAAGACCATGAGGGGAGATAGGATGGAATTCAAGTGGACCACTGGAGCAAACAAAATTTTTGAGTTGTTGAAACAGAAAGTGACTAAGCAGCCTGTGTTGGCTTTACTAAATTTCAAAAAGGTATTTCAAGTAGATTGTGATGCAAGTGGAATAGCAATAGGAGCAATTTTGAGTCAAGAAGGGAGAGCAATAGCATATTTCAGTGAGAAATTGAATGATGCCCGGAAGAGATATTCAGTATATGATCAGGAATTTTATGCCATAATTCAAGCCTTGAATAAATGGAGACATTACTTGCTACCTAAGGAGTTTGTGTTGTATATAGATCATCAATATTTGCAATATTTGAGCAGTCAGAGTAGGTTGAATTAGAGACATATGAGATGGGTAGAGTTCTTGTAGAGTTACACCTTTTTGTTGAAACATAGAAGTGAAAAATCTAACAAAGTTGTTGATGCGTTGAGTAGGAGAAGGAATTTGCTGACAGAGATGAGAGTGATAGTATTAGCTCTTGAATATTTCAAGACCTTGTATGATGAAGACTCGGATTTTGCAGAACCTTGGAAAGCTTGTAGAGAACCGGTTATGGTTGATAGGAGCAAATGGTTGGATTACTTCATTCAGGATGGGATGTTATTTAAGGGAGTTTAGTTGTGCATACCTAAAAGTTCCATAAGAGAGAACCTGATAAAAGAGAAGCATAGTGGATGTTTAGCTAGACACTTTGGCATTGATAAAACAGTTGCCTTAGTAAGTGAGCAGTACTTTTGGCCCCAAATTCATAAGGATGTTGTGAGATTTTGCCAAGATCAAGGGCTTCCATTTTTGTGGAGGTATGCAAGCCCATGCTGGACACCCAAAGACTCTGAAATGTCTCACAATCAGTTTCCTACCAACCCAAGCCTCAAAAGAAGTAATACCTTGCAAAAATTTGTGAGGAACCTGATTCTGGATGTGTGTGGCACAATTGATAGCCTCTGCCCAAAAGGTGGGATCAAGAGAACGTGCATCTATGATATAGCTAGCCATTTCTTTGAGAGTTCTATTCTTGCATTCTGCAACTCCGTTTTGCTGTGGGGTGTATGCTACAGAATGTTGGAGATCAATCCCCTCAAATGTACAAAAATCCTCAAGTCTCTTGTTCACATATTCCCTTCCATTATCTATATGAAGAATCTTCACCACTTTCCTGGATTGCTTCTCCACACGAGTCTTGAAGTCCTGAAATCTGCCAAATACTTCACTCTTATGAATAAGAAAGTAGACCCAAGTGAAGCAGGAGTAGTCATCAATGAAGGTGAGGACATAGCAGGCCTTACTAAATGAAGGTGCTGGAAATGGACCTGCTACATCATTGTGAACAAGTTGAAGAACTTCCAAAGCTCTCCAAGCTTTCCCTTTATCAAACTTTTCCTCGGGATGCTTGCCCATGGAACAACCTGAACATACACCCTCTGAAAAATTGATTTGAGGTAGACCTATGACCATGTCTTTAGTGCTGAGTTGCTGAAGATAGTGGTAGTTGAGGTGACCAAACCACTCATGCCATAGCTTACTTTCTGAATATGAATGAGTAAGCAAGGCCCTAGAAGGTGAACTTGGCACAAAGTGGGAGAATGAATAAAGCCTTGAGTTGTCATTGATTTGTCCCACTACTACCAAGGCATCATCATCAAGTTCCTTTACCACAACTGAATCTAGTGTAAACTCAACCTTTTTCCCATTCCCATAGTGAGTGATTTGGTAGATAGAGAGAAGGTTGGTAGACAGGTTAGGAACATAGAGAACATTCTCAAATGTTCCATCATCCATGTCAACTGAACCTTTCCCTTCAACCTCTACTTGTGTATCATCACCTATGTAAATGTGAGGTACCTTAGATGGCTCCAATGAAGAAAACTGCTCCTTTGTAGAACCCATGTGATATGAGGCACCTGAGTCAAGTATCCATTGTTGTGAAGAGCTTGTTGTAGCCATAAATTCTTTCCCTTTTCCTTTAGACTGTGAGGAAGAGGAAGGAGATGAATCCTTCTTTGTCTAGGTAGATGGCAAGTTGATGTTGTTTTTCTTAAGAAGATTAGTTAACTCATCAACTTGCTTTGTGTGGCATCGATGCTCATCATGACCATACTTCTTGCAATATGCACAAGTTGGCTTATCCTTCTTAGGTGGTTTCCCCTTCTTGGAAGAGGATGGAAAATCACCTTGTGATGCAGAGGATGATTGTACTTTTTCCTATTGTGGCTATGTCTTAGATTGCTTCTTCTTGTTGTTGGAATCTTTGCCTTGACTTCCTTGATTCCCTTGATTAGCCACCAAAGCCTTGGACTTTGAAGACTTGAGAAACCCCATGTTCAACAACTTAGATTGTTCCAATATCAACATTTCTGTGAAAGCATCAAATGAAGGCATAACATAGGAACTCCCCATTGTCAAATAATGAGTTTGGAAGCTAGACACAAATGCTACATATTCTGGTGCAAGCTTGTCCAACAAGTTGAATATCAACTGAGCATCCTTTTGTCAATTCCACAATCCTTAAGCTTTGCTCTTAGCTCATTTTCTTTGGTGACATAATCTTGGATTGTATCAAAACTCTTGGGATCCAAGTTAGTTATCTCATTGTCAATCTTATAACCTCTGATTTCATCAACTTGACCATACAATTTCTGAAACATATCCCAAGCATCTTTGATTGTAGTACACTTTTCAATATGAAAGATGAGGTCATCTGATACATACTTGCACAAAGTTCCAAGAGCCATGCAATTCTTAGTGAGCCATTCTAATTGAGCATTAGGATCAGCCTTAGGATCAGGTGGTGCTGCTATTGTTCCATCTATGTAATGTGTGAGACCTTTTTCCATTAATTTGCTCCATACTTTAATTTTCCATGATGCATAATTATGTGGAGTTAAAGGTGGAAATTTATGAGGACTTATTGCAACAAAAATGAAAGAGCACAAGGAAAGAGAGGCACAATCACACAAGACACCCCCCCAAAAGTGATAATTTGGCACTTTATACTTAGTGCATGTACAATGGGCCACTTACAAAAAATGGCAAAGTGGACTTCTGATTTCAATTTTACAACTCGCAAAAAGATACTCAAACTAATAATGCAAGAGATCTAAACTAAGATCCAAGCAATTTACAAGTACCAAATAGGCCAAATAAGACCGATATCTAAAAGTACAATTTCTACTTAAAATATCTGAAATCGGATCATATATTATGAAAGTAGATGAAAAAAAATGCACTTTCAAAAAAAATGGCACCTGAAAAGGAGGTCATTTGAGCTCAAACGAGGTCCTTGAAGTTGCAGAATTGAGGATTGGATAGGTACAGCTGAGAGAACTTGAAAATTATGAAAACCCTATGCACCAAAACCAGAAAATAGCCACACCACTGCAAAGAGCATGAAAAATTAGCCCAAATAAAAAAAATTGCACCCAAAAAGGAGCAAAATTGAGCAAGTTATGGGCCTCCAAAGTTGACCCAAAAATCCAAACTGCTCAACAGAGAGGGGTCTAAAAATTTCCAAAGAAAATGCTTACTGGGCACTGACTGGGTATTGTTGACTTGGCGTTGCTGACTGGGCGCTGACTGTGCGCTGTTGACTAGGCAGAAGGTATGGATCCCAAAAATAACTGGAAAATAATTTTTAGAAAAAAAATAAATTTTTTTTTTTTTTGAAAAAAATCCAAAAATTCCGCACCGTACCGCCCGAATTGGGCAGAAAATTTCCTCCACACCCAAAAATTGATTTTCACCAAAATAGGTCATATTTATACTCGATTTTTATGGAAATGGCCTCCCGAACGCAATGGTGAGGTTAAAAATGTAGTCCCTTAGATCTGAAAATAGAAGCCTTCCATGATGTCTCCAAAAACCAATCAATGAAGCCCCAATGGCTCTGATACCATGTGAGATTTTTCCATGATCAAGGGCACAATGAAAAGTATTAAAATAGAGACAAAAGAATGACAAGAACAAACTGTATTCTCATCAATATGAAAATGATCAACTGGATTCTCCAATACAATGAATATAGGCCTTCTTATATAGGCAAGGCCATATGGATGTACGAGCACACAATCATGACATGTGGCTCAATGAGAAACAAGGGTAGGTAATAAATACTAGGGGTAGGTAGGATAAATAATATAATATTCCACAAGAGGTAGATGACCCACCGAATGTGGAGTATAACAACAAAACAAGACCACAAAAGGTGAAATTTCTCCTACAAGCTCTATCCCTATGTGCACACTTCCCTAAGTGTCTCAAATCCAAACTACGAAGAAATGCATTATCCTGAGTTAACTTAAGTAAACTGTAATAATATTCATAATGAATATTTATTTACACCAACAGATGTTAAGAGATATGTACAGAGTTGTAGAGTTTGTCAAGTTGCAAAAGGTAGTAGTCAAAATGTGGGATTGTATAAACCTTTGACAGTACCAGTAAGACCTTGGGAGGATATAAGTATGGATTTTGTACTTGGCTTACCTAAGAAATTGAGGGGGAATGATTCTATATTTGTGGTAGTGGATAGATTTTCAAAGATGGCTCATTTTATACCTTGTAAGAAGACATCAGATGCATTGCATATAGCAGACCTATTTTTCAAGGAAGTGGTAAGATTGCATGGATTACCTAAGAGAATAGTTTTAGAAAGAGACACTAAGTTTGTTGGCTATTTTGGGAGAACACTTTGGAAGAAGATGAAGATAGATTTGAAGTTCAGTTCTACTTTTCACCCACAGACTGATGGATAGACAAAAGTAGTTAACCGGAGTTTGGAAAACTTGTTGAGTTTAGTAGGAGATAAAATTGGAAGTTGGGATTTGTTCCTTGCACAAGCAAAGTTTGCCTATAACAATTCAGTAAATAGAAGTATCCAAAAAAACACCTTTTGAGATTGTTACCAGAGTGCATCCTAAAGGAATAGAAGAATTGAGAGACATTAGCAATGAAGACCGGAAGAGTTTAAAAGCAGAAGAATTTGCAAATCACATGGCAACATTGCACATTCAAGTTAAACAACATATGGAAGACATGAAAAACAAATACAAGAAGAAGGCAGATGAGAAGAGGAGACATAAGGAATTTGAGGTTGGCAATGAAGTGATGGTCTATTTGAGAAAAGAGAGATTCCCAGTTGGACCTTATAATAAGTTGCAGATAAAGATGTTTGGACCCTGTAAGATCTTGAGAAAGTTCAGTTCTGGAAATGCATATGAAGTGGAGCTACCAGATAGTCTAAGTATTTCACCTATATTCAACATTGCAGATCTTCATGAGTACCATGAACCAGAATTTAGTGAGGATGCTATTGCAAACTTGGAGAAACAATTTCTCCGAAAAGAACTAGATCAGATTGAAGAGAATTTGGACAGTAGGATCGAGCGTAGTACCCGAAGCAGTCAGTACAAAGAATACCTTGTGAAGTGGAAGAACAGACTAGTAGAAGACTCATCTTGGATTTCTCAGGCAGAGGTAGACCACCTTGGTTTTCCTCTGACCCTGGCAAAGTGAGAGGATCACTTTCTATTAACCCCAAAAGTCTGATGCAGGAGCATTCCCGGTTCATAGCAATCTTGGATCAACCAAAAACATTTTCTTGTATGGTTGCAGTTTCAGTTTTCCTTTTTGTGTCTTGGTTTTGGCACACCAACTTCCTATGGTGTTGGATTCTTCTTGAAGACTTGATCACCCTACTTTCTTTCTAACCGCATCTAATTTGGATCACTTTTCGGTAAGATATCGCTATCGGTTTCCTTGACAGTTTCTTGTTATCAGATTGTTCCATTATTACCGGTTGCTTGAGACCTATTCTAGTGATCTACCAGAACCCATTCTAATGCTTGTGAAGCCTTGGACATTGATCTCTATGTTTCTTGACATGTGGTCAACCTTCTGCATTTCATCCTTTGGATTTTATGGAGGCCCTCATTCATTTATGCACATTAGGGTTTTGATCCTTTTGGGCTGACATGATCCTTTGGATCAATATATATATTTGTAATCATGCTTTAAAAATCAATCAATTAACTTAGAGAATCTGATAGATAGTGCTTAGAAGATAGATATTTCGATTCAAGGTCCTAGTAAAACCTATTCTACCAGGCCGGTGAGCCAATATTTTGTAACCCGGTTGTTACCGGTTGGATGAATTAACTTTTCATGCAATAAAACAATCTGTTTTGCATTGCCTCCATCAAATATGTGTGTTTTCATTGTGTTAACTCTTGCTGACTGGTTTGGACTAATCTCTTCAAGGTCCCTCCTCGTCGGTGACTACTTCAAGTGGGGTAAAATATAGTTTAGTATTCACCCTACTCAAAACCCTCAAAAACCTCTCTTCATTCAAATCAATCATTGTTGGATTTACTTGTTCTACCGAGGCTTCTTCTCCTTCATCTTCACTTACTTCTTCAATATGGTGGCCTCTTCTCTGGGTTGTCTCCATGACTTCCAACTAGGCTACAATTCCTCACAACATTTCCATCACAACAGGGTCTACATTCCCACATGCTCCACCATTCCTAGTTCCTCTTTGTTCCATCTTTACGCTAGTACTCTATAGTTGTAGGTTGGATTCATAGTCCGCCACCCTAAAACAAAATTCTTAGGAGAACGTAATTTGTGAAATGAAAACTCGATCTGATACCACTTGGTGCAGTCACCAGCTACGAGGGACCTCAAAGAGATCAGTCCAAACTAGTCAGTAAGAGTAAACACAATGGAAACACAAGGACATGATGGAGGAAATGTAAAATAGATTGAATTATATCATGAAAATTGATTACAATCAACCGGTAACAACCAGGCTACAGAAACTGGCTCACTGGCTTGCTAAAACATGCTCAAAATATAGAACAAGTCACAACAGAGACCTTAAATCTTAAGATCTATCTTGATGCTCTGTCTAACTTCCTCTGATTCAATTCTAATGCACTATTACAATTATTTATACGATCCAAGGGGATCTGGTTGGCCCAAAAAGGGATCAAAACCCAAAGAATAAGACCTAGCATGTAAAACCAACAAGGTCGGCCTCCGCCAAAGAAATTCACCCAAAAATTGAAAAGATGAAGTGAGAATCGAAGGGAAGGTTGACAACATGCCAAGAAACATTGGAATCAACTCTCAAGTTTCCACAAGCTACAAAAAGAATCTAGTAGACCGCCAATGCAAATAGGTCCAAGAAATAGGTAACAAAAAACTATCGTGGAAAATGATAGTGATAACTTGCCAGAAAATGATCCAAATGCTCTATGGTTTGGGAATAAGGAATATGATCAAGTCTTCAAGAAAAATCCAACTCCATAGGCTCCAATGAGCCAAATCTGGGACACATAGAAATAAATGCTGAAACTGCAAATAGAAAGAAATATTTTTGGTTGATGCAAGATTGCCAAGAACTGGGGATGCTCTTGCATCAATCAACAAATTGCAGATCTACAAGGTATACATTTCCATTATTCACATTTAAGCATTTGCAATTACTTTCTTAACAGGTTGATTCCTCAACTGGGGTTTGACTAAGGAAAACCCTTATCCACAACCCTTCTTCTCTTCTTTTATGTGTGTAGGTTGCAGGTGCACGGCTATAATTGCAGGTTTGGGCTTCATTTTCAAAGATGGAAAAACCCTTTTCAATGCACGAATTTTTCAGAGGACTAGGTGCAACTTCAACTTGGTCCCGATGACTTTCCTCCAAATTTGTAGGGCAGATCTGTATCAGTCTTAATATCCCAGATTTGAAGTTACAATGCGATCCTGAATCAATAGCTCCTTATTTCATCCATTTTGTCTTCCTTTCCTTCATATTCAACAAGTCAACATATCTATTTACAAAAGAGGTTAAATTACATTCCAATCCTTGCAATCCACTTGGAATTCTCATCCTTATTTCCCTTGGATTTGGATCTAGTGGATTCAGCCCCTCTTTTGAATGTAAAGTATCTCCCAAGTGAAAATTATCCTAGTGGTTTCCTTTCTCTCTCCTATGTGGGGAGCTACTAGGATCCAATTTTCCATGCGCGCACGCGCACACACACACACACACACACACACACACACACACACACACACACACACACACACACACACACACACACACACACATATATAACATATATAGCACCATAAAATTATATATATATATATATATATATTGCATCATAAAATTGTGACCCTTGCAATTTTTGACTACATTTGGATCTTTGAATTAGCAAATGCATCCCTAAGCCTGATTGGGGACTAGAAACATGCTCAAGACATCAAAAACTTGTATTTTCCATCATTTTGTACTGGCTTTTGTTACTACCTATCCTAAATAAGGGCAAGACATGGGTGGCAAGCTCCTATCCTCCTAGGATAGGGGTGTGGTTCCCTTGTCCTAGCCCTATTTTGGGCCCCTATTGATCCCCCCTTGCATTGATCTTGTCAATTGTGAAGTGGGAAATTGTTCTCTATGTCTGCCTAAGACAAGAAACTACCTAAACACCCCTAATTGGCAAGTATATAAGGAGCACTTCCCCTCCAATTTTCCTAAGTGAAGTTAATAAGTCGATGATAAGCGAAGTTGATCATAACTCAAAATAAGCATTCATTCAAGTATTGAGCATTTCAAGTCTCCTTTCAAGGCTAGGTGTTGCATTCAAGACAAGGATTCAACCATTAAAGAGGAGATTTCTATCAACATTCAAGACATCATATTTCACATATCCATTCAAGAAAATTCATCTACAAAGGTATCAACCTTTCAATTACATCCCCTTCTTGAGGTGGATTTTAATTCAGACATTTCCTTTCATTTACTTGCAGCATTTTACAACCACTTGGTTAATTCCAAAATGGGGTTTGACTTGAAGGCAAACCCCCAATCCAAACAAAAATTCCCTCTCTTTTCTATGTGTAGGTTGCAGGTGCATGGCTGTAATTGCAAGTTTCGGCTTCATTTTCAGAGACAGAAAAACCCTTTTCGACATGCAGATTTTTCAGAGGACTGTGTGAAACTTACACATGGTCCCTGCACCTTTTACTCATATTTGCAGGGAAGCTTCATCTCAACATTCTACTACTAATTTCAGGTGCACAGCTTCATTCTGCATCTCTATGTAATGCCCATACCCTAGTCAGACTTTTAAAACCCGTTTAACCTTGATTGACTTCCTATGTGACATTCTTGAATGGTAGATTAACCGATATGCAATGTGTAGTTTAGATAATATAAATAAATCGTGCATACTTATTATTGTGCTTTTGCATCGATTCTCATGTAAATGTAGTTGTTTCCTAACCCTTGAGATAAATCTTGAGCTAACGCCTTCATTGAATATGTATATGTATATGCATGCTTGTATGAATTCATGGGTGCAGGGGATTGCAGGTACAACACCGCTTAGGGCAAGGTTTATCTCCTTTGGAATTTGCAAGGTTGAGTATGCTCCTTCATCTTTTGAATTCGGATTTAATGGTCATATAACTCTCGTCTTGCCTTAGCCATGGTTAGGTGAGCATCGTGCGTGGATTCGTGGAGCTTGCCTTTCATTGGGATGCATGTCGAGAGACTTGGAAGACTTCCTTGATTTGCGTGCCTTGCGCGAGATAAGTGAGGTTTGTTGTCCTAAGTATTAAATTCAAAATTATGAGTAGACGAGCACATTGGCAATTCAAAAATTTAAAGGGGTAGCTTTCTTTATATGATTGATCATTAATTTAAGAAATCGCTTAAAATTATTATCGTGGCAAGCTTAAGGTAATTAACTGGGGTTAGCATGCTCATTTACACATTTGTAACATTTACGCATATGTAGTTGGGAAATTAGAATAAATAAGACTCTTGTTCTAGATTAGTCATGTATTTTAAAATGTCGCTTTATTTTGTTGTAGCGAGTTAATTTGATAGTTAATTTTAATAACGACGATTTTAATAAATTATGCGTTTAGAAAAGGAAAAATTTAAAAGTCAATTGAGGAATATAAATAAATTAATTATTTTCGCTTGTTGGGGGAAAAAGGGTAAAATTTACTATTTAAAAGAAATTAGTTCCATTTTACTTGTAAAGCGGATAAAGTATAAAAGTTCGATTTTTTTTTAGAAAATTAAATTTAATCAAGTATAAAGTGTTGGCTAAAGTGTTATGAAGAAAATTTTAAAAAAATTAGAGTTGAATAAGGAATGGAAGCTTTTAAATTTTAAAAGGAAAATGAATAAGGAGGAAATGAATGACTCCCATTTGGATTTTCATTCATTTTTATTTCGAAAATAAATGCCTAATTTCGAAATTGAAAATTAAGGCAAAATTAGGGTTTTCTTTTTAATCTTGTTTGGTAAGCATTTTGGGGGTTTTTTCTTGGCCTTTGGTTTTTTTTTGGAAAAACATGGTTCTTGCAAGGGAGATTGGGGATTTTGGAGAGGGATGAGGAATGAGAGCAGCTGATTTGGGAGCTCATCTTCATCAAAATCTCTTCCTGGAAAGCATTTGGAGGTAAGAAATTTTAATCTCCTCTTTTGTTTATTGTTATGCCCTCCGTGAAATGCTGGAAAAATAGAGAGGATTGCTACCCATGAGTGTTTATTAAGATTTAGTTTTCAGTTGGTTGAAGGCTTGGTTATTCTTCAAAGACTCTTCTATTTTGCCCTCTTTTGAAATCCATAATATTCTGAGAATGAAAAAGAGAGAAAAGAAAAAAAAAAAAGGGAGGAATGGCTGTGAGTGTGTTTGTTTTTTTTTCAAAAATGAGGTTGCTGGAAAAGACTTTAAATTTGTGCTTTCAGACTGTGCTTTGGTGAAATAATCATACATTTTGTTTGTATTACTTACTTAAATTGTTCTTTTTGTTTTGAAAAAAAAATATCTATATATATTCATTTGGCAAATTGTGGACTGCACTTAGGCAGTTCGGTCTGGGTCTGCAATGGTAAAAAAAAATTGGATCTGGTACTGTTATTTTACCAGTGGATGTTTTTTTGAAAATAAAATAAAACAAAATTAAAAAAATATATATATAAAAGAAAAAACTGTTTTATGCCCCCCCCCATCGCTGGGAGGAGGCATCGCTACCATGGTAGCTACTGCTACCAGCTGGTAGCAGCGCTACCAAGGGTAGCGGCCTGCTACCAGTTGGTAGCAGCGCTACCAATGGTAGCGTGGCTACCAAGGGGGCCCACGTGGTATTCCACGTGGGTAACCCCAGTTACAATATGCCTTGTTTTTTTTTTTAAAAAAACTTTTGTTTATTAAATTTGTTTTTAATTTATTATTTTTTTATTATTGTTTTAAACAAAAGAAAATAATAAAATAATAAATTTAGGATATGTTAATAAATGAAAAAAAAAAAAGGGGAAAAAAACATTATACTGATTTTATATGGAGTCTCGTTATTATTTAAATTTAGATTTATTTTTTCTCCCTTAATTAATTAACATTATTTAAGCTGAGTATGATTAATATATGGAATTTAGAATATTGGAAGCTCGAAAATTCATATAGAGATATATGCTTTCTTTTTGCCACATTCTGATTTATATAACTGGCATTGATAATTACTAATCATAAACTATGGTTAAATGTGGTTATTTAACAAATGATATCTTAGGAATTTCTTATATCAACATATAATATTAATCACATGTGGCTTCTTGGTCCCTTCGTAACGAATACATTCCGTGAATTAACCCTTAGTGTTCAGACGACAATTTTAATCGGATAGATATAAATTGAGATTTACATATACTTGTTTTATATATATGCAAGGGAATTTATAAATTGATGGGGGGTACTAGTGTATAGTTCTAGACCAACAATGTCAGTGATGTGTATCTAAGGATTAAGTAAAATACCCGAATGAGAAAAGATTACGTATATGTGAACTTAGTTGGAAAACTTGTAGAGTTGTATTTACTGATTGAAATGGTCATTTGCAGTATGGTTGTGATCGCCAAAAGGCAATATTGTAAAGACATGTAAATATGTAACCTTAACTAAATAATACCAAAAGGGTCTTGCAGTTGAGCAGACCCGGAGATGTAGCCCACCCGGGGTGAACTCTGAGATCATTCCTGTGTTATGCGATGTTTTTAGCGTACTTTGTTCTATGTTTTTAAAATTATCATAGATGGTTGTATTCTTGCATAAGTGTATGGTGAAAAATTTAATGAACTCAAATTTAAGTGCATAACATTATTCATATGGATAAATGTAGTTGTTTAAGTTCATAAAACGTTGTGAGTTATGTATATGGCAAAGTGTTTAAATATTGAAATTAAAGTTGTGGAAAAAGAAATTTGATAAGGTTAAATAAACGTAGTAATAATGGAATGAACCTTGCTAGTTTTCATTATTGGATTAACTTGTTATTAAGTATATAAATGGAATGGACATAAAAAGGAAACAAAGTTAAAGTTTGTGTCACAATTCCTAGATTGAAATCTAAAGGTTGAACATCATATCAACATCTATCTTTTTACCTTAGTGAATGAATTCACGCCATGTTAATTATGCTTCATTGCAAAGGATGAATTTGTTAAGTTATTTCACGTTTTAATCTTAACATTAATCCTCACCAGATTATTCCTATAACCGGGTGAACCCAACTAGAAAACCCATATGTTAATCTTTATAAAAGGAATCCCTCATGCTTGCTAAGATTGAGCTAGAATGGGAAACGTCATGTTAATTATGTTTCATCATATTGGATATAGTTGTTTGGCCAATTACGTTTAATCTTAACAAATTAACCTTACCGAAATTTAACTTGATAATTGGTGAAACTCAACTAGTCCACCATAATTATAACCCCAACAAATGAATTTCCTTATGATTGTTAAAGATGAACTGGAAAAGAAGGGATTCAATTAGTTGTTGACACATTAAATCTAATAAAAGAATCTCTCTCACCTTATATTCATTTAACAATAAAAAAAAAAAGTGATTTGCAACAAGATAATTATAATTCAATCCTAATGAAAGAGCATCTGTTGGAACTTATACTCTAATCTTGAAATGTTAGATATTATCTAGCTAACTATATCTTAAAGTTAAAGGATGAACTCTTGTGGCTCATTACATTTTCAACGTAATGATTCAAGTCATCTAGTAGTATTATTTAAAAAAAAAAAAACTCCAAATGAATTCCTATGGCTACTCACATTATACCTTTCATAAAAGAGCTTCAACTCATCAGTTGGCTATGCACGAAACCAAATGAAGGGACCTCACTCTATTAGTTGTAGTTAATCCTTAAGGAACGAACTTCTCTTATTAACCATACTTTTTAATATTTAAAAAAGAGATATCCAATGTGGGTATATATTTTAAAATCAAATGAAGGAATCCTCGTTTTATTAATCGTAGTTTAACCTTAAATGAATGAAACTCATTAGGCATATTTTTTTAAAACATTAAAGGATGAAATCAATTGTGAATGGATACCACAAACCCAAGGAGTGAACTTCATTATATTAAACGCTTGGAACCTATTTGGAGGCCTCTTAATGAAATTATGAATTTAAGTGCATTGAATAAATAACCTAGCAAAGGCCTCCTAATTCACCTAAAGTAAATGAACGCCTCCTAAAATTTTAAGATGTCATATCTTGAAAACACATATATAATCAAGACCTATGCATTTTCCCGTAATATAAGATGTCCAGATTAATGGATCTGATGACGCAAGATGAGTTAGGTGTAAGGTTGTGTAATCGCGTTGGGAAACCTCCTTAGGATTGTTTGAGCCTTCCGCTGTGATATCTAAGTCGACAGATAACTCCGATGTATTTTAATGTCGTGCCTAATTATAAATTGAGTTAACATCAGCTATCTTAATGTTGTAACTTTTCATTAACTCTCTTAATTATTATTATTTAAAAAAAAAAATTTACACTCTAATTGAGTGTTTTTAACTTAAACCCTTAGGGGTTTCTTGGCGGGGCATTACACTCTATCTCAAGATATAATTGTTTCTTTGTCATTTCTGCACTTAGTCTCAATTTGCTTAATTCAACAAGTCTATTACAAAAGAGAGTCAATTTACTTTCCTAATACCTTCCAAATTTACTGCAATTCACTTAGTATTCAATCTCTTACCATTGGGGATTGGATCTAGTGAATTCAACCCCTCTTTTGAATGTAATGTGTGAAAAATTGAAGGGAATCCTTTGTGAAACTTTCATCCCTCTTTTGAGGGGAGTAAATCTTTCCACTTGTTCTTCGCTCATCATTTTTCACCACATTACATTTTGGTGAACCTTATGTCTTACAAGCTTTACATTGAAAATTATTGCATACTTTTCATTTACAAGTTTAATTTTCTTACAATTTACACAAACTTAGTGGTTAATTCATTTAAAACCCTAGTTGCTAAAATTGAAATTGAACTTGTATTTTGCAAAAAATGCTATTTGTTGTCTTAGATCTGAAAATTGCATTGCTTGTCAAATTCAATTCTTTCGTTGTCTTTTTCAATTTGCAAATCAAATTTACAAAATTAAGTGGTTAATTGTCAAAATCCTAATTTTCAAACATCAACTTGAACTTGTGCAAAAATTGGATTTACATTTAATTTTCAGATTTGTGACTATTTTCAAACTTGTCTTCTTGCCTAAAATTCAAATTTTCAATTTCCCTCCTTTTCCCAAAATTCAAAATTTCAAAATTCAGTGGTTAGGTACTAAAACCCTAATTTTCAAATTTAATTGGATTTTGTGCAAATTTCAATCAATTTCAACCAATTTCAATTTTCTAAATATTATTTAAGGTGGTCCTATCCATTAGGTTTGATCTTTTTCAAAATTGCAATTCAATTTCTTATCTTTTTCCAAACCCTAATAGGGTCCTATTTCAACATTCAAACCTTAATTTCACCTACCTAGAGATCGTAAAATCAATCAATTTTATGGGGTTAGCTCACAAATCATCATAGCTTTCATCCCTCAAAATTTGTGAAAAAGTTGGGAGGACCGTGCATAACTTACACATGGTCCCTAGCTTTTTTCCAGAAATTTTGGGAGACTGTTATGACTGTATTTAATTGCTTAAATCCGGAAAACTGGCTGATTTTGTCGAATTTTGATCCCTCTAAAATCGAAAACACTTCCCAATTTCAACATTGTAACTTTCAAGGAAACATTTAAAATTAAGTGGTTAATTTTAATCTGCCCTAATTTTAAGATCTTAATTGTGTCAATTTTAAATTTTAAATTAAGTTGTATGCCATTGGCCCTAATTTTAAATTTCAATCTTTTTTGAGCTTGTGTTATTTCTTCTTTTCATAAAGTTCAAATTGTATAATTATCATTTTCTTGAATTTTGGATTATTCAATTTTGCAAACTTTGTTCCCAAAATTCAAATTTTAAATTTTTCCTGTAGTGCATGAGTTTTACAACTATTAGTGCTACCTATACTATCCCCATTGACAAAGAATTAGAATTAAGGCTTCACAGGGTTTAATTCCTCAAGAGATGGAGCCTAATTTGGGTGACCTCTTCAATGAGGATATTGCTAATTCTTCCCATCCTAATAATATCTCTACCTACCCAATTGATGATTCCCATGATGAAGAAGAAGCTTTAGCTAGAGTTTCCATAGATCAAGTTTCAAAATTGGACAATCAATTTGACAATTTCCAACAATGGATGTCCCAAGAATATCCTAATAGTGAATCTCTTCCATTAATTGAAGGTCTAAAACGCATGATTCAAAGTGATAAGAGTGGAATTGATATATTGCATGGTATTTCTCATATTGTTGATTATAATGTTATTCCTATGAAGATTTGTGCTAAGAATTTAGGTTATTCACAACCTCCTACACAAATCAATCATTCTATTCCTTTGACTAGTTCTATGGTTGTTATTCCTACTTTCACTTCAAACATCATGGCTACTTCAACTCAAAATGTCATACCTACAACCATTAGTCATGGGGTAAATCCCTCTTCTTCATTCAATCCTCCATTTTTATCTATACCTTCAATGTGTATTCCTATTATCTCTCAACCAATCAATGTGACACAAAAGGGAAATTCATCCAATCATTTTACTCCTTTTCCTATCTCATTTCCTACCCAATCATCACCTATGCCTAATTACCATAATTTCCCATGACCTTATTCAAAATCAATGCCTTCTTTCAATAACATCACACCACCTTCTCAATCAAACATGTCTAACATAAATTCTTCAACCGAAGCAACCATTAATAACCTTTCTCAAACTATGTCTTCATTGCAACAACAAATTGCTTCAATGAGTCGATCCAAGTTTAGTGTGCCCACATTTGATGTTCTGATCCCACTTTCTCTTGATATTGTTAGAGTTGTCCCTCCTAAACACATTGAAGTCCCTCAATTGGAACTCTATAATGGAAAAGGTGATCCTTTAACACATGTCAAAACATTCCAAACTTTGTGTACTGACTTTGCTCATGATGAAAGATTGATTTCCAAATTGTTTACTAGAACATTAAGAGAGAAGGCTTTACAATGGTACTGTTCTTTGCCTTCTTATTCTATTACTTATTTTCAACAATTTCAAAACAACATAGGTCCTAAAATCACTTTGACTGATTTAATACATTATAAACAAGGTGTTAAAGAAAAAATGACTAATTTTATTGGTAGATACAAGCATTTGTATTCTCAAATCTCTTTTACAGTGCCTGATAATGATATTCAAATAATTTTCATTTCTAATTTGCAAAAAGACATTAGGGAAAAACTTATCTTTTCTGAGCTTACTTCCTTTCTGTAGTTGTGTGCAACACTTCATAATTATCAACTAATTGTGAGTTAAATGGAAAAATCTACTCCTATGGCTCTAAGTGATAAGGGTGAGAGTTCTCAACAACCGTTTGTGAAGTTCAAACCAAACAAAGGCTTCATCAAATTTAATGACACCATCAACAACAACAATGTGAATGCTACAACAGGTGTGCCTCCTATTTCTAAATTTTTCAAAAGAGAGAAAGAATTTACTCCTTTGAATGAATCTTTGTATAGCATCGTGTCTTAGTTAATACAATGAAATGTTATTAAACTTGATCCTTCTTAAGAAACTTCACCTAGCTTTGATAATAATTCTTTTTATCAATTTCATCATCAACCTGGTCATGATACTGAAAAATATTTTTCATTGAAATGTAAGATTCAAGACTTGATTGATAATAATACTATATATGTGGCAGGTGTGAATGATAAGGGAAACAAATCAATAACTCCTAATAAAAATCTTAATATTTTCATCGATCCTTTACCCTCTCATACCTCTAATGTGATTGAGATTGAACACACTTATTTCTCTCCCACTGATTTCATTTTATAGCTCAAAATATGGTTAATTTGGTAGAGAAACAAGAAACACCTAAGGATCCATGTATCACATTTGATCCTAGTGAGACCATTAAGGCACCTGATGGCCCTTTATACACAGTTGCAAAGATCCAAGGCAAACCTTGTCATGGTGTGCTTATTGATCCCTCTTGCATAGTTAATTTCATTATTGAAGAATATATTTATACTTTACATTTGCATCAACCAATCTATGATGATACTAATGTGGTTGTTAAGTTATTTGATGGATTTTATTGTCCTACTATTGGTTCTATCACACTTCCTATCGAGGTTCATACTAAATTATAGATGTCAACTTTGTTATCATTCCTTCATCTGAACAATTCCATGTGAATTTAGGCTACCCTTGGCTATCTTCCATGAAGGCTATTGTTTTTCCAATCCATAAGTGTTTTAAATTTCTCCACAATGGAGAAATCATAATTGCCAACCATAGCTTATTTTGACCAACCGAAAGAAGCCTAGGTGTTCCTATTTATTACTTGTGGCCTCAACAATTTGGATCTCTTCCACCAAGAAGTGATGATCTCTTTCAATCTTATAAAAAATAGAAGAAAGATATCATTTTATCCTTAAGCCAACCTATAACTCCAACACTTGATATTCCCATCATTCTTGAAGATGAAGTTCTTCACCTAATGGATGTAACTAATCTTCCTCCTAAGGAAGATTCCCAACCTATTCCTATGGTTGAAACCATGAATTCTCCTAAGAAGAACACTAATATTCCTCCTAAGGTTAGACCTATACCTCCTCCTCATGATGGACCTGGTCTCCTTCCTACACCAAGCATTCTTCCTTTATATGGTGCAGTTCCACCTCCTTCCTCTTATAGATAGAAGAGACCTATCTCTCCTCTTGTCCAACGTAGAAGACCTCAACCTAACAATCCAACTACCAAAGATGAGAACATTCCTCCTTCAACAAATACACATCAGTCTTCTCATCCTTCCACTAAGACTAGATGGAATCTTTGTGCAAGAGAACACCAGTGAAAATGTCATGCTAGAGCTCATGAAGTTGTTTCTCAAACTATTCAATCTCCCAAAACACCAATAGTTGATATGATTCCATTTTCTTCTAAGAAAGATGTTGAACCTAAATATCCAAATCATAAGCTGTAGAAAACATGTGATGGTTTTACTTCTATTCATGTTAGATCTCTTTTTATAAATCTTGATGAAGAAATGGGTGAAAATGTTATTCATAATACAACTCCTAATTCTTCTGATAGTGAATATGAATATGTTGATGTTGAAAAACACTTATTTGCAAAATTTTCAAAAGCCTTAATCCTAGCTCTTACAAATGAACAAAGTGACTTAGCACATGAGCATAGTCCTTGTTTGGATATTGTGATAGCTCCACCTATTCTGCTCAATGTTTCTCCTCTGGCGTGTTTCCCACCTTCCCAAAATAATGATTAGCGAGATCGGGAGGTGGACATCATGCTAGACTAGATGAATTAGTACCATAGATCCTCTACCTCTCTCCTTTCTTTCTCTTTTGTGACCATTCTTCTATGTGTATCCCTATTCTTCTATTTTTTGTCCCTAGTGATGTCTACTTGAGGATGATGCAAATAATTGAGATCTCTTTTGGTCTCTTTCATGTTGACTCAAAAGACACACGTGTTCCCTTTCTTCCAAGGCGGTTTCCTTTCTTTGGGGAATGAGGACTATTCTCTACATATATATACATGATATACATGAGTAATCATATAGCATACTAACCCCAAGAAAAGTGAATCCACATTGTGCTTTATGTTTTGTGTTCATTATCCTTGGGTTTATTCCTCGATTGGGGGCTAAATCCTTGTGATAACATGCTCCCTCTCTTTCTCTCTCAGAGGTGTACCCTACCTTAAACAAATCACTTCTGATAATGAATGTGCGATCACTTTAACATGGGGGCATACACTCCGCTCATATTTCCCTTCTTGATACTTCAAGTTACTTAGTGGACTTTAGCTTTGATTTGTAATTTTTGGTATCCTTTCTTTCCATGACTCATAGTGAGGGGAACTTTACTATTTGCAGTCATGGTTCTCCCTCTTGTTCTTCCCTTTTACTTTGTCAAACGAATTCATAAGACCCTTAGTCCACTAGGGGCTTGGTACATCTTGCCTCCTTGATGTGGTAAAAGTCTTTCAATCTTGTCTCCTTATACTTTACAGGTAGTATTCACATACGCTTATACTCCCACTAAAGTGGGGGCTAAATGTAGTGTCATAAAATTGTGACCCTTGCAATTTTTGACCCCGTTTGGGTCTTTTCATTAGTGGACAAATCCCTAAGCTTGATCGGAGACCCGAAACATGCTCATGTCATCAAAAACTTCCATTTTCCATCATTTTGCATTGTCTTTTGTTGTTGCTTGTCCTAAATTAGGGCGGGTGAGGGGTTTGGCGCCCCTATCCTCCTAGGATAGGGGCATGGTGCTCTTGTCCTAGCCCTATTTTGGGCCCCCTATGATCCCACCTTGCATTGAGCTTGTCAATTTTGAAGCGAGAAAAGTTTCTCTATGTCGGCCTAAGACGGTAAATTACCTAAACACCCTTAATTGGAAAGTATATAAGGAGCACATCCCCTCCTATTTGCATAAGAGAATTTAATAAGTCAATAATAAGAAAAGTTGATAATAAGAGAAAATAAGAATTCAAGCAGTCAAACATTCAAGCATTCATTCAAGCATCAAGCATTTCAAGTCTCCTTTCAAGGCTAGGTGTTGCATTCAAGACAATGATTCAACCATTGAAGAGGATATTGTTGGCATTAGAATAAATTTGATGGTTGATGATATTGAGAAGGTTGTTGGAGATGAATGATATAATTGATAAAGGATGATTATTGTCTTAATATTATTATTTTGTCCTTGATGTCAAGCAATTGATTTTCTGATTTAGTATGATGTTGCCATATCTTAAGAAGTATGTTTTGATGAGTATAAAGATGTCAGTAACTAACACAGAAAGAATGTGAAAATGAAGGGGAGTAATAAGTTATTCAATGGGCAACTATTACCAAGTTAGGTAGTGATGAGCTTATGATGTTTTGATTGTTTTGATATCCTATATATGTGTATTTGAAGATTGAACAAGAAGGGGAAAAGATTTCATGTAATAGAATGAGTAAAGGTTTGATACTATTCTATTATACTGAGCAAGGAGCTAGTCGGTAAATTCCAAGGTTACAGATGTCGGTTAATGAAAGAAAAAGTCACCGAGAAGAGAATGTCTACCAAGTAAAGTTCATTATTAACCAAGTATCAACTGAGCAGTAACAGAATGCATTAAATAAGTGTATACATTATTAAATGAAGGATGCCAGTTAGCTAGAGGTTTATTGAAGATAGGAATGTCATGCAAGAAGTTGTTAATGATCAACGGCAACTAAAATTCAAGAGTAAGATCTACAGCACAGATTGAAGGGTCCTAACCAAGCACAAGTACCAAGAAAGGTATACAAGTTTCAAGGCAAGATAAAACATTTTTTAGATCAAAGGATACAATGAACCTAGTCAAGTTTGAAGATCTGATGGCTAAGATTAATCATGGGAAATGTGATTAAGAAGATTAAGCGGTTGGGAATTACTTATAAATAAAGTAATGTTGTTGAACAAAGATGTGGGCAAACTGAAGCATAGTGATGCTACAGAGGTGATTACCAAGTACAGAAGATTGAAGATCTGATTGTAGAACAGATTGAGCAGCCCAGCAAGAAGAAAGATAAGTCTTATGACAAGATTATCTTGAGCACATTAAGCACATAGAATCTTCTTTAACATTTTAAATGTAAAGTTGCAGATATATTTTATTACTGTTATTTATTTTTGTAAGTGACAGGAAATCTCTTAACCGAGTGGACTTAACAGTCTTATTTGTAAATCCTCTTGGAAGGTAACATTCTGAATGAGTGTTTGAAATCCTTTGACAAGGTCACTTCTAACAAAGTGAAGATTCTAACAGATCTGAGGGAAATCCCTTGATCGGGTCACATATAGCAATGTGTATGTAATCTTTAATAGGATTTGCTTTTAACCGAGCATACTCTAGAAGAGAATATTTTCTTATGGGTCTGAAATCCCACAGTGGTTTTTCCCTATTAGGGTTTCCACGTTAAATCTGGTGTCAAATATGATTTAATGTTTCATGTTTATCTATTTATGAATTTGAATGATTTACAGTCATAAGTTGCATATCAAGTAAATGCTGTTGAGGTTGAATATGATTAGAGTAATAATTATTGAGGTTATATGATTCACCCCCCCTCTCATCTAACTAACAATTGGTATCAGAGCTTGGACTCCAGAAGAAAAGTTTAAAGGTACTTGAGGCAAGATCCGAAGATGTATAAAAGGGATGCACCAAAGCTCAATAAGTCGAGTTTCACCACATGGCAGAAAAGGATGAAGCTGCACTTATCAGAAATTGGAGAATATGCAACATATTATCTGGAAAATGATTACATTGCACCTAGCACCTACCCTATGAAAATGGAAGAAATAAATGCAAAGCAAGAACACATTCAAGCAATGATAGAGATAACATTAGCTTTGACCGACTTAGAGTTTAATGATCTAGAAGGTTGTAATGATGCCAAAGCAATTTGGAATAAGCTCACATCTGTGTATGGTGGAGATGAACATGTTTAAAGAACAAAGGAAGATAGTCTAAGAGGACAACTTGAATCAATGAGAATGAATGAAGGTGAGAACATATTCCAATATAGTACAAGGTTAAAGGAAACTGTCAATTAAATCAAAGGAGCAGGAGAAACTATTGAAGAAAAGGATGTAACAACTAAGTTGCTAAGAAAAATTCTACCTGCTTATGCCATTAGAGTCTCTACAATTAATGAATTGAGGTCTGTACCAAACATGCCATCTCTTTGGATGCTACTATCGGTAAGCTACATGCTTTTGAGTTAAGTAATTTTGATAACAGTGGGTCTTCGGTAAACAAAGTTGAATTTGCATTCAGTTCTTTTCATCTTAGTGAATCTAAAGATTATAATGATAGAATGTCTAAGTATGTTGAAGGAAATCATAGTGGAGCAAGTGAGAGATTTCGCAAAAACATGGAAGAAGTACACAAACTATATGAGGAAATCCGAAAGCAAGAAGAGTTTGAAGCATTATTGGCCAAAAAGTTACCAAGAGGCAAAGGTAAGTATAAAGGGAAGTTACCTTTAAAATGTTTTAACTGTGATAAAATTGGACATATGGCTTCTAACTGTCCTGACAAAGATGATGAAAAGAAAGAATACCAAGATGTCAGACAGAAAGACAACTAATACAGAAGGCACTGAGACTTTAGAAGGAGAGAAAGAAAGACATGCCTAGTAGCTGATGAGGAATCCAATGATGATAAATCTGATGAGACTAAGACAGAGGAAGTTGTATATGTGGCTATCAAAGATGGATCAGATGAAGAAAGGTATGAAGAAAAATCCTTAATATCACACATAAATAAAAAAGATTCTTGGATCATAGATAGTGGATGCTCACATCACATGACAAGTGATAAACACAAGTTTGTTAAATTAGAAGATTATGATGGAGGTCATGTAAGATTTGGTAATGATGCACCATGTCCTGTGAAAGGTAAAGGTTCAATTACACTTCTTGACAATGCTAAATATGATGATGTATATTGGGTTGAAGGTCTGAAATACAATTGTTTGAGTGTAGCACAGCTAAATAATACAGGATACTGAATAGAATTTCAGAAAGGAATTGTGAAAGTTCATGACAAACATGGAAAGTTGGCTGCTACCGGGACTCAAACAAGAGGTAATACATTTCACCTTGACTCAACTCGGAAAAATTTTCTATATGCAAAAATAGAAGATACCTGGTTATGGCATAAAAGGTTTTGTTATGTAAATTTTGATAATCTGATCAAAATAAGTAAGAAGCATCATGTAAGAGGTCTACCGAGCTTGGAAAAACCTAAGAATGCAATATGCCGAGGATGCCAGATGGGTAAGATGACAAAATCAAGCTTTACAAGTAAGTCTTACACTTCTAAAGGAATTTTAGATCTTGTACACACTGATCTTTGTGGTCCTATGAAAGTTCAAAGTTACTATGGTGATAAATACTTCATATTATCTGTGGGTGATTACTCAAGGATGATGTCAGTTATGTTTCTAAAAGAGAAATTAGAAGCTTTTCAAATGTTCAAATGGTATAAGGCAAGAGTTGAAAAAGAAACAGGAAGATAGTTGAAATGTCTTAGATCCGATAGAGTGGGAGAATTCATTTCTGATAAATTTAACTTATTTTGCAATGATCATGGTATAAAGAGACAAGTGTCAGTACCAAGGACACCATAGAAAAATGGAATAGCTGAAAGAAGGGACAAATCAATTGTAGATTGTGCCAAAACTTTGATGATAGAAAAGAGAATACCTCAAATATTTTAGAGAGAAGCAATAAGCACTGCAGTTTACACCTTGAATCGAGTACAACTGAAGAAAGGAACCATGAAGACACCTTATGAAATCTGGTATGACAAGAAACCAAATGTAAGTTATTTTAAAATATTTGGAAGTAGATGTTATGTTCACAAAGATGATAGAAACGGAAAATTTGATCAGAAAAGCGAGGAAGGAACATTTCTTGGTTATTCCTCTAGGAGTAAAGCATTTTAATGTCTGATCAAATCATCTAACAAAATTGTGGAAAGTGCAAATGTGAAAATTGATGAATTTGCAAAAAGGAATGATGAAGGAAACTCCAAAGAACAAGAAGATTATGAAGAGTTTGTATATGTTCAACAGACAAGTTTTACCGAGAAAGCCAATGAAGAAATTACTCAGTTGTTGAGTGATGAAGAAGATCATATAGAGCCTACCACGCCTATATTAGCAAAATATGTTAGAAGAAATCATGCATCAAGTCAGATTATAGTAGATAAGGATGCTCCAGTGATGACAAGGAACAAACTAAGACACAACACATGTCTGATATCCGAATTTGAACTGAGGATAGTAAAAGAGGCATTAAGAAATGAAGATTGGGTAAATGCTATGACATAAGAGATTGATCAAATCAAGAAAAATGAAACATGGACACTGGTCCCAAGACCAAAAGAGAAAAATGTAATTGGTACAAAGTGGATTTTCAGGAATAAGCTAAATGAAAAAGGTGAGGTCATTCAGAATAAAGCAAGGCTAGTTTGCAAAGGTAATGCTCAAGAGGAAGGAATAGACTATGGAGAAACTTTTGCACCTGTAGCAAGACTTGAAGGAGTAAGAACATTGTTGGCATATGCTGCTTACAAAAATTTCAAGGTATATCAAATAGATATTAAATCTGCATTTTTGAATGGTATACTCGAAGAAGAAGTCTATATTGAACAACCTAAAGGATTTATTGAAGAGAAGAATAAAGATCAAGTATGTAAGTTGAACAAAGCTTTATATGGTCTAAAACAAGCACCTAGAGCATGGAATGAAAGGTTGCACTCTTACTTATTAAATATTGGGTTTATGAGGACTAGTGAGAACAGCAACATGTATATGAAGAATGATGAGAATGGAATACTAATGTCAGCCATATTTGTTGATGATATTATTTTTTGTGGAAATGATTCTTTATGTAAGAACTTTGGAAATGAAATGTGCAAAGAATCTGAGATGTCATTAATCGGTGAGATAAAGTATTTTATAGGTTTACAAATACTGCAAATGAAAAATGGGATTTTCATTACTCAAACCAAGTATATAAAGGAAATCTTGAAGAAATTTGGAATGGAGGATTCTAAACCTGTAAGTACTCCTATGACTACTAATTGTAAACTATCAAAGAATGATGAATCTACATCTGTTGATGAGACACTTTACTGATCTATGATTGGAAAGCTGCAATATGTAGTTCATGTTAGAGTAAAGTAATTAATTAACTTTACTCTCCTCTTAACATTTCTCTTTATGCATACATTAGTCATTTAATAATTAATATTTAATTATTAAATGCTCTCACCTTAGGGTTAGGTTTTCCTTTCAGTGTTGATCTCCTTTATAAGGATTGATCTCTTGTATTATTGTCAATTCTCTTGATTCATTTTTCTCTGATAAGAAATCTTTTCACTTTGTCAGAGCCAAAACCCTTGTATTCGTTCTCTCTCTTTCTCTCTGATAGGTTTCTTGCATGTAGGTTTCTTTGGGTTCTGTGGATTTGTATTTCTCAAATCCTACATGGTATCAAAGCCATATCTGTTGCAGCTTGTTTAGACTTTTGAAAGATCTTGAGATCTAGGTTTTGGTTGCATCAAATCTGTTTTTGTCTTCTGGTTTTTATTTTGAAATAGGGGGTATTTTTTTTTCGGTGCACTTTGAGCCCAAACGGACCACACCGTTGAGCTCGTAGCACCCAAAAACCCCTATTTTCATATAAAATTCATCCGATTTGGACACCATTTCTCCAGAAGGCAAAAAAAATTTGCCCCAAGGCCGTACGGCCCTAGGGCACGCAGCACGAGGCAGAAAATTCAAAAAAAAATCAAAAATGCAGTTTTTTTATTTAAAACGGGCGTAGCCATTTGGAGGCATGCGCTGCCGGTGCGTTGCCCGACGGACACTGCCCGGCCACCGCCGCCGGCGGTTCCCACCGGTCGCAGCCAGGCAACCACCGCTGCGCCGTCGGCGCAGATCGCAGCCCGCGTGCCGCCTGCCCTCCACCCACACAAGCGGCGCCGCCCCCACACCACCGCTACCTGCGCTAGCTCCTAGTCGCCCAGCGGACCAGGGGCCCATTTTTTTTAAGCCCCTGAGGGCTAGAAGGGCTCATCTAAGCCTTTTGGAGCTGTTTTACAAAATCGGGCATAAATCGGGCGTCCGATCTTCATTTTTCAAAATGAATAGGCATTGGAAAGCTGACTCCAAGCCTATTCTAATGGTACAAGAATTTTTTCATGTTTCTCTAGTTTGATTTCATTTTTTTGTATTCAAAATCCGATGAGCCTTTTTGCACTCCGAGGGGCATAACTTGCTCATTTTTGCTCCGTTTTTTGAAAGAGAATAGGCGTCGGAAAGGTGGTTCTATGCTCTTTCTAGATCTATAGTCTATTTCATCAGTAAATTCTTCAAGTTCTCATAATTGTGTCTCAACCCGTTACTGCTTTCTATCATTTTCTGGCTTTCAGTTTGTACTGGGGATTAGTTTTTTGCATTGTGGGGGGGTGTTTTTTTTTTTTTTTTTGCTTTATGTTATTTACATCAGAAAACCAGAATCTACAAACATCATAACAAAACAATCAAACCCCTTCTGCATCTTCTGTCTAGTTTTGAAAGACCACTTAATAATAATTCAAAAAAATTCAGAGCAGTTGAGGCACAGTTCACAGGATGGTAGACAGACCTATTGAATCTCTTACACCACATAATTACCACACTTGGAAGGGTCGCCTGATGACTCTTCTCCAGTCTAGAGGGTTATGGTCCTATTTGGATGAGATTCAACCTTAGTTGACACATCCCTTTGAGGTTATGCAGCACAGGAACAATATGGATCAGACTATGGGATTGATGGTTTTACACATTTCCGATAGCCTCCAGTTTCATCTTGAGGGTTGTCTCACACCTCGATCCATTTGGATCAAGTTTGAAGGACTTTTTGGTACTGTCAATGAGTTCAGAGCTTTGCAGCTTGAGGTAGAGTTAACTTCCTTGGTACTTGATTCGTTTCCCTCTATTGAGGACTTTCTGATGAAGTTCAAACAGCAAAGATCTATCTTACAGGGTTGTGGTAAGACTAAGATTGATACAGAGTGCATTTTCCTGATCCTCTCCAAGCTTCGGGGTCCATTTCAGATCTTCTCTTCGACCTTCTATTCCACCATGGATGCCTTGGGTGCTCGCCATGTCATGCCTTCTTTTGAGGTCTTTTGTGATCATCTAACTCATGAGCAAGCTAAGCTTAAGCAGTTGGATTCACTTTCAGGTTCACAGAACCAAGCATCGGTAGCCCAATCCTCCAAAGGAAAACAAAAGCAGAAACCGAAGCCTAAGAAAGATTCAGAGGCTAGTGAGAATCCCTCCAAGCCACCACCTAAGTCTGATTCAAAACCACAGTTCAATTCTAAAAAGGGCAAATCTTCAAAGTCTGGTGAGTCTTCCTCCAAGACTCAGAAGAACTCTGGTGATCCTTGCAGTTTTTGTGGCAAGGAAGGACATCCCGTTTCCAGGTGTTGGAAATGTTTAGAGGCTTTGGAGGAAGCCATGCAGTAGCATAATATCAGTGCACCTTAGCCTCCTTCACAGCCCACAGGGAAAGGACATGCTCTTTCTACACGAGCATTGTCCTCCCCATCCACTTGGATTCTAGATTATGGTGCCTCTCACCATATGACACACACAGAGGATTTGGTCACCGCTCTTGCTCCTACAGGCACTAGACATATTGCAGTTGGTGACTCAGCACAACTTTCCATTCAAGGTTCTGGTACTATTTCATTGGATAGTGGTTGTCTTCAGGATGTGCTTTTGGTTCCTAACATTTCGACAAACCTTCTATCCGTTTATCAGATTTGCCACTCTGGCTCTAGTAAGATAGTTGAGTTCTCACCTCATGATGTGGTTATTCGAGATCTTCATGATCCTGACTTGGTTGTGGCTACTAAGAGCGTGGATTCTGCATCTCACTTATATAGTTTTGATAGCTTTGAGAGTTCAGACACTATTGGTTCCTCTCTTATAGCACATGCAGATTCAGTGAGCAGGCTTTGGCATGAGCGTTTTGGCCATGTCAATTACAGATATCTACAGCAGATGAGTACACAGGCACTTGTGATTGGGTTTCCACAAATTTCATGTATGGATGGTGTATGTCGTGGTTGTGTCCTTGGTAAACATCATCGAGATCCTTTTCCTAAGGGTCGAGTCTCTCGTGTTAGGGCAGCCCTAGAGTTGGTACACAGTGATCTTATGTCCTTTCCGACTCTTTCTTTTTCAGGGGCCTGTTATGTGCTCACTTTTATTGATGACTTCTCCAGACGTACATGGGTGTACTTTCTTAAGTACAAGTCTGATGTCTTTGACGCCTTCAGGATTTTTAAGACATTTGTTGAGAAGCAATCTGGACTTTCTATCAGGAGGATACGCACAGATAATGGGGGGGAGTATGTTAATCAGGCTTTCAGAGATTTTTGCACTGAGCATGGTTTACAGCATCAATTTACCGTTCCTTACACCCCTCAGCAGAATGGTGTTGCTGAGAGAAAGAACAGAACCTTATGGGAGATGGCAAATTGTATGATACAGTCTCGAGCTATGAGTTCTTCATTTTGGGCTGAGGCAGTCAATTGTGCCAATTATATTCAGAATCGGATGCCTCATAAGGCATTACGACATATGACTCCTGAGGAGGCTTGGACCCATGTCAAGCCTAATGTTTCTACATTCTGAGTTTTTGGTAGTGAGGCTTGGGCATTTATTCCTGATGCTCAGCGGAATGCCATGGAGAGGAAGAGCCGACCACTCATATTTGTTGGCTACTGTGAAGATGTTAAGGCATACAGGTTGTTTGATCGTGATTCCAGAGAGGTCCTATTTCGGTGGGATGTCCAGTTTGATGAGCTCTATCCTCAGATGGATTCTCCATCACCAACTTCTCCCTCATTGCCTACTCCTTCCTCTTCATCTCTTGATGATTACTTATCTCTTGAGGATGATGTAGATGATGATCCACCTTCTCCACCACCACCAATTGCTCTGTCTTTGCCGAAGTGGGCCCGTGATACTATTGATGCAGCTAGTTCTTTGGTAGGTGATCCTTCATATACTCGTCGTACTCGTGCTCAGACATCTGGTTCTAGTCTTTTGAGAAATGCCATTTCAGATGATCCTCAAAAATTTTCAGAGGTGATAGGACACCTTGAGTGGGATAGGGCCATGGATGAGGAGTATTCTTCTTTGATGAAGAATCATACTTTGGATCTTTGTCCTCTTCCTAAGGGAAGAAAGTTGGTTCGGTGCAAGTGGGTATATCATACCATGTATGCTACAGATGGTTCTATTGATAAGTATAAGGCCCGTCTTGTTGCGAAGGGGTTTTCTCAGGTAGAGGGTATTGACTACTCTGAGACCTTTGCTCCTGTCGCCAAGATGAATTCTATCCGCCTGGTACTTTCACTTGCAGCTTCACAGGGATGGACAGTGTTTCAAATGGATGTGAAGAGTGCCTTCTTGCATGGAGACCTACATGAGGAGATCTATATGGAGTAGCCTCAGGGATTTGTGCACGACACTTTTTGGGTTTGCAGACTTCATCGTTCATTGTATGGTCTCAAACAAGCCCCCAGGGCTTGGTATGAGAAGATGGACTCTTTCCTGCTTTCCTCTCATTTCACACGCTGTCATTCTGATCACACAGTGTATATTCAGCGTCAGGAGGGTGATCTTTTGATTCTTGTGCTATATGTAGATGATCTCATTCTTACAGGTAGCTCATCCTCCATGATTCAGAGTGTTCAGAGAGCTTTGATGGAGCAGTTTGAGATGATAGATCTTGGTCTCTTGCACTTCTTTCTGGGTCTACAGGTTATTCAGCCTTCAGATGGGATTTTCATATTTCAGGAGAAGTATGCTCTTGATATGCTTCAGCGATTTGGCATGCTTGATTGCAATTCTACCCCCACTCCATTTTAGTTAGGTGTTGTTTTGTCTTCCACTTGGTCTACTCCTTTAGTAGACCCCACTTTATACAGGCAGTTGGTTGGCAGTTTGTTGTACCTGACACATTCTCATCCTGATCTTTCCTTTGCGATTGGCCTTGTCTCTCGGTTCTCCCATGATCCTCATGAGAGCCATTGGCAAGAAGCCAAACATATTTTGAGGTACATTCAGGGCACCACACATTATGGCATTCACTACACTTCAGGATCCCCTCACATCATTGGCTTCACTGACTCCGATTGGGTTGGTGATGTCAATGATCGGAAATCTACTTCTGGCTTCATTTTTTGCCTTGGTTCTGGTCCTATTACATGGTCTTGCAAGAAGCAGTCTTTTATTGCATTATCATCTATAGAGGCTGAGTACCATGCAGCAGTGTTAGCCAGTCAGGAGGTTTTATGGCTTCGGCAGTTGATAACAGAGTTTGGGTTTCCTCCAGATTGTCCCACTATTCTTTGGTGTGACAATCAGAGTGCCATTCACATTTCTCGCAACCCAGTGGAGCATCAGCAGACAAAGCACATTGAAATCCACATGCACTTCATCAGATAGTTGATTCAGGATGGTTCTCTCATCTTGGAGTATATTCCTACAGAGGAGTAGGTTGCAGACATCTTCACTAAACCTTTGGCATCTCCGCACTATCTTCAGTTGCGCTCCATGCTTGGGGTGAAGGAAGTTGTCCTTGGGGGGTCTCAGTGAGGCCTTCCTTCCTTCATGTTTTCTTTTCAGCATGATTCTTTATCTCTTTTTGGAGAGGATTTTTTTCCCACTGGGTTTTCTCCTTTACTCTGCTTTATAGATATTTTCTTGTATTCGGGTACCTGATCAGGCCTTGTTGTCGGGACCCTCTTTTGCATTGTAGTTCCTTTTCTTTCTTCTGCATTGTTTGTAGCTGCATTGTAGCTCATCTTAAGGGGGGGTGTTAGAGTAAAGTAATTAATTAACTTTACTCTCCTCTTAAGATTTCTCTTTATGCATACATTAGTCATTTAATAATTAATATTTAATTATTAAATGCTCTCACCTTAGGGTTAGGTTTTCCTTTCGGTGTTGATCTCCTTTATAAGGATTGATCTCTTGTATTATTGTCAATTCTCTTGATTCATTTTTCTCTGATAAGAAATCTTTTCAATTTGTTAGAGCCAAAACCTTTGTATTCATTCTCTTTCTTTCTCTGTGATAGGTTTCTTTCATGCAGGTTTCTTTGGGTTCTATGGATTTGTATTTCTCAAATCCTACAGTTCACAGTAGGCTTGATATAGCACATGTAGTAGGTATAGCTACAAGATTTTCTGCAGATCCCAAAGAAACTCATATGACAGTAGTCAAGAGACTTTTCAGATATTTGAGAGGCACTAAAGATTATGGTCTACTATATGAAAATAGAAATGATTTTGACTTAAAATTCTATACTGATGTTGATTGGGTAGGAAATATTGATGATAGGAAAAGCACAAGCGGTGGAGCTTTCTTTTTGGGAGAAAGACTAGTAGGTTGGCTTAGCAAGAAACAAGGATGCATTTCAAAGTCAGCAGTTGAAGCTGAATATGTCGCTACAGCATTGAATTGTACCAATATAGCATGGATCAAACAACTTTTGGAAGGAATGAATGAGACAGTTACCGAGCCAGTAACTATATTTTGTTATAATACAAGTGTTATTAACATTTCAAAGAATCCGGTCATGCACTCTAAGACAAAACATATCTCTATAAAGTATCATTATCTTAGAGAAGAAGTTCAAGAAAAGAATGGTGTGCTGGAATATGTTAGCACAAAGGAACAAATCACAGACATCTTCACAAAGCCACTACCAAGGGACACTTTTGAGTATCTCAAAAGTAAGTTAGGGGTCCTACCCCTATCTAGCACTCACTGAAAGAGTTCGGTGACATCATCAATTTTATGACTCCAAAGAATACTATTTGTAAGTTGATACTAATTTACACACTTTACAAGGATGTCTAAAGTTGTGTAGGAAATAGTGATTGAAGACAAGTTGCTCTGACCGAGATACATTTGTATATGTTTGAACTACAAGGAAATTACTTCACAGGGGTAGTAATTATGGATCAGTCTTATTTTTGGCATTGTTGTCAAAGAGGGAGATGATTGTTTACAGCTCAAGGATAATAGGAGAAGAATAACAATAGTTTGAATCAATTGGAATAAATCAAGTTTGTATTGCCATCAATGCCAAAGGGGGACATTGTTGGCATAACAATAAGTTGGGAGATTGTTGGCATAACAATAAGTTGGGAGATTGTTGGCATTACAATAAGTTTGATGGTTGATGATATTGAGAAGGTTGTTGCAGATGAATGATATAATTGATAAAGGATGATTACTGTCTTAATATTACTATTTTTTTATTGATGTCAAACAATTGATTTTCTGATTCAGTATGATGTTGCCATATCTTAAAAAGTATGTTTTGATGAGTATAAAGATGTCGGTAAGTGACATAGAAAGAATGTGAAAATGAAGGGGAGTAATAAGTTATTCAATGGGAAACTATTACCGAGTTAGATGGTGATGAGATTATGATGTTTTGATTGTTTTGATATCCTATATATGAGTATTCAAAGACTGAACAAGAAGGGGAAAATATTTCATGTAATAGAATGAGTAAAGGTTTGATACTATTCTATTTTACTGAGCAAAGAGCTAGTCGGTAAACTCCAAGGTTACCGATGTCGGTTAATGAAAGAAAAAGTCACCGAGAAGAGAATGTCTACCGAGTAAAGTTCAGTATTAACCGAGTATCAACTACGCAGTAACAAAATGCATTAAATAAGTGTATACATTATTAAATGAAGGATGCCAATGAGCTAGAGGTTTACTAAAGATAGGAATGTCATGCAAGAAGTTTGTTAAGGATCAACGGCAACCAAATTTTAAGAGTATGATCTACAGCATAGATTGAATGGTCCTAACTGAGCACAAGTACCAAGAAAGGTATACAAGTTTCAAGGCAAGATAAAACATTTTTCAGATCGAAGGATACAATGAACCTAGTCAAGTTTGAAGATCTAATGGCTAAGATTAATCATGGGAAATGTGATTAAGGAGATTAAGTGGTTGGGAATTACTTATAAATAAAGTAATGTTGTTGAACAAAGATGCAGGCAAACTGAAGCACAGTGATGCTGTAGAGGTGATTACCGAGTATAGAAGATTGAAGATCTGATTGTAGAACAAATTGAGAAGCCCAGCAAGAAGAAAGATAAGTCTTATGACAAGATTATCTTGAGCACATTGAGCACATAGAACCTGCTTTAACATTTTAGATGTGAAGTTGCAGATATATTTTATTACTGTTATTTATTTTTGTAAGTGACAGGAAATCTCTTAACTGAGTGGACTTATCAGTCTTATTTGTAAATCCTCTTGGAAGGTAACATTCTGAAAGAGTGTTTGAAATCCTTTGACAAGGTCAATTCTAACAAAGTGAAGATTCTAATAGATCTTAGGGAAATCCCTTGACCGGGTCACATCTAGCAATGTGTATGTAATCTTTAACAGGATTTTCTTTTAACCGAGCATACTCTAGAAGAGTATATTTTCTTGTGGGTCTGAAATCCCACAGTAGTTTTTCCCTATTAGGGTTTCCACGTTAAATCTGGAGTCAAATGTGATTTAATGTTTCATGTGTATCTGTTTATGAATTTGAATGATTTACAGTCATAAGTTGCATATAGTAAATTCTACCGAGGTTGAATCTGATTAGAGTAATAATTATTGAGGTTATCTAATTCACCCCCCCTCTCATCGAACTTACAGATATTTCTATCAATATTAAATACATCCTATTTCACATATACATTCAAGCAAATTCATCTACAAAAGTATCAACCTTTCAAGTGCATCCCCTTCTTGAGGTGGATTTTACTTCAGAAATTTCCTTTCATTTACTTGCAACATTTTAGAACCACTTGGTTAATTCCAAAATGGGGCTTGACATGAAGGAAAACCCCCAATCCCAACAACATTTCCCTATCTTTTTTGTGTGTAGGTTGCAGGTGCATGGTTGTAATTGTAGGTTTAGGCTTCATTTTCAGACATGGAAAAACCCTTTTTGACATGCTGATTTTTCAGAGAACTGTGTGTAACTTACACACCATCCCTGCAAATATTTCTTATATTTGTAGGGAAGCTTCGTCTTGATATTCTAGAGCTAATTCCAAGTGCACAACTTCATCCCACATCTCTATCTCAAGATATAATTGTTTCTTTGTCATTTCTGCACTTTGTCTCAATTTGCTTAATTCAACTAGTCTATTACAAAAGAGGGTCAATTTACTTTCCTAATACCTTCCAAATTTACTGCAATTCACTTAATATTCAATCTCTTACCATTGGGGATTGAATCTAGTGAATTCAACCCCTCTTTTGAATGTAATTTGTGAAAAATTGAAGGGAATCCTTTGTGAAACTTTCATCCCTCTTTTGAGGGGAGTAAAGTTGTCCACTTGATCTCCCCTCATCATTTTTCATCCCTCTTTTGAGGGGAGTAAAACTCTTGGTGTTTATGTGTGTTTGATTTAGTGGTTTCAGTTTTTTGTTTTCATGCTTAAATCTGATCAAGTTTTAGTATAACTTTTTACATTTCCCCTCTTAGCAATCTGGTAGTTTTCAACAAAGCCATCCATCACAAAATCAACTCTAATCAAACCACCTTTTATAATTGGGAAGATAACTATACATCCATCACAAAATCAACTCTAATCAAACCACCTTTTATAATTGGGAAGATAACTATCCTTCAATAATGAAATATTTAAATTTCTTCAGTCAACACACAATCTCATGCTACTATTTTTATCATAATAATAATATATTTGACACCGAAGTTGAATGGTGAACTTATAATACCATTGTCTTTCAATTTTATTGGCTAATTTTACGTTTGGAGTGATAGAATGAGAGAAATGATGAAGTGCAATTGTCTTATAACCCAACACAGACCAAGAATAGAGAAATAGATAGATAATGTTGTTGGCATTGTATTTTCATTGATGTCAGCTAGTATAGCATGACCGGTGTGGGAGATTGAAATGTATTGGTGACATTGATGTTAGCTATGTTGGTATTTAAATGAAGATTGCATTGATGAACTATTATGTTGTCATTGATGTCAATTATAACCAGTAATAATGTTGTTATGATATTGTTTTGCAATAGGTAGCTGAGAAAGTGAAGGAAACTGGCATTACTTAAGAAGCAGTGAGATCAACCGGTAACCCTACCTATTTATGTGCTAAACCCTAACCGGTGGAGCTTGGTGAATCAGTTATATTGGTCAAAAGATGAATGGTAATGATTATGCCACATATACATGTTGTATGTGAAGAGTTTCAAATAGTTTTTGGTGCATAGAGATAATGGTTTTATCTTGGGAATGAGCGAGTACATTGCATGAAGTTGAAACCATGTGATGAGTTACAAGAATTGATGAAGCAGTAATCAAGGAGTGGTCGAGGTTGTCTAGAACAATGTGCAATGATTGCAATGTAATCCAACAGTCATACTTTAACCGGTTTTTTTGTAATCTCTATGAGATCTTAATAGGGAAAACTATAGAATATGGAGTGATAGGATGAAAATATATATCAAGATTCTAGGAAGTCAATACCGGGAACATGTTGTTACACAATATATTGCACCTAGTGGGACTATGTCTGATGATCAAAAGAAAGAGAAACAAGAAAATAATCAAGCATTGGAGGCCATTATCAGTTCTTTGTTTGATTTAGAGTATGTTGATGTCCATGATCTAGAAACTACTTATGATGTGTGAAAGAAACTTGAGGAAATCTATAGTAGTGATGAGCATGTGAAGATTGCCAAAGAAGAGAGTTTGAGAGGTATATTTGATGACATGCGGATGGCTAAAGGTGAGAATATTTATTAATATGGTCAAAGGATCAAGGAGATAGTTGGTGAGATCAACAGTGTTGGTGGTAAAGTGGAGGATGCCACAATGGTCACTAAGGTGTTGAGAACCCTTCTACCAGTCTACGCTATCCAATTTGCAGCCATTCAGGAGCTAAAGTCTATTGATAAAACTAAGGTAACTCTTGACTCCATCATTGGTAAACTTACTACATTTGAATTCAATAGTTATGATGGTAGTGCTCATAAATCTAAATTTACATTTAGAGCTTTAGTTTCTAACCCACTTGATGAGTTAAGACATTGTCATATTTTTATCCTTATAACTCTTGAGCTTTTGTCATATTTTGATTTACATAGTAGTAATGATGTATCGGAAGTTTACTATATGTATTTCAGATGTTAGCCTAAACCTATTAAAATATGTTTTGTCTTTGTCATTTTATTCCTGCAGCCATGTCATTTATTCTTGTTGCCATGCGGATTATTTAGGGCAATATCATGTGTGAAATTAATAGATGTCCTGATTAAATAAAATACGTATGTATGTTCTTGTATGTTATTTCTTTTGAAGTGCAGGGAACAAATGATGTTGTGGTGGAAGCTTTCCTATCACGTCAGTTGCAAGAAGAGATACTCAAGAAGATGATCGAAGGATCGAACATCAGAAATGCTGAAAAGTATAAGGAAATGCATAGGAGAAGCAATCACGCGATAGTACCGATGTCTAACTCAAGTGGACATTGATGCTGTAAATACAGCCACATTATGTTATGACTGTGGTTTGGTTTAGATCCGTATTTCCTGTAGCATAACTCCAACTACCTCCTTTCTCGATCAATTATCTGCCTCTTCTCTTCGGCATGATTTGTGTTGTCTACAGTAGATGATTTCTTTTTAAAATAATCTCTTTATCTTTTCTATGAGGTTAGATAAAAAAGAGAAGAGAGAAAGAAGAGCAAAGGATTTTCACAAGTGTTTTTGAGTTTCTTTTCATATTGAATCATGTAATGACTTCCAAAGAACAATGAATAAAAATATGTTATTCTGAGCATTTAGAGTTGTTTTTTTGGGAAGCCTAGAATCACTCAACCAAGGAGGCCCACTTGGTGAGTGTTCTTGTGCATTTGTTAAGATTAGTTTTCTTTCCCTAGCTGCAGTAGACGTTCTTGCATTGACTGTTCCTGCAGCCACTAGAAACAGATCCATTGACTATTCCTACAACCAAACCAAAAGAGTAATTTCTTTTTATCAGCTTTGAACTTAGCTAGTATTGCTTTTATGAATTTATGAAGAAGTTTTCTTGTAGCCTTTCAATAGTTTCAATTCTTTCTTATCTTTTCCGCATAATGTTAGTTTTTGCAATAATGTAGAGTAGCTATTGCAGGAACTTAGTGCAAACCCATTTCAAGTATTACATCCCTAGGTTGACAATCAAATGAACACTAGCTATGGAAATAGTGACTTTACCAAGTGAATGTCCAAACTTTGGGTTGAGATATCGACTAGAGTTATTATTCTTATTGTTGGGTTGAACATTTTTGGCACCATTGTCGGGGATGGTGTCAAACTAAGAACCTGGTATTATTATTGTCTTTTCAGTTTTCAGTTAATTATTTTTTTCTGGCATACCTAATTGTTCAAAAAATTTCATGAATCTGCATGCATAGGCAAAGAAGAGATGTTCTAGGTAGTTTTCTGCCCAGTCATCCTAATCATGTAGAAATTAATTCTTTAGATATAAATCCTTTTACTAAAATTTATCAAACCCCAGAGAATTTGAACCACCCTAAATCTGAATTTCCAAAAGGTAGTCTTCAGTTCCTCTTTGGACCCCCAGAAGAAGAATTTCATATAGTAACTCCCCCCACAAGTCCAATGCAAGGAAACCCACCTCCCGGTGGAAATAATCCACCACCACCTTTGGACCCAATGTTTGAGTTCCCCATATCTAATCAGCATGATAATGCTAACCTCAAGAACATTCCACCTTCTTCCCTCCCTAAATTCTATGGATTAGTGACAGAGGATCCAGACACATTTTTGTTTGAGTTTGATGTTCTCAGTAGGATTTTTTATTATACTACAAATTCCCATAGGATCAAAATATTTCCAGCCACCTTGAAGGAATCATCTCTAAGATGGTTTATGAGCTTGGGTAGTAGCACAATCAAATACATGGGATAAGATGAAATGATTGTTTCTTGCAAAATATAAAGAGTATTGTAGAGGTACTGATCATCATCGGGATGATATCTTTAGAATGACACAAAAAGAAGATGACACTCTTGAAGATTATCTAGAGAGGTTTATGTTTAGTGTCAAAAAGTCCAAGCATAGTACTCTAAATGAAGATTCCCTCAAGTTGATATTTTTGAGGGGAATCAGTGATGAATGCACTGATTCTTTAGATCTTATGGGAGGAGGTGACATTACACAGTCCACGTGGACTGAAATAGGACAAATTTGTAAGAAGTATTCCAAATGTGCTTCTAAAAAGAACAAGCATTTCAAGCCAGGAGCACCTTCATTAGCATCTGGTACTGGAGTTTCTCGAATGGAACTTAGCCATTTGTTGAAACACTTTAAGGAGGACATTATAAACAATATGGCTACTCAATTGGATACACTCTCAGCTAAGAAGAAACATGAAGAAGCTTATGCATTTCTTGCAAAATTTGGCCCTCATTGTAGACAGCGGAAAACGGATTGCAAATGTAAAATGGTTGCAAATTTTGAGGTTCCTGACTTCAAGCCAATACAAGGTGAGGATGAGCAAGTTTTCTATGTTGCTCAAAGAAGGCCAAATTTCCAAAGATAAGTTATGCCTCCGGATCCACTTTCCTTTTTTGGTTATAGTAGAAATTCTTATGTACCAAATAATCAATGGCAATCACCATATGCTCAAAATTTTGGTAATTATCAAAACTTGTATGGTTCTCAAGGCCAAGGGCAGCATTTTTCTAATCAAAAGCCATAGTGGAAGCAACCATAGGAAAATTGGTATCCACCTCAGGGCCAAGGGAGCCACTTTCAAAGGAATTGGCAACCTACTCCTCAATGGAGGGGGAGTCAGCCATGGACTACCCAATCTTCTAGTTATCAACAGCCTATTCAACAGCCACAATAGACTTTAGCTCCTGAATGGCTGCAACTCGGATAGCGTAGATCAGTAGAAGGGTTCAACTATTTGATCCTTCAATCATCTTCTTGAGTATCTCTTCCTGCAACTGGCGTGATAGGCGAGCTTCCACCACAACATCATTTATTCCTTGCACTTAAAAAGAAATAACATACAAGAACATACATACATATTTTATTTAATCAGGACATCTATTAATTTCACACATGATATTAATGCCTCCCCTTGTAGCCACTGTTGTCTCACCTAAACCAATGTAGTTGCCCACTCAGCCAATGCCAAATCCTAATATTAAATCTCAGCAGTAACAACAACAAGCTTATTCAACTGATCTTAATCAATACACAACCTATTCTTTATACATAAGTGATATTCACCTTCGATCTGGGACAACTCTGCCTAATCCATCTCCTCCAGTTATTACTGAGGTATAAGAAGAACAAGAAATCTCTAATCCAGCAAACACAATACCTCAGAAGTAGAGATTACCACCATTTCCCCAGAGATTGAAAGAAAAGGAAGTTCTTATAGAACAAGAGCAAGGTTTTGATATCATAGATCAACTGAAACATGTCTATGTTAAAATTCCATTGTTGCAAGCAATAAAAGATGTTCCTATATATAGTAAGGCACTTAGAGAAGCATGTCTAAAAAAACCTAGCAGGAAGAAGAAGGATCCGCAAATAGTACATGTTATGGGTCAACTGGCAGATATTATATTAGGCAAGGTTTCAATTCCTAAATATTCTGATCCAGGTAGTCCTATTGTAAGTATAGTCATTAATGGCAGCCAGATAAGGAATATTTTAGTTGATTTTGGGGCAGCCATTAATGTGATGACAAGAGAAGTAATGAAACAGCTTGAAATCAATAGTATAAGGCCTACACCCATAGTTCTACAGCTTGCTGATAGCTCTACAGTGCGACTTGATGGTATGATTGAAGATGTAGTGGTTATTTTGGATTCCTGGGAATACCCTGTAGACTTTATGATTCTGTCTCCAAAGGCAACACTAGGAGAATATCCGATGATTTTGGGAAGACCTTGGCTTGCCATGGCTGATGCATTTATTGGATGTAGATCAGGAGATATGACTATTTTAGATGGAAACTCTACAAAAATATGAGCTTTGTATTCTCCTGCATAGCCTCAGTTTGATCAACAACAAGCCGTTTGGCCTACTTTGGGAGAAGAATCTGAGGGAGTTGACTCTATTAATCACCTTATGATGATTAATCGAGGGCCATTCATGCAATTACATGATGAAGACTCCATTCTTTATAAAATTATGACAAATACGTTGACACAAGAACAACAGTTGCAGGAGTTGGTACTAAATGTTGTAGATTTAGACTTTCCTACAGCCACTGATATATTGCATACTCTGCTGCCATAGGAAGTTTGTGCTTCTCATTTTTTTGATATATCCTAGATTGATCTTACTATCAAAATAGAATTTGATTTGAATAAATATTTGAATATCAATAGTAATCTTTCAGATACACAAAAGGAGGCACTCGTGGACTTGCTTAAATGTCATAAAAATGCCTTTGCATGGGATTACAAGGATATGCATGGAATAGATCCAATGGTTTGCACCCACCGTATCTATATAAAAGAATAATGTTACCCACTCAGACAACCACAAAGAAGAATCAATCCTACATTAAAAGAAATAGTTAAAGAAGAATTGCAGAAGTTGTTAAGGCTGGGTTTATCTATCCTATCTCTGATAGCCAATGGGTATCACCTTTGGTAATAGTTCCTAAGAAAGGAGGAAAATGGAGGGTATGTGTTGATTATAGAGGTTTGAACTTAGCAACAAGAAAAGATCATTTTCCATTACCATTTGTGGATCAAGTATTGGACTCTTTGGTTGGGAAAAGATATTTTTCATTTCTTAATGGATTCAGTGGCTACAATCAGATTCAGATAGCCCCGGAGGACCAAGAAAAGACAACATTTACTTGTCCTTGGGGCACATATGCATATTTTGTTCTTCCTTTTGGATTGTGTAATGCTCCAGCCATTTTTCAAAGAGCAGTGATTAGTATCTTTTCATATATTTCTCAAAACATCATGAAAATCTATATGGATGACTTTACAACTTATGATTCTGAATTTGAACAAGCATTGGGGAACTTAAAAAAAAATTTGCAGTGATGTGAAGACTATAGTTTGTCATTAAATAGTGAGAAGTGCTTCATCGTGATGTAGGAAGGAATAGTCCTTGGTCATCATATCTCTATAAAAGGAATATAGGTTGACCTAGCAAAGATTGAAGTCATTCAGCATATCAATGCACCAGTGAAGCAAAAAGATGTAAGAAGTTTCCTTGGTCATGCTAGATAGTATAGAAGGTTTATCAAAGATTTCAGCAAAATTGCAAGTCCCTTATATTCACTACTTACCAAGGATATGGAATTTAAATGGACCTCTTCATGCAATGAAGCTTTCTTGAAGCTTAAGCATGATTTGACCCAAGCACCAGTTCTTAAGGGTCTAAATTGGTCTTTACCATTTCAAATTCATACAGATGCATCTGATTATGCAATAGGAGTAGTATTAGGATAGAAGATTGATAACTTGGAAAGTGCAATATATTATATTAGCAAGAACTTGCAGGGGCTTGAGTTGAATTACACAGTCACTAAAAAGGAAATTTTAGCCATTATATATCCACTCAACAAATGTAGACACTATATCATAGGATATCCCATATTTGTGCATACTGATCATACCGCAATCATATATCTCATAACTAAGCCTTGAATTACTGGTAGATTAGCTCGCTAGTTATTATTGATGCAGGAGTTTGATATCATAGTTGTTGATAAACCAGAGAAGTCCAATGTGGTTGCAAATCATCTTTCAAGACTTCAGTTACAGGAAGATTCTACAGCTATAGATGATGCTTTTCTGGATGAACATCTATTCCTTATACAAGCCCACACTCCCTAGTATGTTGATATTGCCAACTATTTAGCTGCTACTAAAATGCCACTTCATTTCTCTCCTAACGAAAGAAGGTTGTTAGTAGAAAAAATCTTTAACTTCTCACAGATTGTTGATTGTTTGTTTTATACTAGACCTGACCAAGTCATGAGAAGATGTGCAAGAGAAGATGAAACATATGATAGCCTGCATGAATATCATGATGAGCCGTGTGGAGAACATTTTGCTGCTAAAAGAACAACACTCAAAATACTAAATATAGGATATTATTGGTCCATATTATATAAGGATGCAACATATTATACAAGAAAATGTGACAGATGCCAATGCATGGGGAGACCTACTAAATCTGATGAGATGCCATTATATCCACAAATATTCATTGCACGGTTTGATAAATGGGGATTAGATTTTGTTGGCCCAATTTATCCTCCTTCTAATGGCAAATCCTACATTTTGGTATGTACAGATTATGTAACAAAATGGGTGGAATCTCGTGCCATGACACATGCAAGATATAATAAGGTGGTTGAGTTTCTTTATGAGGAGATATTTAGAAGATATGGAGTACTAAGGGAAATTGTACTGGACCAAGTCCCACAATTTACTTCAACATTGATTGCAACCTTGGTCAATGAATACAATATTAAGCACAAAAAATCTACTCCATATCATCCACAAGATAATGGATAAGTAGAGGTTACAAATAGGGAGCTTGAGGTTGTTCTTACCAAGACAGTATCTATTCATAAAAAAGACTGGTCTCATAGGCTTTCAGAAGCAATTTGGGCATACAAAACAACTTGGAAAACACCAATTGGTTTTACACTTTTTGAGATGGTTTATGGAAAAGAAGCAATGATTTCTATTGAATTTGAGCATAAAAATCTGAGGATAACTTTGCAATTAAATATGACACTGTCTGAAGCACAAAAGGAAAATGTTCAACAATTGAATTCTTTGGATGAATGGAGAAAAATGGTTGTCCAGCAGACAGAACTGATACAAAATCAAAGAGCAAAGTGGCATGATAAATATACCAAAGAGAAAAAGTTCAAAGTCGGTGACTGAGCACTATTGTATGACTCCAAATATAAAGATACTATGGGAAAGTTGCAAACTAGATGGTTAGGTCCATATGAGATTGAAGAAGTTTTCAATAATGGAGTTGTTCGTTTGACCATAATTGACCCAGTTCGGTTAAAGCTTTTGGTGAATGGTCACCGATTGCATCTTTATCATAAGCTAACCAGTAAAGAGGAGTTCCTGTAGCAATTTTCTAAGAAGGATCAAACATAGGTTCCTACAGCAACTGATCAGGTTCCTGCAACCACTGATCAAGTTCCTTCAGCAATTGACCAAAGTAATGGAGGTAAGGTTACTGTAGCCATTGCAGTGAACATGCTTGCCACTTCATAATTCTCCTCGCATCATTTCAAAAAACTATTTCCATATCTTATAGAAATATTCTTCTCCATAAATAAAATTTCCATCCATGTCATCCCATCTCATTTTCTTATCTGTCATTTCATTTCATTTTGCCTTCCTTTTTGTACAACTGCAGGTATGTACATATTGTATTTTATTTTAATTATGCATTTATGATTTCATTATGATTATTGCCTTTCCTAAATCCACATACACTCCCCTAAATCTTGTCAGCTTGTGTGGACATGTGCCAAGTTAAGTTGGGGGAGGTGTTTTATGGTTTGGTTTCCAAAATTAGTAATTACTCATCCTTTTCGGTACCTTGATTTGATTGCTTGCCATCATTTCTTTAGCAAGATATTCTTTGGCACAAGGAAGTAATAAACTCTACCGCCAAATTTGGAGATATGTAAGGAATTTTCAATTTTTAGTCTGTAGGATATTTTGGTTCTCTGTTTCTCAGCTGTAGAGTTTTCTATACTAACAAAGTAAGAATTGGGTGGAGATCCAATCCGCCATGAACCAACATTCCATGATGTGTTGCTACAAGATGTTCTTTGTGAGCATTATTTTAGGTAGCATGGTTGGATTGTTTACTGTCTAAAAATTAGGGATTATAATGAAGAAATTGTCGCATAGTTTATGCATTTATTCAACGAAGGAGAGGCTACTGTTAAAGGATTAAGGGTCATTGCTATAGAGAAGCGGATAGCTAAAGTTACAGGGTTGTCACAGGAAGGAGGATTATTTATAGAATCAAAAGATGCTAGAAGCACTAGAGCAGAGTTTACACTTCCCATAGATGGACCTCTAACGATGGACAAGCAAGGAACCAGGAGGGTTTCCCTACTAGCAAAGTGGCCCCAGGTGGTTTTATATGTAATTAAATACATTACTCATGGAGGGAGGTATTCAAATTTACATTCACAACATTTCAAATTGCTTGGTCATTTACTGAATGGCCGGAGAGTGAATGTCCCTAATTTTCTATACCACCTCAATTCCATAAGTGCCAAAGAAACACGGAAAAATGGAAATCATTTTGTCAACCATCATGGCTTGATTAAATTGCTTGTAGAACGTTCTCTTTGAGATGTTTCACAGATGGAATGGGGGGTATTTGAAGACATATTACAATTTAGGGTTGAAGATGCTCTTGTTGCAAATGATCCACCAGTTGAAGAAGAAAATATTGAAGAACCCTCTTCTCCTGTAGTTTCTGCAAAGAATGAATTTCTCATCGCTGAAGGAGTTGTGGTTATTATGGAAGAAGAGATGGTTGAGACAAATATGGAGCAACCCTCCACTTCTCTTCAAAGAGAATCGCCATCTTCTAAAAGAAAAGGGAAGGAATTGGAAATAATTGATGTAGATGAAGAACCTATGGTTCAGCCACATGCAACTCAAGTTTCTCCTGTAGCCAAGAGGTGTAGGTCTAAAAGAAATACTCCTACAGCAAAGCCATTGGTAGAAACTATTCCTGTAGCCACTCCAAAGGTTTATGTGAGAAGAACTCAAAGTAAGACCCAGAAAGCTCATCCAGCAGGTGATCCGGCAGAGGTTATTTCAATGGAACCATCAGAAGAAGGGAGCCCTATAGATGTTGAAACCCAGAAGGAAGATGATGTAGATAGACTATCAATTCTTGCATATATGGTAAAGCAGCTTGAGGAACCTATTGAAGAGATTCCATGGCCTAAGGTAACACCTATTAGACCTCCATCATCCCTAAGAATTTTATCTATTGCGTTAACATTTTATAGACAATGGGAAATAGAGAGGGCTAGATTGCAAAGGGTTATTGACAAACAACAAAGAGAAATTGAAAAAAGGGATAACAAAATTGAATAATTAGAGGATAAAATTGATACAATCAATGGTATGGTCCCTGAATTGATGCAATGTAGGGCACCACCAAGGGTTTATGCTATGCATTTAAGGGAGTGGTACTTAAACTTCAAATTGGAGCAATATAGTGGTCAGTAAGGTGTTGAGAACCCTTCTACCAGTCTACGCTATCCGAATTGAAACCATTCAAGAGATAAAGTCTATTGATAAAAATAATGTAACTCTTGACTCCATCATTGGTAAACTTACTACATTTGAATTAAATAGTTATGATGGTAGTGCTCAGAAAGATGAATCTACATTTAGAGCTTCAATTTCTAACCCACCTGATGAGTTGAGACGTTGTCATATTTTTATCCTTATAACTCTTGAGATTTTGTCATATTTTGATTTACATAGTAGTAATGATGTATCAGAAGTTTACTATATGTATTTCAAATGTTAGTCTGAACCTATCAAAACATGTTTTGTCTTTGCCAGTTTATTCCTACAGCCATGTCATTTATTCCTGTTGTCATGCGGATTGTTTAGGGCAATATCATGTGTGAAATTAATAGATGTCCTAATTAAATAAAATACATATGTATGTTCTTGTATGTTATTTCTTTTGAAGTGCAAGGAATAAATGATGTTATGGTGGAAGCTCACCTATCACGCCAGTTGCAGGAAGAGATACTCAAGAAGATGATTGAAGGATCGAACAACAGAAATGTTGAAAAGTGTAAGGAATGGCATAGGAGAAGCAATCACGCAATACTACCGATTTCTAACTCAAGTGGACATTGATGTTATAAATACTACCACAGTATGGTATGATTGTGGTTTGGTTTAGATCTGTTGGCATATGGACACTCCAATGAGACATTGTGTGTGATTGAAGGTTTTGTCATTGATGGCAACCTTGCAATCCTATGGCACCGGCAAGACATTATACCGGCAAATAATTACACAGGAAACCTCGCAATCCTATGGCACCGGCAAGACATTATACCGGCAAAGCATTACACAGGAAACCTTACAATCCTATGGCACCGGTAAGACATTCTACCAGCAAAGCATTATTCAAGCAAGACAGTGCACCGACATCAACAAGATCACTCTACACTGACACTGGCACTGACATAGAAGAAAAGATGTATACTGGCACAGAGGCTAACATGATTTTTGATATGTAATATTTTGTTTATCATTGTAAGCCGACTAGGCAAATTGTAAAATGACTCTTGTATATAAAAGAGATCATTGTAGACATTTGTAGGATATGGATAGGAAGCATAAAGAAAATTATTAGGCAGACCTAATGTGTGAATTGTAGGTCAAGAGTATATGTAAAGAACAGAGCAAGAACCGGTACTGAATCTGGCATTGAAGATGCTATTGTAAAGTAGTACAAATCATTGGATTTGCATAATCCTCATTGTAAGTCAGTGTGACTTCTTATTGAGTAGTGTGCTCTAGGCAGTTGGCCTTCCTACATGTGCAGGCCCCTATTGTAAGTAATATTCTCTTATTGGCCAGTAAGTGAATATTGTGGGTCACAAATCCCACTGAGGTTTTTCCCACACCGGGTTTCCTCATTAAACATCTTGTGTTATGGTGTTCTTTTCATGTGGATGTTTTTGGTTCTATTAATCACATTAATTCTTGCATACCGATATACTATTACTTTATGTTCTACATGTTCTATTTTAAGAAAATCTCATTACCGGTCAGATACTAATTCACCCCCCCCCCCTCTTAGTATCTATGGGAACCCTAACAATTGGTATCAAAGCCTGGTCCTCTATTTTCAGAAGCCTAACAGCTTGAGGAAGATCTTGACATCGATAAAGATGGGAAATCTGTTGAAGCAACTTGAAGGAGTTGTTATTGACTATGATGCAGAGAAGTTGAAGAATATCAAATTAGAAGATGATTTAAAAGCAGCTCAGGATATTATTCAGGCACTTCAAGAAAATCTTACTGTTACAAGAAATAAGAGAAGAGAACTTTGTGAAAAATTACAAAATGAGAATGATGAAAAGGAATCACTTAATGATATGATAAGCAAATTGAAACAAGAGATCATGACAACAAAAAATGAAATGCAGGATATGACTATGAGATTTTGCAAAGAGATTGAGGACAAAAAGAAGAATGAAGAAGAATTGACCAGAAGACTAAGTGATGCAGCAAATGAGAACACAAGACTTAGCTATGAAAATGACATGTTGAAGACAAATCTGATGCATACTCAAAATGACTCGAATGAACTAATGAGACAAAAAGAAATCTTGGAAAGGGAATTGGAAACTGCAAATCAACACAAAGAAAAATTCAAGAAAAGCTCAAAAGAACTTGGTACCTTATTGAAGAATCAAAAACCCAAAGGTGACACTTCTAGAATTGGATTTGAAGTTGGAGAAAGCTCCGGTACTGCAAATACCTAGGATCACAGCAAACCGGTAAGACCTTCTAATACTTACAAATTCAATGGAAAATGCTTTAACTGCAATAAATATGGTCATAGGGAAAATGAATGTAGATCTAGGAATTATCAGAATATCAATCCTCCCACCGGTCAATGCTCCAAATGCAACAAAATTGGTCATAACTCTGAAAACTGCAGAATGAATGTAAGATGTTATGTTTGTGGAAGATTTGGACATTTATCAAATCAATGAAGAACACAGACCAGCATAGGTTATGGGAAAGCTATTCAGAAAAATAATGTAACTTGTTATGCATGTAACAAGATTGGTCATATTGCTAAATTTTCTAGAAGTAAAGGTACACTGGTAGACAACAAAAGTACTAGTTTGAAAGGTAAAGAAAAGGTTGAAGAGGTTAAGCAAGAATTCTCAAAGTAATGGATTAGAAAAGCTTATCTAAATATTGGGAATAGTCCTCCACCGGTAGAACCAACAAATGCTCCACCGGCAGGACAATGTGATACCCCACCGGTAGGACAGAGCAATGCTCCACCGGCAAGAAGTTCTTCATCTAATTGAAGAAAATTATCTTGAGGGTTTGGTAATCTAATAACACGTGCTATTATTCCCTTGGTTAGAGAAAAGAAGTTGAAAATCACTCATTACCAGCAAGCAATTAATGTGGTAGGTAGCAGAAAAGAATTTATAAAATAAGGTTTTGGCTCCATTTCATTTCACCGTAATTTCAAACTTTTAGAGAGCACGAAGATTTCTGAGCTAAGGCATTTCGAGCAAAGAGGCAAAGCACTTCAGCAATCAATCCATCCAAAGGCAAAAAAAGGTATTTATCATCATGGCATCCTCCTCTGCACCTGAATTCATTGCAAACCCTATAGTAGTCAAGGTTATAAAATGCCCTAGGCCCGTATTTCAGCTAGTTCCCGAGGTAGCTAAGAAAGATGACAATACAGGTGCTTTTTCCCAAATTCCAAAAGGTGTTGTTTATGCAGAAGATCCTAGAATGTATATTCATTGCAACATAGAGGAATTAGGTGATGAAGAAACTAAAAACATGTATAGGACTGTTATATGTGACAATTCCGAAAATGTAAAACCTAAACATAAAGTTGTTGAAACCCTAGGATTCACTGAAATCCTCTGCATTCCTGAATTTCCCAAGGAAGTGGTTAGGATAGTTTTAAGCAGGGTACATGGTTCATTCTTTTGGCTTGATTCAGTTCACAAAATTATTAAGGAAGTTGTGAAAGCAGTAACAGGGTTACCTTCCACTAGTAGCAGACCCGACAAGACTAAGAAGGTCTCCAATGACCTAGTAATGAACTTAACTGGTGCAACATCAGACAGAAGGTCTCTAAGGGTTAATGATGTGACCGATATAAATGTTAGATTTGTTAGCATGATTTTAGGGTACAAAGCAACTCATGCAAACAAACTCAACTCAATCTCCAGTTTATGCATTAAGAGTGCTCATAATATGGTAAAAGAAAATGTGAAAATTGATGTATGTGAATGGTTAAAAGATGAGTTGATTGATAACTTAGGGAAAATCAAGAAAGATAAGAAAGGAACTTTTAGATTTGAAAATTTACTTATATGCTTAATGCTACATATAACCAAACAGGTTCCCAGTATAGGCAACAAGAATCTTGGATTCGACATAACAGTAGGAAAACAATTATCAGACTTATTCAACAACATGGGTGAAAACAAGGAAAAGAATATCAATGAGTATTTTCAAACACTAAAGGTCAGAATGAACAAAAGAATCAGACTATCATAGAAAATTGTCAACAAATACAAGGATGATATATGTTTTGTAATTAAAAAGGATGAGATCTTGATGGAAGCAATCATCCCAAGAATAATTTGGGTAACAGAGATGGGTTATGAGACCGATGATCATATCATTGAAACTTATGCTAAAGCACTTCTGGAAGCACCCAAGGAACCAAAAGAAAAAGTATTTGGTAGTGCTGAGACCATAGAAAGTCAAATTCAATCTAAGAAGAGAGTGAAGAAAGTTGAGGCATTTGTGAGGAAAGGATCCAGACAAGTAAAAGCTATAAAGGAAGATATATTAAAGAAAACCGGCATAACTAAAGATGAGTTGGCAGCCCAACAACCTAAAGCTCATCTATCACTAGTAGGTACTTCCTCAGAAGGAGATATGCCTACAACTTTTAAAAGAGTTGTTAGGAAAAGAGATCCCTCACCGGCAACCACTCCTTCACCTAGAAGGACAAGGCAGAAGCAACAAGCTGTGAGATCTCCGGTCAGAAAAGTCACACCTAAAAAGAAGTTGACACCCAAAAAGAAGAAAAAGACAAACACAGACTTGGCCCCTCTTGACATATTACTGAATGAGATCACAGAGGAAGGTAAATTGAAAAACATACAGAAAATTTATGAGACCCTATCGGATGATGAGAAAGGGCAAGTTGAGGAGAGTGTAATATTACACATGGACATGTATTAAAAGTTTTTGATGCAAGTCTTAAATGAAATTCCTGATGAACTATACAAAAGACTTGAGGCCAGAAGGCAAGGAATAATTGAATTGGATAAGAAAATTAAAATAGAAAAACTACTTGTAGTATATCCTATAAACTCACCTAAAGAAATTGATGATTTGATAGCCCAAGCCAACCGGACAGTTTTTTCCACTGCATACCAGCAAATTTCACTGATGGCAGGTAGAGTTACAAAGGTTTTAGAGGAAACAAAAGATGGTTGGGATATATTCTTGGTTGAAAAAGAAAAACAAGAAGAATATAGGAATCCCAAGCCCATTAAGGTATATCAAAAGGACAAAGGGAAAGGTAAAGTTGGTGGACCACCAAGTATCAATATTAGAGACAACTTACCCCCACCTCCTTTAAATACTCCACCGGTAAAAACAATAACTACTGAAGATCAACCGGCAGCTGAGAGTATGGATACAGAGGATAATAATCCTAATCCTGAAGTCCTATATACTGTGAATGTTGATACTCAGAAGATCAACATAGTGGTAGATAAGGATACAACAGATAAATCAGGTATAGCCAAAGAACCTCTGGTAACAGGGAATATAGAGCAACTGGTAGCAGATACAGAGAAAAAGATGGAATCTGGAACACAAATAGAGGAACCAACAAAGCTAAAGGCTCCAGAACAGATGCCTCCGGTAAGAAATGAAGCAGGAAAACTAGTGCTTAAAGAAATGTAGACACAAACAGACCTACCAGAGGTCAATACAAGCTTGGTCACTTCCACCGGTACTCAATTTGTTGGGTCACCATCAAATATGACTGAGGTATTACTTGAATCTATCAAGAAAATAACTGATTATAGATCACAAGCTTACAAAGCGATAGATGATTCAATCCCATTTTTGAAATCAATAGCTCCTAATTGTAATATAGACAATAAAGATTCTTTAGGACAGTTGGATACACTTTGTAAATGCATTTCTAGAAATTTTGAGCAAACAAAGGTAGAATCTGTAAAGGAAATTGTAGAAAAAGAGAAACAGAAATTCTTTGAGGAAGGAATAAAGCAATGTAATAGGGAGTTCGACACACTTCTACTGGAATTGTGTAATTTGTTAAAAGAGTACAAAAACCTGTATAAAGATACATGTAAAACAAAATTTTTGACTGTAGATATTGACAAAAAGATAAGCAAGGCACAGGATGAGATAAATAAACTTGCAGATAATTTTGTCAACTCACCTGATTCATTATCAGTTTTTGAAGAGAAGATAGAAAATTTTGAGAAAGAATTGCTCAAATTGGAAAGAGAGAAAGAGACAATGATAAACAAGGCAAAACTTTTGAGATCTAAACTAAGTCCAAGATTGGACTATTTAGCATCTCTGCAGAAGGAAATCTCAGAGGCATTAACATAGGGAAGCAAAACACTGGCAAAGCACTTGCAGTATCTCACCGGTATAGTAAAAAGAACTGAGACAACAATAAAAGATAGTAAGAAGTTTATGGATGGTATAAACTTAATTTTGGGAGATCTTCTTTAGATAATAACTACCCAACTACAAGGTTGAGGTTATGGATTGGTACAACTACAAACTCTACTAACCTTTGTCATTGATGCCAAAGGGGGAGTAGTAGGATGAGAAAATTCAAAACATAGGGATCATATGCTCAGGGGGAGTTCTCACATTTTTGGTAACATTTTTGGTCTACACATTTTTGGATATCTTTTTGAAATTTCTCATGAGTGTTGCCATCAATGCCAAAGGGGGAGATTGTTGGCATATGGACACTCCAATGAGACATTGTGTGTGATTGAAGGTTTTGTCATTGATGGCAACCTTGCAATCCTATGGCACCGGCAAGACATTATACCGGCAAAGCATTACACAGGCAACCTTGTAATCCTTGGCACTGGCAAGACATTATACCGGCAAAGCATTACACAGGCAACCTTACAATCCTATGGCACCGGCAAGACATTCTATCGGCAAAGCATTATTCAAGCAAGACAGTGCACCGGCATCAGCAAGATCACTTTACACTGGCACCGGCACCGGCACCAGCATAGAAGAAAAGATGTATACTGGCACAGAGGCCGACAAGATTTTTGATATGTAATATTTTGTTTATTATTGTAAGCCGACTTGGCAAATTGTAAAATGACTCTTGTATATAAAAGAGATCATTGAAGACATTTGTAGGATATGGATAGGAAGCATAAAGAAAATTATTAGGCAGACCTAATGTGCGAATTGTAGGTCAAGAGTATATGTAAAGAATAGAGCAAGAACCGGTATTGAATCTGGCATTGAAGATGCTATTGTAAAGTAGTACAAATCATTGGATTTGCATTATCCTCATTGTAAGTCAGTGTGACTTATTATTGAGCAATGTGCTCTAGGCAGTTGGCCTTCTTGCATGTGTAGGCCCCTATTGTAAGTAATATTCTCTTATTGGCCAGTAAGTGAATATTGTGGGTCACAAATCCCACCAAGGTTTTTCCCACACTGGGTTTCCTCATTAAACATCTTGTGTTATGGTGTTCTTTTCATGTGGATTTTTTTGGTTCTGTTAATCACATTAATTCTTGCATACCGGTATACTATTACTTTATGTTCTGCATGTTTTGTTTTAAGAAAATCTCATTACCAGTTAGATACTGATTCACCCCCCCCCTCTCAGTATCTGCGGGAACCCTAACAAGATCCACATTTCTTGTAGCATAACTCTAGATATCTTCTTTCTCAATCAATTATCTGCCTCTTCTTTTTGCATGATTTGTGCTATCTACAGTAGATGATTTCTTCTAAAAATAAGATCTTTATCTCTTCTCTGAGGTTAGATAAAAAAGAGAAGAGAGAAAGCAGAGCAGAGGATTTTCACAAGTGTTTTTGAGTTTCTTTTTATATCGAATCATGTAATGACTTCCAAAGAACAATGAATAAAAATATGTTATTATGAGCATTTAGAGTTTTTTTTTTGGGAAGCCTTGAATCACTCACCCAAGGGAGCCCACTTGGTGAGTGTTCTTGTGCATTTGTTAAGATTAGTTTTCTTTCCCTAGCTACAGTAGACATTCTTGCATTGACTATTCCTACAACCACTCGAAATAGATCCACCGACTATTCCTGCAGCCAAACCAAAACAGAGCAATTTATGTTTATCAGCATTGAACTTAGCCAGTATTGCTTTTATGAATTTATGCAGAAGTTTTCCTGTAGCCTTTCAATAGTTTCAATTCTTGCTTACCTTTTCCACATAATGTTAGTTGCTGCAGTAATGTAGAATAGTTATTGCAGGAACTTAGTGCATATATAGTGCAGACCCATTTCAAGTATTACGTCCCTGGGTTGACAATCAAATGAACACTAGCTATGGAAATAGTGACTTTACCAAGTGAATGTCCAAACTTTGGGTTGAGACTTCAACTAGGGTTATTATTCTTATTGTTGGGTTGAACACCACCTATGAGGAAAATCAAAGATGGGAGTCACAGTTATTAGTCTAGATCTAGCAGAGAAGTTGATGATGAAGACAGCCTGATCAAACTTGAAGCATTGTTGGCCAAGCGGTTACCCAGAGGTACCAATAAGTACAAAGGTAAATTACCTTTGAAGTGTTTTGCATGTAACAAGATTGGAAATATTGCATCTAACTACCCTAATGGTGACAATTAGCATAAGCGTGAGAAGTACAAAAAGTACAAAGGAAAAGGCAAAAGAGATTGCCTCATTGTAGTTGATGGTGGAATCACTGATGAGGAATCTGATGAAGATGCTAAGGAAGACATTGTCTTTGTTGTCATTAAAGAGGAGACATATGATCAGAAGGCATTATTTTCTCGCATGGATAGTTCTGATGATTGGATCATAGATAGTGGTGGTTGTTCACACCACATGACCGGTGACTAGAGTAAATTTCTTACCTTGAAGGAATTTGATGGAGGAGTTATTAGATTTGGAAATGACTCACCCTACATGGTGAAAGGAAAGGGAACCATTTCTCTTAATGGAAAGAGTAGTGCAGATGATGTCTACTGGGTTGAAGGATTAAAACACAATCTTTTGAGTGTAGCTCAACTCAATGACAAAGGTTATCCATTAGAATTTAAGAATGGAATGTGGAAAATATATGGGAGTGAAGGTGAACTAATTTCAACCAACAAGCATACAAAAGGTAACCTATTTCACCTAAACCCTAAAGTTAACAACTATTTAATTGCTAAATTAGATGATAGTTGGCTTTGGCATTGGATATTTTGCAATATAAATTTTGATAACATTGTCGAAGTCAGCACGTCCAAGTCAGTAAGAGGTTTGTCTCAGTTGGATGAACCAGTGAATGCTCTATGTAAGGAATGTCAGTTAGGAAAGATGACATCCTCAACTTTTAGAGCAAATATTTCTCAACAGAACATTTGTTAAATTTGGTTCATACAGATCTCTATGGACCAATAAGGACTAAAAGTATTCAAGGTGATAGATATTTTATGATCTTCACTGATGATTTCTCAAGAATGATGTGGGTCACATTCTTGAAGGACAAAACAGAAGCCTTTAGTAAGTTCAAGGCATTCAAGGCCTTAGCTGAAAAGGAAAGTGGTAAGAAGATAAAGTGCCCAAGGATTGATCAAGGAGGTGAATTTACTTCAGAGGAATTCACTAGATATTGTGAAGACAATAGAATTAAGAGCCATCTTTCTACACTTGGGACACCACAACAAAATGGTATTGCAGAGAGGAACAACTAGTCAATTGTTGAAGCTGCTAGAATGATGCTAATACAAGGAGGAGTAGGATAAACTTTCTGGAGAGAAGTTGTCAGCATAGCTATCTACACTCTGAACTAGATATTGGTAAAGAGAGGTAAGGATAAAACTCCTTATGAATACTAGTTTGGTAGATCACCTATTGTCAGTTATGTTAAGATTTTTGGCAGTAAATGTTTTATCAAGAGAGGTGACTATGTTAGTAAGTTTGATGCTAAGAGTGATGAAGGCATTGTAAAGCGGAAAATCGCGATCGAACCCTAGTTGCTCTCCCCTCTTCCAACTCCAAGGAGAGAGAAGGGAGATTCACTAGGGTTGATGGTTTTCACTTAGGGGAGAGACTTTACATTCAAAAGAGGGGTTGAAACCCACAAGATCCAATCCCACGCAATGCAAGATTGGATGCTAAATGAGTTTCAAGGGTTATGACAGCAAGGCTACCCTCTTTTGTAAAGAATGTGCATAGAAGAATTAAGCTAGGAATGCATAGAAAGTGAGAAAGATTCGCTTATAAACTGAGATAGGAATACAGTATGAAGCTGCGGACCTGGAATTAGCAATAAAATGTTGATACGGCGCTGTCCTGCAAATTTGAGCGAAAGTTGCTGGGACGATGGCGCCCGAGCGCCACAGTCCTCTGAAAAATCCGCGAAACGAAGGGGGATCTGTTCGTCTCTGCACAAGGATTCCAGATCTTCAATTTCAGCCACGTACCTGCAACCTACACACAGAAAAGCGAAGACGATTGGGGGGTTAGGGATTAGGGGTTTGCCTTTAGGTCAAACCCCGGTTTTGGAATTAACCAAGAAATGAGCAATGCTGTAAATATAAATGTCTGTAATGTAAAACAAGTACTAATATCTTGCTGTAAGGATGTTTGTATCCTTATGTGCGAAGGTATAGATGTTGTATGTTGTATGTTGTAGTAGTATGTTGTAAGTGATCTCCTCTTCAATGGTTGAATCCTTGTCTTGAATGCAACACTTAGCCTTGAATGGAGACTTGAAATGATCAATTGCTTGAAGGAATGCTTGAATGCTTGAATGCTTGAGTATAGTTTCCACACTTTTTCCATCATATCAAATGAAAGAGGAAAATGTAGTTTATATACTTGTCAATTAGGGCTGATAGACTGATTTTCCCGACCTTAGGCCGATCAAGAAAGGTAATTTTCCAATTTGCAAACATAAAGACCCGAAGTCCAAAAGAGACCGGGCCCAAAATAGGACCCAGGGACCAGGGCGCTGGGCGCCATGGTCCTGGGGGACCAGGGCGCTGGGCGCCATGGTCTTGGGGGACCAGGGCGCTGGGCGCCATGGTCCTGGGGGACCAGGGCACTGGGCGCCCTGGTCCTGAAGGACCACGGCACTGGGCGCTCTGGTCCCACCTCCCGAGACAGCAAGGTGCAAAGGAGGTTCAGGCCAGGGTGCAAGAAAATGCAGTTTTTAGTGTCATAATTAGGTTTCAGGGTCTCCATTCAGGTTGCGTGTTGCGTCGCCATCGTGAAGACCCAAATGCGGTCGAAATTGCAAGTGTCGCAATTTTAGGATGCTACATTTAGCCCCCACTTTAGCGGGAGTATGTATGCTCATACTTCCGGTAAAGTACAAGGAAACAATATTGAAAGACTTTCACCACGTCAAGGAGGCAAGACACACCAAGCCCCCAGTGGACTAAGGATCTTACGACTTCGATTGACAAAGTAAAAGGGAAGATCACGAGGGAGAACCATGACTGTCAGTAGTAAGGTTCCCTCACTATGAGTCATGCAAGAAAGATATCAAAAATTTTCAAGGCAAAGCTAAATTTGTCAAGAAATTTTCAAGTATCTTGAAAAGATATGAATGGGATGTATGCCCCCCTACGTTAAAGCGATCGCACACGCCTCACTGGGGGTGATTGCTTTAAGGTAGTGATACATATAAGAAAATGAAAAAGGGAAAGGAGCACGTTATCACAAGGATTTAGCCCCCAAGTGTGAGATAAGCTCAAGGATAATAGACACAAAACACAACGCACAAGGTGACTTCGCTTTCCTCGGGGTCAGTATGCTATATGATAATTCATGTCTATCATATGTATGTATGCATAATTGTTCTTCATTCCCCAATCAAGGAAGGTCACCTAGAAGAAGGGAACACATGTGTCTTTTGAGTCAACATGAGAGAGATCAAGAGATCTCAATGCTTTGCATCATCCTCAAGTAGACAACACTAAGGACAACAAATAGAAGAATGAGAGTAACGTATAGAAGAAGTAACACAAGAGAGGAGGAGAGAATCTCCTATGCTAATGTAACTAGTCTAGCACGTCATCTACCCCCCGATCTTGCTGATCAATGTTTCGGGAAGGCAGGGAACACGCTAGAGGAGGAACATCCAACACAGTAGATGGAGCTATCACAAGATCCAAACAAGGGCTATGTTCATGTTCCGAGCCACGTTGTTCTTGTCTAGGAGCTAGGATAAATGCTTTAGAAAATTTATTAGATAAATGGTTATCAATATCAACAAGTTCATATTCACTATCAGAAGCAAGAGAAGCAACATTTTCATCATGAATAACATTTTCATCTATAGCATCATCAAGATTTATAAAAATAGGGTCTTTAATTTGCACAGGATCAAGACCATCATGCATCTTATGTTTTGGAGATTTTGGAGAAAATGGAATAATGCTTGTTGAAGGTGTTTTTGGAGATTGCAAAGTTTGAGAAGCAGCTGCTTGAGCTCTAAGACGATGCTTTCATCGGCGTTCACGTGCAGAACGATTTCATCTAGTCTTAGTAGGAAGTGGAGAAGATTGAGGAGGAGGAATGTTCTCAGCCTTATCACTTGGGTGTTTAGGTTGTGGTCTCTTAGGCTGGATAATAGGAGAAGAAGAAGGTCTCTTCTCTCTATAAAAAGAAGGAGGAGGGACTGCTCCATATAAAGGAGGAATTTTTGGTTTAGGAAGGAGACCAAGTCCATCATGACGAGGAGGGATAGGTCTACTTTTAGGAAGTTTATTAGATATAGACATAGTCACATCCATAGGGATGGGTTGGGAATCTTCTTGAGGAAAGACATTAGTTTTATCTTTCAAAGGAAGAACTTCCTTCTCAAGAACGATAGGAATGTCAAGTTTGGGTGTTCTAGATTCACTTAGAGATAGGATCATATTTGTTTTCCACTTTTGATAAGATTTAAAAAGATGATCACTTCGCGGAGGAAGAGATTGGAATTGTTTAGGCCAAAAGTAATCAATAGGAACGCTAGAAGTTCTTTCAACTGGTTTAAAGAGACTATGATTGACAGTAACAACTTCACCATTATGGGGAAATTTCAAACACTTATGAATAGGAGAAGCAATAGCTTTCATGGAAGATAGCCAAGGATAGCCAAGCTTCACACGAAATTGTTCGGAAGATGGAATAATAGCAAAGTTCACATCAAGGGATTTGTTATGGACCTCAATAGGCAATGTAATAGAACCAATTACAGGAGAAGAAAATGCATCAAATAGTTTCACAATCACATATATTTTGTCATATATCACTTGATTCAATTGCAAAGTAAAAATAAATTCTTCAGTAATAACATTAACCATGCACGAAGGATCAATAAGCACTCCACGGCAAGGTGTATTCTTGACTTTCGCAACTATGTATAAAGGACCATCAGGTGCCCTAATGGTTTCACTGGAATCAAATGTGATGGAAGGTTCTTTAGGGTTTTCTTGCTGCTCTACAAAGTTAATCACATTCGGAGTCATAGACACAAGACCATCAGATGAAAAAGAGGAATCATTAGTCTCAATCGCATTAGAGGTATGAGAAGGTAATGGATCAGTGAAAATCTGAAGATTTTGATTAGGAGGAGCTACAGATGTATTGCCTTTATCATTCACTCCAAAAACAGAAATAGTATTATTATCAATCAAATCTTGAATTTTACCCTTTAAAGAAAAACATTTTTCAGTATCATGCCCAGGCTGACGATGAAATTGACAAAAAGATTTGTTATCAAAATAAGGTGAAGTAATCTTTGCAGGATCAATTTGCCTTATAGGAGGAAGAGTAAGCACATTTTGTTCCAATAACTTATTCATAATACTATGCAATGATTCATTCAAAGGAGTATACTTTCTTTCTTTCTTGAAAAATTTAGAAATAGGAGGCACACCTGATGCTGCATTCACATTGTTGTTGATGATGTTTTCATTGACTTTGATGGAATCTCTGTTTGGTTTAAACTTCCCAAATGGTTGTTGACTGCTATCACCCTTATCACTCGGAGCCATAGGATGTGATTGTTCCATTTGACTCACAGTCAGTTGATAATTGTGAAGAGTTGCACACAACTGTTGGAAAGAAGTAAACTCAGAAAACAGAAGTTTGTCTCGAATATCTTTTTGTAAATTAGAAATAAAGATTCTTTGAATATCATTGTCAGGCACTGGAAAAGAAATTTGAGCATACAAATGCTTATATCTACCAATAAAATCAGTCACTTTTTCTTTAACACCTTGTTTACAATGCATTAAATCAATCAAAGTAACTTTAGGACTTATATTGTTTTGAAATTGTTGAATGAAAGCATTTGCAAGTTGTTCGAAAGAAGTAATAGAATAAGAAGGGAACGAGCAATACCATTGTAGGGCTTTGTCTCTTAATGTTCTAGTAAACAATTTTGCAAGCAACCTTTGGTCATAAGCAAAATCAGTACATATTGTTTGAAAGGTCTTAACATGTGTTAGAGGATCACCCTTACCATTATAAAGCTCCAAATGTGGAATTTCAACATGTTTAGGGGGAATAGCTCGAACAATGTCAAGAGAAAGTGGGCTCGCAACATCAAATGTGGGCACACTAAACTTAGATTGATTCATAGAGGCAATTTGTTGCTGTAAAGAAGAGACGGTTTGTGCAAGATTGTTAATGGTCGCTTCAGTCGAAGAGTTCATATTAGATGTGTTAGATTGAGATGGAGGTGTTATGTTATTGAAAGAAGGTAAAGAGTAAGGTGGTGGGACCCTATGATAATTAGTCATAGGAGATGATTGGACAGGAGGAACACTACAAGGAGGAATGGAATAATTGAATGAATTGTCCCCTTGCGTCATGTTCATTTGTGGAGATATAATAGGGACACTCATTGAAGGAGTGAATGAAGAAATCGGATTAAATGAAGGAAGAGGGTTAATTGAAGAGGAAGGATTGCCCCCATGACTAGTGATCACAGGAGGAATGTCTTGTGTAGAAGTAGCCATTATGTTTGATGTAAAGGTAGGTATGCTAGCAATAGAAGTCATCAAAGGAATAGAATGATTGACTTGAGTAGGAGGTTGTGTATAACCCAAATTTTCAGCACAACTCTTCATAGGCATCACATTCGAATCCACAATGTGTGCAATACCACGCAAAATATCAATTCCATTCTTATCACTTTGAAGCATACGTTTTAGGCCCTCAATTAAAGGAAGAGCTTGACTATCAGGGTATTCTTGAGACATCCATTGTCGAAAATCGTCAAATTGGTTATCCAATTTTGAAAGTTGTTCTACAAAAACCTCATGGAGAGCTTCTTCATCATTAGGAGGATTAGAGGAATTACCCATGTCCTCGTTAAAAAGGCTATTCAAATTAGGTTCCATCTCCTCGGTAATTAAACCTCGGAAAGACTTAATTCTACGGCTTCGTCTAACGGGAATAGTGTAAGTAGGGCTTATTGTTGTAAAACTCATGCACTAGAGAGGGAGAGAAAATTTTGATTTTAGAGGTAACAATTTTCAGTAAAATCAGCCAATCTTCCAGATTTAAGCTGTTAAATACAATCAGGACAATCTCCCGAAATTTCAGAAAAAATGTCAGGGACCGTAGCGCTTCGGAGTGCACATGGTCCCAGCAACTTTTTTCGAAATTTGCACGAATGAAAGTTATGATGATTTTGGAGCTAATCTGAAAAAATTGAGTGGTTTTACGATCTGTAGATAGGCCAAATTAAAGTTGCAATCTCGAAATTGAACCCTACCAAGATTGTCAAAAAATGCAAAAATTTGAACTTTGAAAAAGAGAGGGAAACTGAAATTTTGAATTTTATGATTTTAGAGGGAATGTCAAGAGCAATGCAAATTTTGAAATTTAAAAATTGACTCAATTTCACGCAAAACTCAATTTTGAAAGCGGAAATTAAAGTTGTTGTAATTAAGCACTTAATTTCAAAAGTCACAAATTGTAAGAATTTGAATAAAGCACTGAAATTTTTAATGAATGCAAACACACTTTTCAGATTTAGGACAGTAAGAACACAATTTTGACACAAAATTTCAATTTCAATGATTTTTGAATGATTAGAAGCGTTAATCCAAGCAATCCCTAGACCAACTTTGACTTTAATTTTGAAAGTGTTAGATTTGACAAAATCAGCCAAAATTCTGGATTTTAGCAGGAAAATACAGTAAGATCTAGCTCCCAAAATTTCGGAAAAAATGTCGGGGATGATGGCGCTCGGAGTGCACACGGTCCTCGCAACTTTTTTCCAAATTTTCAGGGATGAAAGATATTGTGATTTTATTGCGGAATCCAAAGTTAGAGCTGATTTGGAAATGTTTTGATCGGTGAAATTGTCGGACAAAGGTTGAATCAAGAGGGTTTTAAAAATTAGGGTTTTGACACTTAACCACTTAGTTTTCAAAATTAAAGCACAAATATGAATTGATAATTTGTAATAGAAGGGTAGATCTGAAACAAGCATTAACATTTAGACATTTCACAAGCTTAATTACTAAAAAGAAAATTTAGGGTTTTTATGCAATTAACCTCTAAAATTTTGCAAAAGATCAACATGGAAATGTAATCAAGGAATCCAATTTTCAGATCTAACCATGAATAATCAGAAAGGATGTTCACGTCGGGTTCACCAAAATGTAAAGCAAAAAATCGCGATCGAACCCTAGTTGCTCTCCCCTCTTCCAACTCCAAGGAGAGAGAAGGGAGATTCACTAGGGTTGATGGTTTTCACTTAGGGGAGAGACTTTACATTCAAAAGAGGGGTTGAAACCCACAAGATTCAATCCCACACAATGCAAGATTGGATGCTAAATGAGTTTCAAGGGTTATGACAGCAAGGCTACCCTCTTTTGTAAAGAATGTGCATAGAAGAATTAAGCTAGGAATGCATAGAAAGTGAGAAATATTTGCTTATAAACTGAGATAGGAAAACAGTATGAAGCTGCGGACCTGGAATTAGCAGTAAAATGTCGATACGGCACTGTCCTACAAATTTGAGCGAAAGTTGTCGGGACGATGGCGCCCGAGTGCCACGGTCCTCCGAAAAATCCGTGAAACGAAGGGGGATCTGTTCGTCTCTGCACAAGGATTCCAGATCTTCAATTTCAGCCGCATACCTGCAACCTACGCACAGAAAAGTGAAGACGATTGGGGGGTTAGGGATTAGGGGTTTGCCTTTAGGTCAAACCCCGGTTTTGGAATTAACCAAGAAATGAGCAATGCTGTAAATATAAATGTCTGTAATGTAAAACAAGTACTAATACCTTGTTGTAAGGATGTTTGTATCCTTATGTGTGAAGGTATAGATGTTGTATGTTGTATGTTGTAGTAGTATGTTGTAAGTGATCTCCTCTTCAATGGTTGAATCCTTGTCTTGAATGCAACACTTAGCCTTGAATGGAGACTTGAAATGATCAATTGCTTGAAGGAATGCTTGAATACTTGAATGCTTGAGTATAGTTTCCACGCTTTTTCCATCATATCAAATGAAAGAGGAAAATGTAGTTTATATACTTGTCAATTAGGGCTGATAGACTGATTTTCCCGACCTTAGGCCGACCAGGAAAGATAATTTTCCAATTTGCAAACATAAAGACCCGAAGTCCAAAAGAGACCGGGCCCAAAATAGGACCCAGGGACCAGGGCACTGGGCGCCATGGTCCTGGGGGACCAGGGCGCTGGGCGCCCTGGTCCTGAAGGACCAGGGCACTGGGCGCTCTGGTCCCACCTCCCGAGATAGCAGGGTGCAAAGGAGGTTCAGGCCAGGGTGCAAGAAAATGCAGTTTTCAGTGTCATAATCAGGTTTCGGGGTCTCCATTCAGGTTGCGTGTTGCGTCGCCATCGTGAAGACCCAAATGCGGTCGAAATTGCAAGTGTCGCAATTTTAGGACGCTACAGGCATATTTCTTGGCTACTCCACCAAAATTAAAGCCTACAAATGTTACAAAAATCAGACAAAGAGAATCATTGGAAGTGTTGATGTCCAAGTTTATGAGTGTCCTAAAGTTTCAAGAGAAAGCAGTGAGGAGAAAAAGGAAGATGAACCTTACATTCTAATTTTGGAACCAAAACCAGTGAAGCCAGAAGCTGGTGAAGTGAATGTTGTAGTACCAGTTCAACTGGAACAGGTAGAACCAAAAGAAGATGATGACAGTGAGGAAGAAGAACCTAAAGATAATGATCATGTTATTCCAAGGTATGTGAGACTCAATCATAATCCTAACTAGATTATTGGAGATAAAGATGTTGGACTGTTAAGAAAAAGAATAATTAGAGAGAATTATTACATGATCTCCACTGTTGAGCCTAGAACTACTAAGGAATCCTTTGGAGATGATCATTGGATCAAAGCTATGGAAGAGGAGCTTGACTAGATTGAGAAGAACAATACATGGACCCTAGTACCCAGACCGGTGAACAAAAATGTGATAGGTACTAAATGGGTATTTAGGAATAAACTGAATGAAGATGGAGTAGTAGTCAGAAAAAAATAGATTGCTATGCAAAGGTTATGCATAGGAAGAAGGAGAAGACATAGCAAGATATTTGCACCAGTTGCTAGATTGGAAGGTGTTAGAACTCTACTTGCATTTGCAGCATATAGGGGATTCAAATTATATCAGATGGATGTGAAATCAATATTTCTAAATGGAATACTAGAAGACAAAGTATACATTGAACAGCCAGATGGTTACGCTTTGACAGATGCAAAGGATATGGTGTGTAAACTACACAAGGCACTATATGGTTTGAAGCAAGCACCGAGAGCATGGTATGAAAGACATTCACACCTGATGAAGATAGGTTTCCAGAGAACCAGTGAAGACAACAATATATATCTCAACATTGAAGGAGATAAGATACTGGTTAGTGAAGTGTTTGTAGATGATATCATATTTGGAGGCAATGATGACATGAGTGATGACTTTTCAAATGAGATGTAAAGCAAATTTGAAATCCCTCTAGTAGGAGAGATAAAATTCTTCATTGGTTTGCAAATTCAGTAGATGAAGAGTGGTATTTGTATCACATAGTCCAAATATGTGAAAGAGGTATTGAAGACATTTGGAATGAGAGACTGTAAACGAGTTAGGACATTATGTTGTTCACAGTAGACCAGATATTGCTCATGCAGTTGGTTTAGTTGCCATATTTCAGAAGAACCCAAAGGAAACACACATGATTGCAACTAAAAGGATATTTAGATATTTGAAAGGTACTATTGACTATGGATTATTGTATCCATATACAAGTAACTTTGATTTAAAGGTTTATACAAATGCAGATTGGGCAAGAAATGTTGATGATAGGAAGAGCACAACCGGTGGTGCATTCTTTCTTGGAGGAAGACATGTATCTTGGAGCAACAAGAAGTAGAGTTGTATATCACAATCCATTGTTGAAGCTAAATATGTTGCAGCATATATGAATTGCACCCAAGCAATCTGGATGAAACACATTTTGGAAGGATTCAAGTTGAAGATCGTAGAACCAGTAAAGATTTTATGTGATAACACCAGTGCAATAAATATTTCAAAGAACCTGGTGTTGCATTCTAGAACCAAGCATATTGAGCTGAAATATCATTTCTTGAGGGAGAAAGTGCAGAGTAAAGATGTATTATTGGAGCATGTATCTACTAAGGAGCAGCTAGCAGATATATTTACTAAACCTCTACCTAAGACTACTTTTGAGTATCTCAGAGGCCGGCTAGGGGTTGTTCCCCTATATGAGGTCAATTGAGCAGATGTGGAATACATTAGTCCTAGAGCTAATTGAAGAATCTTGAAGTAGGATTGGTGTAGAGTGGAGTTATTCCATAGGGGGAGCATCAAGTTGCAGATTGTTGATGCAAAATAGTGAAGTATGACATTGCAAGTTTTACTTTCACTTTGGCATTGTTGTCAAAGGGGGAGAATAACTATATGGTTATGGAGAAGAATTGTATGATTGATAGAGAGGTTGAAAGTATCTAGTTAGCCAGTTACCAGTTGAAGACATGGAGACTTAGTTGAAGGAGAGTACATGGTAAAATGTAAACCAGGATTCCTATACCTATGTATGTGCATTACTATCAATCATCACAATCAAGGGTACTGATATTTGTATTGCCATCAATGCCAAAGGGGGAAATTGTTTGTATCTAATTGAAGATTGCATTGATGAACTATTATGTTGTCATTGACATCAATTATAACTAGTAATAATGTTGTTATGACATTGTTTTGCAACCGGTAGTTGAGAAAGTGAAGGAAGCCAGTATTACTTAAGAAGTAATGAGATCAACCGGTAACCCCACATGTTGATGTGCCAAACCCTAACTGATGGAGCTTGGTGAATCATTTGTATTGGTTTATGATCAAAAGATGAATGGTAATGATTATGCCATGTATAAATGTTGTATGTGAAGAGTTTCAAATGGTTTTTGGCACATAGAGATAATGGTTTTATCTTGGGAATGAGTGAGTACATTGCATGAAGTTGAAACTGTGTGGTGAATTACAAGAATCGATGAAGCGGTGATCAAGGAGTGGTCGAGGTTGCCTTGAACAGTATGCAATTATTTCTATGTAATCCAATGGTCATAATTGAATTGATTTGTTTGTAATCTCTATGAGATCTTAGGTTTATGATGTGTTACCAACCTGTTGTTTTGCTTATAAGGTCGATGAGCTCTTTTGTTGTAGTGTTGGCAATTTTGGTTAACTGTTAGTGTGATTGATTGCCGAACAAGAAGGAGTATCTACAGTATGTGTGAAGGTAGATAAGGGCATGAAAAGGATATGATCAAGTAGAGTGGTGCTATTTACCAGATCAGCAAACCCTTGTTGTTCTCTAACAATTACAATAGTCAAATCCCTTAACCGGGTAAGCTTTAACGGGCTTAATGCTATCTAAATCCTCCAACTAGGTGATCCATTAGCTTTAATTTCAAATCCTCTATCGAGGTTACTCCTAATAGGCTATTGCTTCTAGTAGGGCATTATAGTCAATCCCTTAACTGGGTGGTCCCTAATAGGATCTGTTCCTAACAGGACATTTTGTAAAGCTTTAACAGGCTTGGCTCCTAACATGGTGAACTTTAGAAGAGTTTAGAATACTTATGGGTATTCATCCCCACTGTGGTTTTTCCCATTTGGGTTTCCATGTCAAAAATTATTGTGTCAAGTGCTGAATGGTTTTTGTGGTTATGTTTTCTATGGTTAATTTGCTTAACTATTAAATCCACTTAGATATGATAAGATGATCGACAATTATCTGAAATATGCTTATACTATTGTTAGTAAAGTATTTTGATGTTTTGGTTAAAAGTTTTGGGAGTTTTAGAGTTTTTATACTATTATTTTGATATGTTAGTCAAACTGGTAAACTATCAATGCTATTGAAATTTGTACTTCAGTGTTTGAACTAGTTAGTTTTGAGATTGGCTTGTGAGATTGTTTTAGAGGTTGGTGAAAGTTTATTAAGTTTTCTATCTACTGATTCACCCCCCCCCCTCTTAGTAGTTGTCTAGATCCTTATTGATTCATCATACCATCAAGCTAGTATTGCAGGTCACCAGTACACAAGTCAGTGTTGGCATGTGTTGAAGACATGCACTAGAGACCAGTTTGGTATGAATACCGGCAAGTAATGTGTTGGCATTGAGTGGCTTCCAACTGGTAAGCATGTGCCTGGTAAGAGAGAAACATGCTGGGATGTTGATTGTGATGAAGAGGCATAATGTTACAAGAATCGCATCAACATCGGAAGTGAAGCATGTGCAGCCCACCGATAAGAGTTAGACATTAATACCAGTAGGTGACATAGATCCTTTCCCATCGGTAAGCAATAATACCCTTCTTATCCCATAGCGTACATGGCATACATCATGAATCCCCAAGATAAGACAGCCAGAGTAAGCCAAATCAGGTGATTTGATGCATAGATGAGATGACCAAAGTGGAAGATGAGGAAGCCTCCAAAGTTTGAGATCAGAGATGGGCACTAGATCTACAAAGAAGGCATGATATTCTACCAAAATAGAGAAGGAAGAGTTAAGATGATGATTTTGTCACTTTGACAAACTAGCTAAGAAGAGAACCTGACAGATGAAGAAGAAGGAAAGGTTCAGCTGTAGATAGAGATTGCAACCAGAATGAAGATGGAGGTTGGTGCAATGACAGTTGAAGACTGCTTGCATGATGATTATCATGCATGTTACTGACATAAAGGCAAATGTAGTGTCCACTGGTAACTAGAACTACCGATATGTAGGATAGAGCATAAGTGAAAGGGTCTCATCAAATGAAGATGAGCATGTTGATCTGTAAGGACAATGACCGGTCTATTCATGAAGAAGGCAAGTTTGAGCAGATGTAGACAAATGGAGTATATTGAAGGTTGATGACATGATGTCATCAGGGTGTTTACCAGCAAGTATGTCCACTAGTAATACTATCAAAGTGTAGATGCAGAAGGCTCCCATCAGATGAAAGTTATCATAAGGTAGGTTAGCAAGTGTGTTGATCAGTTTAGGTGCTCCACCGAAAGAGAAGCCAAGTGCAAGGTTGATGGCAGACCGGTTGGGGTATAACCGATAGGGTCTATGAACTAGTATGATGCACACACCGGTTGTGTGTAATTTGTCGGTGACCAAGTCAAACCGAATTGGTGAGCAAAGGTGAATGTCGACAAAGGTGCCATGTGGATTCAAGGTGGCGGACACGCATGCAATGGTAGATGGAGTGTGCACTGACAAGGTTGTTACAAAGTTGGTCAACATTAATTGTAGACCCCATAAATCATGGGAGGTGTTGCAAAGGTGTGCAGCTCAAGGAAAGTCAAACGAAGGTGATCAATGAGATGCATCGATTGATGCAAAGTGACTAGATGCGGAATGAGGTTGGTGATGCAATGTGCAGAACCATTTATGGTGATTGATCTTGTGCCTCACCGACTAACTGTCCGTGTTTGCTAAGTTTAGCAAGCATGCCTTGGACGGAAGAAGATATGGTAGATGATACCTAATTGCTTGCAATTTGCATATCTTTGTGCATAATGAGATCAGATCAGATCTAATATGTCTCATGTTTAGTGGAAGAAACCCTTGCACACCAAGAGTTTGAAGTTGTGTTTTGGAGGGAAAGCAAAGTAATAAGAATGAAGGCAGAAGATAGTGTTCGATGATGTTGAATGGTGAAGGAGAGTGATCCTAAGAGAGAAAAGAGGAGATAAGACTAAGAAGATTCAAGGAACTCAGCATCTAAAGAAAAGAGCTAGTAGGGAAGGTTAAATCAATGAGAGGGTTTAACAGTGGCTTAACCAGTAAGATGAAATAAACTAGAAAACTGCAAAGTGAGTTGCAAAGGTAGAAATTGATAGTGTCCATGCCAACTGGAGGGTAGTGGAGAGCGAAGCAAATGCACATGTATGGAGAGAAGATCCTACAAGTAGTGAGTAGAGAAAGGATAAACCGGTGAGCAGAGTAACCGGTAGTAGGTGTATGTTATGACTATTCATCCAATAGGTAGAAGTAGAACCAAGATCAGCAGCAGCAAGTGAAGGTGAGCAGAGAGATTGAGAAGAAGATAGAAAGAAGAGTAGAAGTAAACCAATGAAGTAGAGGAGGTGAGAAACTGAAAGGATAAAGTGTATGTAGTGGTTACAATATTCACTTATAATCAGACTATTACTTTCATAATTGATCATGTACAAGATAGATCACTGAGTTGGAGCTCAATGTAGGGGTTGGTTCTCCTTGGGTTAGTGCCCTAAAATCAGGGGTTGGTGCTCCTTGGGTTGGTGCCCTAAAGTAGGAGTGGTACTCCTTGGGTTGGTGCCCTAAATGTTGTAACTGAAGGTTTTCATTGTGAGGTTGGATTGGAGCAGTAGAATCCTGCAACATTTCTCACTGAGGTTTTTCCCATCTTGGTTTTTTCCTCATATATATTGGCGTTATGTGATATTCCCCTTGTGTTGTTGATTTGTATTGTGTATTTTTATCTTACCAGTAGGTTTGCTTGATCCTCAGGTTGGTAATTGGTAATCTCTTTTGGAGGTAAGAGGATTAAAGGATTTAGAAATTACTGATTCACCCCCCCCCCTCTTAGTGGAATCTTGTGTCCAACAATTGGTATTAGAGCATAGGTTCCCATTTAGAAAAGCTTTCTCTAGCTTGGGTAGATTCTAGTTTGTGGACAAGATGGTCAAATTTGAGTCCATCCTAGCTCCAGTGTTTGATGTTTCAAACTATTCTATTTGGAGTTGTAGAATGGAAGTCTACCTATCCTCCCTAGGGTTTGAAGTGTGGATGTCAGTTATAAATAGTCTCCCTAGTCATGTCAGTCCTCCCACCATTCCTGAGGCAGAAAGAAAAACTATATATAATGTTGAAGCCATGAAGGCCATATTCAGTGGACTTACTGGTGATGTTTCTTCATAAGTGGACAAGTGCAGGTCAGCAAAGAGTTTGTGGGACAAATTAAAGAGGCTCTATGGAAATGAGCCTAACACTACCGGATCAGTCTGCAAAATCAAGAAGAATGATGGTGTAGACAACAAAGGAAGATCTATCAGCAGTTGCAACAACAATGATGAAGAAGAAACTCATCTCTTCATGGTATAAGAGACAGAAAGTGGAGTGCACACATCGGAATGTGACAAGGTAGAGTGATCCCACTGGCAAGATGTGTTCGATAGTGATGAAGAAGTTGAAGAAGAAGATGAAGCTGAAATTGATCTAGAAGGTGAGTTGCTAAGTGCCCTTGGTGAATGTAATGCCCATACCCTAGTCGGACTTTTAAAACTCGTTTAACCTTGATTGACTTCCTATGTGGCATTCTTGAATGGTAGATTAACCGATATGCAATGTGTAGTTTAGATAATATAAATAAATTGTGCATACTTATTATTGTGCTTTTGCATCGATTATCGTGTAAATGTAATTATTTCCTAACCCTTGAGATAAATCTTGAGCTAACGCCTTCATTGAATATGTATATGTATATGCATGCTTCTATGAATTCATGGGTGCAGGAGATTGCAGGTACAACATCGCTTAGGGCAAGGTTCATCTCCTTTGGAATTTGCAAGGTTGAGTATGCTCCTTCATCTTTTGAATTCAGATTTAGTGGTCATATAACTCTCGTCTTGCCTTAGCCATGGTTAGGTGAGCATCGTGTGTGGATTCGTGGGGCTTGTTTTTCATTGGGATGCGTGTCGAGAGATTTGGAGAACTTCCTCGATTTGCATGCCTTGCGTGAGGTAAGTGAGGTTTGTTATCCTAAGTATTAAATTCAAAATTAATGAGTAGGCGTACACAATAGTGATATAGGAATTTAAATAGGTAGCTTCTTTTATATGATTAATCATTAATTTAAGAGATTGCTTTAAATTGTTATTGTAGCAAGCTTAAGGTATTTAACTGGGGTTAGTGTGCTCATTTACGCATTTGTAACTTTTATGCATTTGTAGTTGAGAAATTTGAATAAACAAGACTCTTGCATTAGATTAGTCATTTATTTAAAAATGTCGCTTTATTATGTTATAGTGAGTTAATTTAATAGCTAATTTTAAAATAACGAATTTATTGAGTTATGCGTTTTAGAAAGGAAAAATTTTAAAGTCATTTGAGAGATAGAATTAAATTACTCATTTTCGCATTTTGGAAGAAAAAGGGGTAAATTATTATTATTTAAATGAAATTATTTTCTCTTTACTTATTAAGTCGATATAGTATAAAAGTTTGATTTTTAGAAAGTTAAATTTATCAAATGCCTTACCCGGTCAATAGTTCCGAAATATAAAAGTAGGCCTAAAATGAATATTGAGGAATTAAAAATTTAAAACTCAGAAAGAAATAGAAGCATTTTAATTTTAATAAGGAAAACAAATAAGATGTAATAGAGAATGGAAATGAATGACTCCCATTTGGATTTTCATTTATTTTATTTTAAAAATAAATGCCTATTTTCGAAATTGAAAATTAGGGCAAAATTAGGGTTCTCTTTTTAACCTAGTTTTGTAAGCATTTTGGGGGTTCTTTTGCTTGGGAGTTTTTTTGAAAAAAAAATGGGGGATTTGCATTTGGAGCAACAGATTGGGGAAGCTCTTCATAAAGATTCATGCCCGGAATTGCATTATGAGGTAGGAATCGAATCTATTCCTTTATTTGTTTGTTGAGTACAAAAAAAAATAGTATCACCCATGATTGTTTGAGGCTTAGTTTCAGTTTTCTCCCAATCTTGGTTGTTCTTGAATCAAACCCTCGTTCTTGATGGATTTTGTGATTTTCAGCTTGTTAAGAAAATTTTCTCCCATAATGGAGATTTTGGTATAAATCTGGAAATTCTTGTTATGGCTGTGACTGTATTTGTTTTTCAAAAAATGGGGTTTTTACATTCCTTTCTTTTGTCAATCCTTTTGGTTTATTTCAATATTTTATTTTTTTTTAAAAAAACAAAAGAAGAGAAGCTGTTGGAAAATGGAGTGTTGCAGACTGTATTTCATTTTGCTGTGTGACCCTTTTTTTTTTACTTTTGACAGTAGAAAAGAAGTTGTTTTTAAAAAAAAAAAATTTCAAAAAAAAAATATATAAAACAAAAAAAAAATTGTAGAAACCCCATGGCGGGTATTAAACCCCCACCACGGGGTGTGAGGGTAGCATCTGCTACCAAATGGTAGCAGCGCTGCCATGGCAGCTGCTTGCTACCCTTTGGTAGCAGCCGCTACCCATGGTAGCGTGAGCTGGCTTGGGGGCCGCGTGGAGTCCACGTGGAACCCCCACCCCCAATATAAAATTAGTTCTTTTTTTTGTATTTGTTTTAAATTTATTTTAATTTTTAAAAAAATGAAATAAATAAATTCCACTTTTTATTAAAATAGTTAATTAGGGTTTTATTAATAGTTTTTTTTTTTATAAAGTTTTTAAATAATAATTAATTAATATAGATATTTCATGTGGAGATTGTTACATGTATTAATAAAAAAATAAATTTGAAATTCGAGTGTATTAAATAATATGATTAATATATATATATATATATATATATATTTGAAGGAAATTTTATATGTATATATTGAATAGCGTTTTAACAATTGGTGACTTCACTTTTTAAAATATTCCGATATTCAGCAGCAACTTGTGATTTGATCTGATCAATCTGTGAACTTAGAAATAGGAATCTAAATGTTAAAGTAATTTAAATTCATCATGAAAATTTTGAAGAACTCAACTGATACGCTAACGAGATCACCAGAAACTTAATAATGTGTCGATTTGAGGTTCGGAAGTAGATGATACCTTCTTTTAGTAGAACAAATAGTTTGGTCATTCCTCCCTCGGTGATGTGAAATATATAATGGTAAAGATGGCAAGTTCATTTTATGTTTTTCGCTGGTGTTAAGTGTTGGCAAGTTCTTCCTAGGTTTGTTGTTGGACTCTGTCATTTGTTTACTTGTGTTGGTCATAGCCAGTTACGTTCCTAGTCAAAGTTTCGTCAGTCCTTAGTACTTGTAATTTGCTTGAAGTGTTCAGTTGGATCCGCTTCAAAAGGGATCATTATGTAAGTTCCGACTGAGTCATCTGTTGTATATTGATTTTATTCGCCTAAGTGGCAAGATGTAAAAGACTTATAAATTTTGTATTCCTAACGATATAATACCAAAGGGGTCTTGCAGTTGAGCAGACCCGGAGATGTAGCCCATCTGGGGTGAACTCCGAGATCATATCTGTGTTATGCGATGTTTTAGCGTACTTTGTTTTATGTATTAAATTATCATGTATGGTTGCATTCCATAAGTGTATGGTGGAAAATTAACGAATTTAAGTCAAATGCACAAAATCAGACATCTTGAGGAATGTAGTGATTCAGATTTATAAAACATTGTGAATTATGATTATGGCAAAATATTTAAGATATTGTAATTAAAGTTGTGGAAAGGAGTATTTTGATAAGGTTAATTAAACATAGTAAAAAAAATGGAAAGATTCTTGCTAGGTTACATCAATGAATTAACTTGTTAATAAGCATGTAAATTGATCAAATGAGAAATGGGAAACAAAGTTGAATTAATGTTATAAACTTTAAGTGAAATCTAAAGGATGAATCTCATTTAGGCATTTACCTTCTTACCCTTGTGAATGAAACTCGCCATGTTAATTGTAATTCACTTTATCAAATGAATTTACTTAGTTGTTTACATTTTAATCCTAACAAATATTCTTTATCAGATTAATTTCATACAAGAGTGAACTCAACTAGTATCTATATTTGTAACCTTAAAAAAAGAATCCCTTATGAATGCTGAAGTGGAACTAAAAAGGGAAGTTTTGGTATAGTTATTTAAACCTTAATCTGAATATATGTACCATCTCATATTAACTTCGTTTATAAAAAGAGGTATGCAAAAAGATAATTGTATTTTAATCCTAATAGAAGAACATCACTATGGTCTGATTATTCAAATCTTGAAAAGATGAATGTCATCTAGTTAACGATACTTTGATTTAAAGGATGCTTCCATTTGTCCTAATGCATATCCATCTTAATGAAGTTAGTCCATCTCTTTGCATTATTAAAACTTCAAATGTATCCTATGGCTACTCACATTTTACCTTCATAAAAGAACTTCAACTCATCAGTTGGCTATGCATGAAACCAAATGAAGGGATCTCACTCTAATTGTTGTAGTTAATCCCTAAGGAACGAATTCTTCTTATTTACCATATCTTTTAATATTTAAGAAAGATATCAAATGAGGGTGAATATTTTAAAATCAAATGAAGGAATCCTCGCTTTTCTAATCGTAGTTTAACCTTAAATGAATGGATATCAATAGGCATATTTTTTTTAAACATTAAAGGATGAAATCAATTGTGAATGGATACCACAAACCCAAGGAATGAACTTCATTATATTAATCACATGAACCCTTTTGGGGGCCTCTTAATGTAATTATGAAATTAAAGTGCATTGAGTAATTAACCTCTCGATGGCCACCTCACCAACCAAGTTAATTGAACGCTTCATAAAGTTATAAGATGTCAAACCATTGAACACATATATAATCAAGATCTATGCATTATCTCGTAATTATGATATCCAGTTGAATGGATCTGATGACGCAAGTTGAGTTAGGTGTAAGGTTATGTAATCGTGTTAGGAAACTCCTTAGGATTGGTTGAGCCTTCCGCTGTGATATCTAAGTTGACAGATAATCTCCATTGTATTTTAATGTCGTGTCTAATTATGAATTGAGCTAACTTCAACTATCTTAATGTTGTAACTTTGCATTAACGCTCTTAATTATTATTTAAAAAAAAAAAAAAAAATTTACACTCTATTTGAGTGTTTTTAACTTAAACCCTTAGGGGTTTCCTGGCGGGGCATTACACTTGGTATCAGAGCCCATGTTGCAAAACTGGGATCTCTGGTTTCACTTGTGCTCTTAGTTGGTGTGTGTGGGTCTACCTTATGTTTTATGCTTGTCCACCTTGATGTGAGGTTGTGATTTAACAAACCCTACTTGTGTGTAACGTGTGCGTTCACACCTTGTTTTCACCTTGTTGATGTGGGTGTTTTGGAAATAATTATCGGTGTTTTGTCTACCTATTGAGGTCTTGGTCTATGACTTCTCTTCTTTGAAAAGGATTCGTATGTACCTTCATTCTTGCCTTGTTTTACTCTTGACTAATCCATCTGGGTGAGTTGTTAATATCTTGAATCTAAAAGTACGAAGTGTGCTTGTTTATGGTTTTGATCTATTTTAATGATTGTCCACTTGAAAGACTAGAAGGGCAAATGTTAATGCTTATCATGTGGTACATTGAGTGATTATGACTCATCTTCTCTTCTCTCTCTAAGTAAATTAAAAGGAATTGATATGTGTAGTTATCTTTTATTTAAGTTTTCTTATTGCAAGAGAAAGGATGATGTTTCTTGAGCCTTGTGTGAGCCTCATAATGTTTTTGGTGCTTTAGATTGTGAAAGGGAATGACTTGGGAGTTAAATTTTTGGTTAATGATAGAAAATGGTATGTTTGCTTTAAAAGGTTCTCCATGTGCTTGGTAGGAGTAATATAGTTAAATTTCATCTTAAGTAAGGTGCATTAATATGTGTATAGTTGATTTTGTGAAAATTGCTTGATGTGAACAAGAATACCAAAAGAGGGCATGTTATAGTAGCTTCAAGAGTGAAGTAATGTGCTCCTCAAAAGATTGTTTTATGTGCTCATTCAACTAGTGTGATTTAGGACCTATTAAGTGACGCACTTTTGACTTGCTTTGGATATGGGTAATTGTCTTATTATGTTTCGAAAAGAGTAAATAAAAGACTTGTTGAATTGTATTCATTAAATGTGTAAAATCTAGTAGATAGCCCTTCATTTACCTCCTTATCATATTATGAAGTTTCAATGTTAATTTTGAGGTATTATTGTATTGTATCGTATCACGAATAGTGATTGTGCTCTAGAAGACTTGTATTACAAAAAGAAAATTTGGTTATTTTGAATTCTTGTTCGGAAAACTAGAACATTATAGTGCAACAATGAGGATTAGAAATGTCATGTTAGGATGTTTTGGCACCTTCCTAAAAGATAGCAAAATGAAAACCGTGCCACTCAAATGATAAACTTATGTCCGAGCATATGGTGTGATTTTGAAATTTTGTGTAATCATAGGAATTAGTTGATTTTCCAACTCTCTTCCTCCTCTTGTCTAAAATACAGGAATTGTTGTCTTTGAAATACTATTTGGAATGCAGTGATTTAAGAAGAAATTTTGTTATAAAGCATATGGCATTGTATGTTGCTTTGGGCTTCTATTTGAAAGGGGAACATTTTTCATCTTGGAAAGGGAGATTGCATAGTTAGTAATGTGAATGAAAATGCTTAGGGAAGATTGAGAAAGATATCAGAATGATGTTATTTCCTTGTGTGAATTTGAATTGTTGAAAATATCAGTGCATGGCTCTGGAGTAAACTTTGTTTGGTGATTCATGTGTAAAGCATAATTAAAACTTCCCTTAAGTATATGTTAGTATAATGTAAATTACTCCCCGTAAATGTGACTAAACCAATAATGGTGCTATTCTGTGTGTGTTGTGAGAAAACCTGTACTTGCTTTGTGTGCCCATGGGATGGTGAAGTAATCAACCATGGGGAATATGTTTGTTTATGAGTATGGGAAACCATACCTATCTATGTGATGTTGCTTATTTGTTTCCTTACTGAGTGCCAACCCACGGGTTGTTGATAAGTCAGTATGTGAAGGGCTAGTAGTAGAAGTCACCATTCCTTGAATAGCATGAACAGCGTACGAGTAATGTCGACGCGAAGCGACTTTAGCTTCCATATTTTGAGGAAAAGTATGGTTTTGTAACGAAACTATAACATAGGTGTACTCAATACTTCCCCTTGTGATGAACCGAATTATGAGGTTCATGTGTGCCAGCCTTATTCCTATCCTTTATCTTGAGCATATAGATGACAGTTTATCTTGAGCATATGAGGTTCATGTGTGCCAGCCATATTCCTATCCTTTATCTTGAGCATATGTGATGTTGCTTATTTGTTTCCTTACTGAGTGCCAACCCACGGGTTGTTGATAAGTCAGTATGTGAAGGGGTAGTAGTAGAAGTCACCATTCCTTGAATAGCATGAACAGCGTACGAGTAATGTCGACGTGAAGCGACTTTAGCTTCCCTATTTTGAGGAAAAGTATGGTTTTGTAACGAAACTATAACATAGGTGTACTCAATACTTCCCCTTGTGATGAACCGAATTATGAGGTTCATGTGTGCCAGCCTTATTCCTATCCTTTATCTTGAGCATATAGATGAACCAAATTATGAGGTTCATGGCCATATATGTGTAGTTATCTTTTATTTAAGTTTTCTTATTGCAAGAGAAAGGATGATGTTTCTTGAGCCTTGTGTGAGCCTCATAATGTTTTTGGTGCTTTAGATTGTGAAAGGGAATGACTTGGGAGTTAAATTTTTGGTTAATGATAGAAAATGGTATGTTTGCTTTAAAAGGTTCTCCATGTGCTTGGTAGGAGTAATATAGTTAAATTTCATCTTAAGTAAGGTGCATTAATATGTGTATAGTTGATTTTGTGAAAATTGCTTGATGTGAACAAGAATACCAAAAGAGGGCATGTTATAGTAGCTTCAAGAGTGAAGTAATGTGCTCCTCAAAAGATTGTTTTATGTGCTCATTCAACTAGTGTTATTTAGGACCTATTAAGTGACGCACTTTTAACTTGCTTTGGATATGGGTAATTGTCTTATTATGTTTCGAAAAGAGTAAATAAAAGACTTGTTGAATTGTATGCATTAAATGTGTAAAATCTAGTAGATAGCCCTTCATTTACCTCCTTATCATATTATGAAGTTTCAATGTTAATTTTGAGGTATTATTGTATTGTATCGTATCACGAATAGTGATTGTGCTCTAGAAGACTTGTATTACAAAAAGAAAATTTGGTTATTTTGAATTCTTGTTCGGAAAACTAGAACATTATAGTGCAACAATGAGGATTAGAAATGTCATGTTAGGATGTTTTGGCACCTTCCTAAAAGATAGCAAAATGAAAACAGTGCCACTCAAATGATAAACTTATGTCCGAGCATATGGTGTGATTTTGAAATTTTGTGTATTCATAGGAATTAGTTGATTTTCCAACTCTCTTCCTCCTCTTGTCTAAAATACAGGAATTGTTGTCTTTGAAATACTATTTGGAATGCAGTGATTTAAGAAGAAATTTTGTTATAACGCATATGGCATTGTATGTTGCTTTGGGCTTCTAATTGAAAGGGGAACATTTTTCATCTTGGAAAGGGAGATTGCATAGTTAGTAATGTGAATGAAAATGCTTAGGGAAGATTGAGAAAGATATCAGAATGATGTTATTTCCTTGTGTGAATTTGAATTGTTGAAAATATCAGTGCATGGCTCTGGAGTAAACTTTGTTTGGTGATTCATGTGTAAAGCATAATTAAAACTTCCCTTAAGTATATGTTAGTATAATGTAAAGTACTCCCCGTAAATGTGACTAAACCAGTAATGGTGCTATTCTGTGTGTGTTGTGAGAAAACCTGTACTTGCTTTGTGTGCCCATGGGATGGTGAAGTAATCAACCATGGGGAATATGTTTGTTTATGAGTATGGGAAACCATACCTATCTATGTGATGTTGCTTATTTGTTTCCTTACTGAGTGCCAACCCACGGGTTGTTGATAAGTCAGTATGTGAAGGGCTAGTAGTAGAAGTCACCATTCCTTGAATAGCATGAACAGCGTACGAGTAATGTCGACGCGAAGCGACTTTAGCTTCCCTATTTTGAGGAAAAGTATGGTTTTGTAATGAAACTATAACATAGGTGTACTCAATACTTCCCCTTGTGATGAATCGAATTATGAGGTTCATGTGTGCCAGCCTTATTCCTATCCTTTATCTTGAGCATATAGATGACAGTTTTCGAGCATATTGTTGGATTCCATTGGAGCATTTGTTGCCTTGTCTTCATGAGAGGCGTGGTATTTTCTTACATAAGTTGCCAACTAACTAGTGTTGGTAGACTTGTGGGTAGACCTTAGCCATGTATACCTCTGGCTTACGGTGAGTATCCTGAGAGGAGCATCGCTATGCGGAGTGTGACCGGCGCGTGCCTTATCCGCGGGGTACACTGCCATGCGGGATACGTCCATTGCGTGCTTTGTCCGCTTGGAGTATTGCCATGCCGTGCTGAGACACGATGCGGGATGTAGTAGACATTTCCATGCGGCCTACCAATAGGTATAGGGTAGGGCCATGCCACGTGACGACGTGATGCGGGGTGATGCCGAGGTGCACACTGCCATGCCATGCAGGTGTGTGACTTGGCCACACCACATGATGAGCTACTAGGATAGTTAGACGATTGTTCCTTCCTTCCTCGTTGGTGGCTAGCTACTAGTCACGTAGTGATGTAATGTGCAATTATGATTTTCTTTTAATTATTTATTTATTTCTTTGTGGGCCAGCAATTTGTTTTACTTTGACCTTGACAGTTTAGCCACGATCTTGCAATCTTGATCTTACTTGCTTTGATGTTGCAAATCCGGAAATTATTTTCCTGTTTTATTGTTGGAATTGACAATTATTACCTTTAATCTTTTGTACTTTAGTGGCTAAACCGGTTTATCCTTGTTGTTTTCATATGCTGGTCTTGTGTTGTAATGTGAATTCCTCTCCAAGAACGTAGGAGACGGGCTTGGATGAGTGTATACGAGGAAGTAGACGCAAGGAACCTTGAGGATGGAGGTATGTGAGGCTGTGAAAACAGCTAGGATCCACTACCTACCTATGAGTGTTGACTATCTCTTGGAGGCTAAACACCTTACACAACGAGGGATATTCACGAGGGACTTGTATGGAAGGTAGCACCGCTATGGTGTACCCTAGCACCATCAAGCCCTCGAGTGAGATGTTGGACATTTGTTGATCATGTATTTATTCTGAGAGCAGGCATAGAGATGTGGATCATATATGTTACCTTTGACCGAGCATTAGACATGCTCACATGTGGCCTATTGTGTTGTGCAAACCAGTCTTGTGGATGGATATTATGTGTAATCATGGATTAAATGGTATTAACTTGTCACTATGTTATGGGGCATAGTCATTGGAAAGGATCTTGTATGTCTGAAAAATGTAAACAATTGAGTTCTTACGTTGTTCTTATTTGTTGAGAAGTTAACTTGGTCCTAGAAATTGTTATATTGAGGCTAGTTTTATGTGATAAAATTTTGTGAAAGAGATGAATTGGTGAAAGAAATTGACCTTGAGAGCACATTTCCTTGTCATGTTTGATAGATGAGTATGAAAACTGTGCCTATATATTTTAAATTGCTTAAATTTGGTGAAATAAAAAAGGAAAAGTCTCGTATCCTTGCTGTGATTGAGTGTAAATTATAGAATATTTGAAGGTGTGAATGATGTTAGATGCATTTTTATTGATGAATAATGTTTTAAATTGTTGACAAAATAGTTGTTTGTGCAAAATGAAAATTGTTAATTGAGTTTAAGGACTAATAAGTGTTGCAGGACTTCCGTTTAACTTTGCGACTTCCAGGAGTAAGTCGGAACCTAGGGGGGGAGAATGTAATGCCCATACCCTAGTCAGACTTTTAAAACCTGTTTAACCTTGATTGACTTCCTATGTGGCATTCTTGAATGGTAGATTAACCGATATGCAATGTGTAGTTTAGATAATATAAATAAATTGTGCATACTTATTATTGTGCTTTTGCATCGATTCTCGTGTAAATGTAATTGTTTCCTAACCCTTGAGATAAATCTTGAGCTAACGCCTTCATTGAATATGTATATGTATATGCATGCTTGTATGAATTCATGGGTGCAGGAGATTGCAGGTACAACATCGCTTAGGGCAAGGTTCATCTCCTTTGGAATTTGCAAGGTTGAGTATGCTCCTTCATCTTTTGAATTCGGATTTAGTGGTCATATAACTCTCGTCTTGCCTTAGCCATGGTTAGGTGAGCATCGTGTGTGGATTCGTGGGGCTTGTTTTTCATTGGGATGCATGTCGAGAGATTTGGAGGACTTCCTCGATTTGCATGCCTTGCGCGAGGTAAGTGAGGTTTGTTATCCTAAGTATTAAATTCAAAATTAATGAGTAGGCGTACACAATAGTGATATAGAAATTTAAATAGGTAGCTTCTTTTATATGATTAATCATTAATTTAAGAGATTGCTTTAAATTGTTATTGTAGCAAGCTTAAGGTATTTAACTGGGGTTAGTGTGCTCATTTACGCATTTGTAACTTTTATGCATTTGTAGTTGAGAAATTTGAATAAACAAGACTCTTGCATTAGATTAGTCATTTATTTAAAAATGTCGCTTTATTATGTTATAGCGAGTTAATTTAATAGCTAATTTTAAAATAACGAATTTATTGAGTTATGCGTTTTAGAAAGGAAAATTTTTTAAGTCATTTGAGAGATAGAATTAAATTACTCATTTTCGCATTTTGGAAGAAAAAGGGGTAAATTATTATTATTTAAATGAAATTATTTTCTCTTTATTTGTTAAGTCGATATAGTATAAAAGTTTGATTTTTAGAAAGTTAAATTTATCAAATGCCTTACCCGGTCAATAGTTCCGAAATATAAAAGTAGGCCTAAAATGAATATTGAGGAATTAAAAATTTAAAACTCAAAAAGAAATAGAAGCATTTTAATTTTAATAAGGAAAACAAATAAGATGTAATAGAGAATGGAAGAGAATGACTCCCATTTGGATTTTCATTTATTTTATTTTAAAAATAAATGCCTATTTTCGAAATTGAAAATTAGGGCAAAATTAGGGTTCTCTTTTTAACCTAGTTTTGTAAGCATTTTGGGGGTTCTTTTGCTTGGGAGTTTTTTTGAAAAAAAAATGGGGGATTTGCATTTGGAGCAACAGATTGGGGAAGCTCTTCATAAAGATTCATGCCCGGAATTGCATTATGAGGTAGGAATCGAATCTATTCCTTTATTTGTTTGTTGAGTACAAAAAAAAATAGTATCACCCATGATTGTTTGAGGCTTAGTTTCAGTTTTCTCCCAATCTTGGTTGTTCTTGAATCAAACCCTCGTTCTTGATGGATTTTGTGATTTTCAGCTTGTTAAGAAAATTTTCTCCCATAATGGAGATTTTGGTATAAATCTGGAAATTCTTGTTATGGCTGTGACTGTATTTGTTTTTCAAAAAATGGGGTTTTTACATTCCTTTCTTTTGTCAATCCTTTTGGTTTATTTCAATATTTTATTTTTTTTTAAAAAAACAAAAGAAGAGAAGCTGTTGGAAAATGGAGTGTTGCAGACTGTATTTCATTTTGCTGTGTGACCCTTTTTTTTTTACTTTTGACAGTAGAAAAGAAGTTGTTTTTAAAAAAAAAAAATTTCAAAAAAAAAATATATAAAACAAAAAAAAAATTGTAGAAACCCCATGGCGGGTATTAAACCCCCACCACGGGGTGTGAGGGTAGCATCTGCTACCAAATGGTAGCAGCGCTGCCATGGCAGCTGCTTGCTACCCTTTGGTAGCAGCCGCTACCCATGGTAGCGTGAGCTGGCTTGGGGGCCGCGTGGAGTCCACGTGGAACCCCCACCCCCAATATAAAATTAGTTCTTTTTTTTGTATTTGTTTTAAATTTATTTTAATTTTAAAAAAAATGAAATAAATAAATTCCACTTTTTATTAAAATAGTTAATTAGGGTTTTATTAATAGTTTTTTTTTTTATAAAGTTTTTAAATAATAATTAATTAATATAGATATTTCATGTGGAGATTGTTACATGTATTAATAAAAAAATAACTTTGAAATTCGAGTGTATTAAATAATATGATTAATATATATATATATATATTTGAAGGAAATTTTATATGTATATATTGAATAGCGTTTTAACAATTGGTGACTTCACTTTTTAAAATATTCCGATATTCAGCAGCAACTTGTGATTTGATCTGATCAATCTGTGAACTTAGAAATAGGAATCTAAATGTTAAAGTAATTTAAATTCATCATGAAAATTTTGAAGAACTCAACTGATACGCTAACGAGATCACTAGAAACTTAATAATGTGTCGATTTGAGGTTCGGAAGTAGATGATACCTTCTTTTAGTAGAACAAATAGTTTGGTCATTCCTCCCTCGGTGATGTGAAATATATAATGGTAAAGATGGCAAGTTCATTTTATGTTTTTCGCTGGTGTTAAGTGTTGGCAAGTTCTTCCTAGGTTTGTTGTTGGACTCTGTCATTTGTTTACTTGTGTTGGTCATAGCCAGTTACGTTCCTAGTCAGAGTTTCGTCAGTCCTTAGTACTTGTAATTTGCTTGAAGTGTTCAGTTGGATCCGCTTCAAAAGGGATCATTATGCAAGTTCCGACTGAGTCGTCTGTTGTATATTGATTTTATTCGCCTAAGTGGCAAGATGTAAAAGACTTATAAATTTTGTATTCCTAACGATATAATACCAAAGGGGTCTTGCAGTTGAGCAGACCCGGAGATGTAGCCCATCCGGGGTGAACTCCGAGATCATATCTGTGTTATGCGATGTTTTAGCGTACTTTGTTTTATGTATTAAATTATCATGTATGGTTGCATTCCATAAGTGTATGGTGGAAAATTAACGAATTTAAGTCAAATGCACAAAATCAGACATCTTGAGGAATGTAGTGATTCAGATTTATAAAACATTGTGAATTATGATTATGGCAAAATATTTAAGATATTGTAATTAAAGTTGTGGAAAGGAGTATTTTGATAAGGTTAATTAAACATAGTAAAAAAAATGGAAAGATTCTTGCTAGGTTACATCAATGAATTAACTTGTTAATAAGCATGTAAATTGATCAAATGAGAAATGGGAAACAAAGTTGAATTAATGTTATAAACTTTAAGTGAAATCTAAAGGATGAATCTCATTTAGGCATTTACCTTCTTACCCTTGTGAATGAAACTCGCCATGTTAATTGTAATTCACTTTATCAAATGAATTTACTTAGTTGTTTACATTTTAATCCTAACAAATATTCTTTATCAGATTAATTTCATACAAGAGTGAACTCAACTAGTATCTATATTTGTAACCTTAAAAAAAGAATCCCTTATGAATGCTGAAGTGGAACTAAAAAGGGAAGTTTTGGTATAGTTATTTAAACCTTAATCTGAATATATGTACCATCTCATATTAACTTCGTTTATAAAAAGAGGTATGCAAAAAGATAATTGTATTTTAATCCTAATAGAAGAACATCACTATGGTCTGATTATTCAAATCTTGAAAAGATGAATGTCATCTAGTTAACGATACTTTGATTTAAAGGATGCTTCCGTTTGTCCTAATGCATATCCATCTTAATGAAGTTAGTCCATCTCTTTGCATTATTAAAACTTCAAATGTATCCTATGGCTACTCACATTTTACCTTCATAAAAGAACTTCAACTCATCAGTTGGCTATGCATGAAACCAAATGAAGGGATCTCACTCTAATTGTTGTAGTTAATCCCTAAGGAACGAATTCTTCTTATTTACTATATCTTTTAATATTTAAGAAAGATATCAAATGAGGGTGAATATTTTTAAATCAAATGAAGGAATCCTCGCTTTTCTAATCGTAGTTTAACCTTAAATGAATGGATATCAATAGGCATATTTTTTTTAAACATTAAAGGATGAAATCAATTGTGAATGGATACCACAAACCCAAGGAATGAACTTCATTATATTAATCACATGAACCCTTTTGGGGGCCTCTTAATGTAATTATGAAATTAAAGTGCATTGAGTAATTAACCTCTCGATGGCCACCTCACCAACCAAGTTAATTGAACGCTTCATAAAGTTATAAGATGTCAAACCATTGAACACATATATAATCAAGATCTATGCATTATCTCGTAATTATGATATCCAGTTGAATGGATCTGATGACGCAAGTTGAGTTAGGTGTAAGGTTATGTAATCGCGTTAGGAAACTCCTTAGGATTGGTTGAGCCTTCCGTTGTGATATCTAAGTTGACAGATAATCTCCATTGTATTTTAATGTCGTGTCTAATTATGAATTGAGCTAACTTCAACTATCTTAATGTTGTAACTTTGCATTAACGCTCTTAATTATTATTTAAAAAAAAAAAAAAAAATTTACACTCTATTTGAGTGTTTTTAACTTAAACCCTTAGGGGTTTCCTGGCGGGGCATTACACTTGGTATCAGAGCCCATGTTGCAACACTGGGATCTCTGGTTTCACTTGTGCTCTTAGTTGGTGTGTGTGGGTCTACCTTATGTTTTATGCTTTTCCACCTTGATGTGAGGGTGTGATTTAGCAAACCCTACTTGTGTGTAACGTGTGTGTTCACACCTTGTTTTCACCTTGTTGATGTGGGTGTTTTGGAAAGAATTATGGGTGTTTTGTCTACCTATTGAGGTCTTGGTCTATGACTTCTCTTCTTTGAAAAGGATTCGTATGTACCTTCATTCTTGCCTTGTTTTACTCTTGACTAATCCATCTGGGTGAGTTGTTAATATCTTGAATCTAAAAGTACGAAGTGTGCTTGTTTATGGTTTTGATCTATTTTAATGATTGTCCACTTGAAAGACTAGAAGGGCAAATGTTAATGCTTATCATGTGGTACATTGAGTGATTATGACTCATCTTCTCTTCTCTCTCTAAGTAAATTAAAAGGAATTGATATGTGTAGTTATCTTTTATTTAAGTTTTCTTATTGCAAGAGAAAGGATGATGTTTCTTGAGCCTTGTGTGAGCCTCATAATGTTTTTGGTGCTTTAGATTGTGAAAGGGAATGACTTGGGAGTTAAATTTTTGGTTAATGATAGAAAATGGTATGTTTGCTTTAAAAGGTTCTCATTGTGCTTGGTAGGAGTAATATAGTTAAATTTCATCTTAAGTAAGGTGCATTAATATGTGTATAGTTGATTTTGTGAAAATTGCTTGATGTGAACAAGAATACCAAAAGAGGGCATGTTATAGTAGCTTCAAGAGTGAAGTAATGTGCTCCTCAAAAGATTGTTTTATGTGCTCATTCAACTAGTGTGTTTTAGGACCTATTAAGTGACGCACTTTTGACTTGCTTTGGATATGGGTAATTGTCTTATTATGTTTCGAAAAGAGTAAATAAAAGACTTGTTGAATTGTATGCATTAAATGTGTAAAATCTAGTAGATAGCCCTTCATTTACCTCCTTATCATATTATGAAGTTTCAATGTTAATTTTGAGGTATTATTGTATTGTATCGTATAACGAATAGTGATTGTGCTCTAGAAGACTTGTATTACAAAAAGAAAATTTGGTTATTTTGAATTCTTGTTCGGAAAACTAGAACATTATAGTGCAACAATGAGGATTAGAAATGTCATGTTAGGATGTTTTGGCACCTTCCTAAAAGATAGCAAAATGAAAACCGTGCCACTCAAATGATAAACTTATGTCCGAGCATATGGTGTGATTTTGAAATTTTGTGTATTCATAGGAATTAGTTGATTTTCCAACTCTCTTCCTCCTCTTGTCTAAAATACAGGAATTGTTGTCTTTGAAATACTATTTGGAATGCAGTGATTTAAGAAGAAATTTTGTTATAAAGCATATGGCATTGTATGTTGCTTTGGGCTTCTAATTGAAAGGGGAACATTTTTCATCTTGGAAAGGGAGATTGCATAGTTAGTAATGTGAATGAAAATGCTTACGGAAGATTGAGAAAGATATCAGAATGATGTTATTTCCTTGTGTGAATTTGAATTGTTGAAAATATCAGTGCATGGCTCTGGAGTAAACTTTGTTTGGTGATTCATGTGTAAAGCATAATTAAAACTTCCCTTAAGTATATGTTAGTATAATGTAAAGTACTCCCCGTAAATGTGACTAAACCAGTAATGGTGCTATTCTGTGTGTGTTGTGAGAAAACCTGTACTTGCTTTGTGTGCCCATGGGATGGTGAAGTAATCAACCATGGGGAATATGTTTGTTTATGAGTATGGGAAACCATACCTATCTATGTGATGTTGCTTATTTGTTTCCTTACTGAGTGCCAACCCACGGGTTGTTGATAAGTCAGTATGTGAAGGGGTAGTAGTAGAAGTCACCATTCCTTGAATAGCATGAACAGCGTACGAGTAATGTCGACGCGAAGCGACTTTAGCTTCCCTATTTTGAGGAAAATTATGGTTTTGTAATGAAACTATAACATAGGTGTACTCAATACTTCCCCTTGTGATGAACCGAATTATGAGGTTAATGTGTGCCAGCCTTATTCCTATCCTTTATCTTGAGCATATAGATGACAGTTTTCGAGCATATTGTTGGATTCCATTGGAGCATTTGTTGCCTTGTCTTCATGAGAGGCGTGGTATTTTCTTACATAAGTTGCCAACTAACTAGTGTCGGTAGACTTGTGGGTAGACCTTAGCCATGTATACCTCTGGCTTACGGTGAGTATCCTGAGAGGAGCATCGCTATGCGGAGTGTGACCGGCACGTGCCTTATCCGCGGCGTACAATGCCATGCGGGATACGTCCATTGCGTGCTTTGTCCGCTTGGAGTATTGCCATGCCGTGCTGAGACACGATGCGGGATGTAGTAGACATTTCCATGCCGCCTACCAATAGGTATAGGGTAGGGCCATGCCACGTGACGACGTGATGCGGGGTGATGCCGAGGTGCACACTGCCATGCCATGTGGATATGTGACTTGGCCACACAACATGATGAGCTACTAGGATAGCTAGACGATTGTTCCTTCCTTCCTCGTTGGTGGCTAGCTACTAGTCACGTAGTGATGTAATGTGCAATTATGATTTTCTTTTAATTATTTATTTATTTCTTTGTGGGCCAGCAATTTGTTTTACTTTGACCTTGACAGTTTAGCCACGATCTTGCAATCTTGATCTTACTTGCTTTGATGTTGCAAATCCGGAAATTATTTTCTTGTTTTATTGTTGGAATTGACAATTATTACCTTTAATCTTTTGTACTTTAGTGGCTAAACCGGTTTATCCTTGTTGTTTTCATATGCTGGTCTTGTGTTGTAATGTGAATTCCTCTCCAAGAACGTAGGAGACGGGCTTGGATGAGTGTATACGAGGAAGTAGACGCAAGGAACCTTGAGGATGGAGGTATGTGAGGCTGTGAAAACAGCTAGGATCCACTACCTACGTATGAGTGGTGACTATCTCTTGGAGGCTAAACACCTTACACAACGAGGGATATTCACGAGGGACTTGTATGGAAGGTAGCACCGCTATGGTGTACCCTAGCACCATCAAGCCCTCGAGTGAGATGTTGGACATTTGTTGATCATGTATTTATTCTGAGAGCAGGCATAGAGATGTGGATCATATATGTTACCTTTGACCGAGCATTAGACATGCTCACATGTGGCCTATTGTGTTGTGCAAACCAGTCTTGTGGATGGATATTATGTGTAATCATGGATTAAATGGTATTAACTTGTCACTATGTTATGGGGCATAGTCATTGGAAAGGATCTTGTTTGTCTGAAAAATGTAAACAATTGAGTTCTTACGTTGTTCTTATTTGTTGAGAAGTTAACTTGGTCCTAGAAATTGTTTTATTGAGGCTAGTTTTATGTGATAAAATTTTGTGAAAGAGATGAATTGGTGAAAGAAATTGACCTTGAGAGCACATTTCCTTGTCATGTTTGATAGATGAGTATGAAAACTGTGCCTATATATTTTAAATTGCTTAAATTTGGTGAAATAAAAAGGGAAAAGTCTCGTATCCTTGCTGTGATTGAGTGTAAATTATAGAATATTTGAAGGTGTGAATGATGTTAGATGCATTTTTATTGATGAATAATGTTTTAAATTGTTGACAAAATAGTTGTTTGTGCAAAATGAAAATTGTTAATTGAGTTTAAGGACTAATAAGTGTTGCAGGACTTCCGTTTAACTTTGCGACTTCCAGGAGTAAGTCGGAACCTAGGGGGGAGAATGTAATGCCCATACCCTAGTCAGACTTTTAAAACCCATTTAACCTTGATTGACTTCCTATGTGGCATTCTTGAATGGTAGATTAACCGATATGCAATGTGTAGTTTAGATAATATAAATAAATTGTGCATACTTATTATTGTGCTTTTGCATCGATTCTCGTGTAAATGTAATTGTTTCCTAACCCTTGAGATAAATCTTGAGCTAACGCCTTCATTGAATATGTATATGTATATGCATGCTTGTATGAATTCATGGGTGCAGGAGACTGCAGGTACAACATCGCTTAGGGCAAGGTTCATCTCCTTTGGAATTTCCAAGGTTGAGTATGCTGCTTCATCTTTTGAATTCGGATTTAGTGGTCATATAACTCTCGTCTTGCCTTAGCCATGGTTAGGTGAGCATCGTGTGTGGATTCGTGGGGCTTGTTTTTCATTGGGATGCATGTCGAGAGATTTGGAGGACTTCCTCGATTTGCATGCCTTGCGCGAGGTAAGTGAGGTTTGTTATCCTAAGTATTAAATTCAAAATTAATGAGTAGGCATACACAATAGTGATATAGGAATTTAAATAGGTAGCTTCTTTTATATGATTAATCATTAATTTAAGAGATTGCTTTAAATTGTTATTGTAGCAAGCTTAAGGTATTTAACTGGGGTTAGTGTGCTCATTTACGCATTTGTAACTTTTATGCATTTGTAGTTGAGAAATTTGAATAAACAAGACTCTTGCATTAGATTAGTCATTTATTTAAAAATGTCGCTTTATTATGTTATAGCGAGTTAATTTAATAGCTAATTTTAAAATAACGAATTTATTGAGTTATGCGTTTTAGAAAGGAAAAATTTTTAAGTCATTTGAGAGATAGAATTAAATTACTCATTTTCGCATTTTGGAAGAAAAAGGGGTAAATTATTATTATTTAAATGAAATTATTTTCTCTTTACTTGTTAAGTCGATATAGTATAAAAGTTTGATTTTTAGAAAGTTAAATTTATCAAATGCCTTACCCGGTCAATAGTTCCGAAATATAAAAGTAGGCCTAAAATGAATATTGAGGAATTAAAAATTTAAAACTCAAAAAGAAATAGAAGCATTTTAATTTTAATAAGGAAAACAAATAAGATGTAATAGAGAATGGAAGAGAATGACTCCCATTTGGATTTTCATTTATTTTATTTTAAAAATAAATGCCTATTTTCGAAATTGAAAATTAGGGCAAAATTAGGGTTCTCTTTTTAACCTAGTTTTGTAAGCATTTTGGGGGTTCTTTTGCTTGGGAGTTTTTTTGAAAAAAAAATGGGGGATTTGCATTTGGAGCAACAGATTGGGGAAGCTCTTCATCAAGATTCATGCCCGGAATTGCATTATGAGGTAGGAATCGAATCTATTCCTTTATTTGTTTGTTGAGTACAAAAAAAAATAGTATCACCCATGATTGTTTGAGGCTTAGTTTCAGTTTTCTCCCAATCTTGGTTGTTCTTGAATCAAACCCTCGTTCTTGATGGATTTTGTGATTTTGAGCTTGTTAAGAAAATTTTCTCCCATAATGGAGATTTTGGTATAAATCTGGAAATTCTTGTTATGGCTGTGACTGTATTTGCTTTTCAAAAAATGGGGTTTTTACATTCCTTTCTTTTGTCAATCCTTTTGTTTTATTTCAATATTTTTTTTTTTTAAAAAAAAACAAAAGAAGAGAAGCTGTTGGAAAATGGAGTTTTGCAGACTGTATTTCATTTTGCTGTGTGACCCTTTTTTTTTTACTTTTGACAGTAGAAAAGAAGTTGTTTTTAAAAAAAAAAAATTCAAAAAAAAAATATATAAAACAAAAAAAAAATTGTAGAAACCCCATGGCGGGTATTAAACCCCCACCACGGGGTGTGAGGGTAGGGTCTGCTACCATGGTAGCGGACTCCTACCAAATGGTAGCAGCACTGCCATGGCAGCTGCTTGCTACCCTTTGGTAGCAGCCGCTACCCATGGTAGCGTGAGCTGGCTTGGGGGCCGCGTGGAGTCCACGTGGAACCCCCACCCCAAATATAAAATTAGTTCTTTTTTTTGTATTTGTTTTAAATTTATTTTAATTTTAAAAAAAATGAAATAAATAAATTCCACGGTTTATTAAAATAGTTAATTAGGGTTTTATTAATAGTTTTTTTTTTTATAAAGTTTTTAAATAATAATTAATTAATATAGATATTTCATGTGGAGATTGTTACATGTATTAATAAAAAAATAAATTTGAACTTCGAGTGTATTAAATAATATGATTAATATATATATATATATATATATATATATATATATATTTGAAGGAAATTTTATATGTATATATTGAATAGCGTTTTAAAAATTGGTGACTTCACTTTTTAAAATATTCCGATATTCGGCAGCAACTTCTGATTTGATCTGATCAATCTGTGAACTTAGAAATAGGAATCTGAATGTTAAAGTAATTTAAATTCATCATGAAAATTTTGAAGAACTCAACTGATACGCTAACGAGATCACCAGAAACTTAATAATGTGTCGATTTGAGGTTCGGAAGTAGATGATACCTTCTTTTAGTAGAACAAATAGTTTAGTCATTCCTCCCTCGGTGATGTGAAATATATAATGGTAAAGATGGCAAGTTCATTTTATGTTTTTCGCTGGTGTTAAGTGTTGGCAAGTTCTTGCTAGGTTTGTTGTTGGACTCTGTCATTTGTTTACTTGTGTTGGTCATAGCCAGTTACGTTCCTAGTCAGAGTTTCGTCAGTCCTTAGTACTTGTAATTTGCTTGAAGTGTTCAGTTGGATCCACTTCAAAAGGGATCATTATGTAAGTTCCGACCGAGTCGTCTGTTGTATATTGATTTTATTTGCCTAAGTGGCAAGATGTAAAAGACTTATAAATTTTGTATTCCTAACGATATAATACCAAAGGGGTCTTGCAGTTGAGCAGACCCGGAGATGTAGCCCATCCGGGGTGAACTCGGAGATCATACCTGTGTTATGCGATGTTTTAGCGTACTTTGTTTTATGTATTAAATTATCATGTATGGTTGCATTCCATAAGTGTATGGTGGAAAATTAACGAATTTAAGTCAAATGCACAAAATCAGACATCTTGAGGAATGTAGTGATTCAGATTTATAAAACATTGTGAATTATGATTATGGCAAAATATTTAAGATATTGTAATTAATTTTGTGGAAAGGAGTATTTTGATAAGGTTAATTAAACATAGTAAAAAAAATGGAAAGATTCTTGCTAGGTTACATCAATGAATTAACTTGTTAATAAGCATGTAAATTGATCAAATGAGAAATGGGAAACAAAGTTGAATTAATGTTATAAACTTTAAGTGAAATCTAAAGGATGAATCTCATTTAGGCATTTACCTTCTTACCCTTGTAAATGAACATCGCCATGTTAATTGTAATTCACTTTATCAAATGAATTTACTTAGTTGTTTACATTTTAATCCTAACAAATATTCTTTATCAGATTAATTTCATACAAGAGTGAACTCAACTAGTATCTATATTTGTAACCTTAAAAAAAGAATCCCTTATGAATGCTGAAGTGGAACTAAAAAGGGAAGTTTTGGTATAGTTATTTAAACCTTAATCTTAATATATGTACCATCTCATATTAACTTCGTTTATAAAAAGAGGTATGCAAAAAGATAATTGTATTTTAATCCTAATAGAAGAACATCACTATGGCCTGATTATTCAAATCTTGAAAAGATGAATGTCATCTAGTTAACGATACTTTGATTTAAAGGATGCTTCCGTTTGTCCTAATGCATATCCATCTTAATGAAGTTAGTCCATCTCTTTGCATTATTAAAACTTCAAATGTATCCTATAGCTACTCACATTTTATCTTCATAAAAGAACTTCAACTCATCAGTTGGCTATGCATGAAACCAAATGAAGGGATCTCACTCTAATTGTTGTAGTTAATCCCTAAGGAACGAATTCTTCTTATTTACCATATCTTTTAATATTTAAGAAAGATATCAAATGAGGGTGAATATTTTAAAATCAAATGAAGGAATCCTCGCTTTTCTAATCGTAGTTTAACCTTAAATGAATGGATATCAATAGGCATATTTTTTTTAAACATTAAAGGATGAAATCAATTGTGAATGGATACCACAAACCCAAGGAATGAACTTCATTATATTAATCACATGAACCCTTTTGGGGGCCTCTTAATGTAATTATGAAATTAAAGTGCATTGAGTAATTAACCTCTCGATGGCCACCTCACCAACCAAGTTAATTGAACGCTTCATAAAGTTATAAGATGTCAAACCATTGAACACATATATAATCAAGATCTATGCATTATCTCGTAATTATGATATCCAGTTGAATGTATCTGATGATGCAAGTTGAGTTAGGTGTAAGGTTATGTAATCACGTTAGGAAACTCCTTAGGATTGGTTGAGCCTTCCACTGTGATATCTAAGTTGACAGATAATCTCCATTGTATTTTAATGTCGTGTCTAATTATGAATTGATCTAACTTCAACTATCTTAATGTTGTAACTTTGCATTAACACTCATAATTATTATTTTTAAAAATAAAAAAAAAATTACACTCTATTTGAGTGTTTTTAACTTAAACCCTTAGGGGTTTCCTGGCGGGGCATTACAGTGAACTGAAATCTATTAGAAATGAATTTAAGAGTTAAAAAAAATCAGTTCATGAAGAATGTAATCATTTGAGAACATGCCTTGAAGAGTCAAACAAAAATGTCTACATGTTGACAACTCAACTTGAAGATGCCAAAGGTATGACTGATAAATTGAAATTGGTCCTTGATGCCGATGAAAGAAGATGTGAGGAGCTACAACTAGAAGTGGAGACAAAAGACACAGAGTGCAGGAGATGAAAGAGGAAATGGAGGATCTGAGGAAAGACCTTGAGAAGTGCAAAAATGAACTCAAGGTAAGAAACTGGTACGATGGTAGCACTAATTCCTTGGACAAAATGTTGAATCAGCAAAAACATTCCAAGGATACCAGAGGATTAGGATATGTCATTGGTGAATGCTCCACAAGAAAGGTTGCCCCCAACAAAGATATTATTTTTGTCTCCTCAAATGGAAAGAACAAGGGTTAGACCTTCACAGTTAGAAATGCTCCAAGGAAGAAGATTGATCTAAATTCAACTAGTGAAGACATGAAGAAGACCGGTAATACAATAAGGAATAATGCAGATGCAAAAGAAAAAGGGAAGTTGAGAGGAAACATCTTCGCCAATAGCAATAACTTGAGAAGACGGTCTAGAATACCACCTACCGGTAGAGGACAAAGAAATGAAAAAAATGGACAACCTAGGGTCCATCCCCAAAGAAGTAGAAATAGAGATGTCGAACCAGAAAGATCTCCTCATGCATGGCACAACAAGTTTGTAAGTTATAAATCTTAATTCCCTAGGTATTGATTTGCATGTAATGGTTATGGTCATAGAGAAGAAGAATGTAAAAGGGGATCTAGGAAAAACAATATGGGTTTCCATAGATATCATGTAGATAAAGCTTCAAAGAATAGAAACATGCATATCCCCTCTCCTAGTTTTGCAAATGTTGCATGTTACAATTGCAATGGTTTTGGCCATAGAACTTATCAGTGCAGGATGAAGAACACTCTGTCCTATCGCAACCAGTGGAACAAACATGCCCAGTATGAAAGAAATAATAGGAGATATGAGAGACAAAGACCTGCATGTAACCAATGGAGAAATGTCTCTATAGGATCAAGAGGTCCACCGGTTCTGATAGCTGGCCACAATAACTTGACCAGAAGGAGATAGTCAAACCGGTTTAATAGAAGGTCCCCCAATCACTTGATTGGCATGAACATAGTGTGCTTCTACAATAATGCATTTGATCATGCTATAGATTTTGGTAATGCAAAGACAAATCAGAAAAAGAGGATAAGACCTACTCCCAGCACTGAAAATGGGAAGAAGAGTGAAACCAAGAAGGTTTGGAGGAAGAAGGAAGAGAGTAGGACCATGGACCGACACTATGCATTCAATGCATAGGTGATATGTCCTAAGCCATAAAGGAGATGCAGGACCTTAGGGGGAGTAGTACATTGAACTTATCATTTACCTCCTCAGTGGAAGAGGAAAAATGGAGGAACAAGTAGTTTTTCGGTATGAAGGAAGGAAATGAGAAGATAAGTGTGTGTAATGGCTACCTTGTCTACACACCTACAGATGAAATATGGATCCCTATTGCATGTGTTAATGAATGGCTAATTCACAATTGGGATCAGATGCTAATTGACACGAGGACTAGAGTTAGAGGAAAATGCTCCAATAGTGTTGATAGACTGATGCAAGTAACCGATTTGTGTAGTAGGTTACCGATATGTATGCTAACCGGTATTGCAAGTTATGTAAGTCAATGAGGTCCGAGATCGCTGCAATAACTCTGGTGGTGTGATATGTAGAAGTGGTTATGTATCAGGTGGTATTGGAAAAGACTTGGATGACATATGATGGCCCGGTAGTTGATCATATATACATACATCTTTTTGGGCTAACTGGTTTGATTTATGGCATGATAGTGATATTGTATGGCATTGTGTCCACCTAGGATCATGTCATATGTTGTGGTGGATATAATGAAACTGATAGATCATTTGATGATCACATATGCATAGTGCAACCAGTATATGATGTAGATTGGAGCTTTGGTTTTGAACCTAACAAGCAATGAGGACCTGAGATGTATGACTCAAGGGGAGTTGATAGTCATGTTTTCTTATTTGTATCAGACTTGCTAGACACAAGGGGGAGTTGACAACCATGTTTTTTTTATTTGTATCAAACTTGCTAGACACAGGGGGAGTGAAAACATCTATGGTTGTACCGGTATGATTGTGTCCTTGGAAGTATCTGGTGTTGTGAGATATTTCAATGCCTATTCAATTGAAATCGCAACTAGACCACCAGGAGAGTTTCCTGAAAAAGGGAGAGCTACCTGCACATGATAACATGCATTAGGTATCAGAGAAGATACAATTGGTATATGCATGTGTTTCCAGTTTGCATATGCATGTGTTTTTGGTTTGCATATGCACTTGGTTGTTGAGCAATTGGTGTCAGTTGGTGGTTATTCCCTCCATCTCATGACCTGAGAATTGAGAGAATGAAATGTATGATGGTTGAAGGAGGAGAAGCGTCCGGTAGAGAAAAAGGGGAGAGAAAACCTTATCAGTGCCCTTTTCCATTGTTGTCAAAGTGGGAGAGAGAATCTATAGTATGTCTGATACTACATGTGTTAACACTAATGCCAAAGGGGGAGATTGTTGGCATTGTGTTGCCATTGATGTCAACTGGTATAGCATGACTGGTGTGGGAGATTGAAGTGTATTGGTGACATTGATGTCAGCTAGTATTGCAGGTCATCGATACACAAGTCAGTGTTGGCATGTGTTGAATACATGCACTGGAGACCGGTTTGATATGAAGACCTACAAATACCGTGTTGCCATTGAGTGGCTGCCAATCGATAAGCATGTGCCAGGTAAGAGAGCAACATGTTGGGATGTTGATTGTGATGAAGAGGCAGAATGTTACAAGAATCACATCAACACCGGAGGTTAAGCATATGTAGCCCACCGATAAGAGTTGGACATTAATACCAGCAGGTGACACAGATCCTTTCCCACTGGTAAGTAGTAATACCTTTCTTATCCCATATCATACATGGCATACATCATGACTCCCCAAGATAAGATAGCTAGAGTAAGCCAAGGCAAGCGATTTGATGCATAGACCGGATGACCAATGTGGAAGATGAGGAAGCCTCAAGAGTTTGAGATCAGAGATCTGAACTAGATCTGTAGAGAAGGCATGATATGATACCAAAACAAAGAAGGAAGAGTTTGTTGGTATTTTGGTATTGATTTTTCATTGATGTCAACACCTACTAAAACACTAGCACTTTAGAGATCCAGCAGCATTCGCCAGCAAGCAAGTAACTACTGCACAGTTACTGGTATATGGTTCACCAGCAGGATATAATGATCACCGACACTTGGAATGATATGGAAGACACTTGGTAATGTCAAAGACATCGTGTGGACACTTTATTTTGAAGAATTAATCATTGGTATATTCATATTTGCATATTTTCTTTTACCGGCAAATAGGTCCAAGGTTACCTAGGGTTACACCGGTAGGCTTATCTTTTCCAGATCAGCATGGCACGCTATGGATATTATATTGTTTGTAAAAAATTTTATTGGAATATCTTGTAGAGCTGACCTACTAAAATTGGTCTTAGGTTATGGTATAAATGTAAGATCTTATTTGTAAGATTGAATGTGGAATGTGAAAAAGAATTGTGAGAAGGTATATGCGAGATTAAGCAAATCTATACACGAAGATATCATTTGAATTTGAAGCTAGGTTTTTGTGAAAGCATATCAGCATTACGCCAGTACTGAATCTAGCATATGAAGATGCTATTTTGTGCAATACATTCTTATTGGATTTAACCATCCAACTGTAGTCAGTGTGACTCCCATTTTGTGATTGACCAGTGAGCTCTAGGCTGTTGGCCTTTCTGCATGTGCAAAACCCATTTATGTACACATACTATCTACAGTAGTATCATCTGATTGTCGATGAGGTTTCCCACTATGGTTTTTCCCCTTACAGGGTTTCCACGTACAAATATTGGTGTTATGTGTTGTGGATAACTTTGTGTTTATGTTTCATGCATTAATCTTTACTGGTATAGCAATTAACTATTAACACTATCTACCGGCATACTTAACTGGTTTACCGATATTAAGCATTAAGTTGGTTAAGTTGTTTTTGGTTTGAAATTTGTTGACAACTAATTCACCCCCCCCCTCCCAATTGTCTCCGGGACCTAACAGAGTTAAGATGATGAGTTTGTCACTTTGAAAAACCGGCTAAGAAGAGAACCTGTCAGATGAAGAAGAAGGAAAGGTTCAGTTGCAGACAGAGAGTGCAACTGGAATGAAGATGCAGGTTGGTGCAATGATAGTTGAAGACTTCTTGCATGATAATTATCATGCATGTTACTGACATGAAGGTAGATGTAGTATCCACCGGTAACTAGGACTACCAATATGCAGGATAGAGCACAAGTGAAAGGATCTCATTAGATGAAGATGAGCATGCTGATCTACAAGGAAAATGACCGGTCTATTAATAAAGAAGGCAAGTTTGAACAGATGCAGACAGATGGAGTATATTGAAGGTTGATGACATGATGTCATCAGGGTGTTTATCGGTAAGTATGTCCATCAGTAATACTATCAAAGTGCAGATGCAGAAGGCTTCCATCTGATGAAGGTGATCATAAGGTAGGTTAGCAAGTGTGTTGACTGGTTTAGGTGCTCCACCGAAAGAGAAGCAAAGTGCAAGGCTGATGGTAGACTGATTAGGGTCTGTGATGCAATCTGTAGAACCATTAATGGTGATTGATCTTGTGCCTCATCAACTGATTGCTCATGTTTGCTAAGTTTAGCAAATGTGCCTTTGAAGGAAGAAGATATGGTAGATGATGTCTGATTGCTTGCAGGTTGCCTATCTTCATGTAGAATGAGATCAAATCAGATCTGATATGCCTCATGTTCAATAGAAGAAACCCTTGCGCACCAAGAATTTGAAGTTGTGTTTTGGTGGGAAAGAGAAGTAATAAGAATGAAGGCAGAAAATAGTATTTGATGATGTTGAATGGCGAAGGAGAGTGATCTTGAGCAGAGAAAAGAGGAGATAAGACTGAGAAGAGTCAAGGAACTCAGCATCTGAAGAAAAGACCTAGCAACGAAGGTTAAACTGGTGAGAGGGTTTAATAGTGGCTTAACCAACAAGATCAAATAAACCAGAAAACTACAAAGTGAGTTGCAAAAGTAGGAACCGGCAGTGTTCATGCCAACTGGAAGGTAGTGGAGAGTGAACCAGTTGCATGTGTATTGAGAGAAGGTCCTGCAAGTAGTGAGTAGAGAAAGGATAAACTGGTGAGCAAAGTAATCGACAGTAGGTGTATGTTTTGACTATTCATCTAGTAGGCAGAAGTACAACCCATATTAACAATAGCAAGTGGAGGTGAGTAGAGAGACTAAGAAGGAGATAGAAAGAAGACTAGAAGTAAACCGATGAGGCAGAGGAGGTGAGAAACCAATAGGATAAAGTGCATGTAGTGGTTACAAGATTTACTTGTAATCAGACTATTACTTTTGTAATTGATTATGTACAAGATAGATCACTGAGTTGGAGCTTGAGGTAGGGGTTGGTGCCCTAAAATCAGGGGTCGGTGCTCCTTGGGTTGGTGTCCTAAAGTAGGAGTGGTACTCCTTGGGCTAGTGCCCTAAATGTTGTAACCAAAGGTTTTCATTGTGAAGCCAGATTGGAGCAATAAACTCTAGCAACACTTCTCACCTAGGTTTTTCCCATCTTGGGTTTTTCCTCATATATACCGATGTTATGTGGCATGCCCCTTGTGTGGTTGATTTGTGTTGTCTATTTTTATCTTACCGGTAGGTTTGCTTGATCCTCAGGTTGGTAACCAGTAATCTCTCTTGGAGGTAAAAGGATTAAAGGATTTAGAAATCACTGATTCATCCCCCCCCCCTTTCAGTGGCATCTTGTGTCCAACAAATGTGAGATGAAACACTTTCTTTCTATTATATCAATGAACTTAAATTACAACATTAAAAAAATAACATGCAACAACTACATGGGCATTCTCGTTACGATAATTTGTAAGCCAGAGCCACGATCTACACTACTAAAATTATCATTTGTAACCCTCATTCACCCCTTTATATAGAGCCTATAACCACCTTATAATATTCTAGAAAGTGTAACTTTTCCTCTTTTGGTGCCCAACAATCCATCAGCTCATTTTTCCTGCCTAGGTGGAATTTCATTGGAACTTGAGTTCTGGTGGCACAACTTTTAGTAACCATAAATTTTGATTCAAACATTCGATTTGCTATTGTAATATATCTTTTGAAATCTCTAAAATGAAAAATATATCAAAGATATATTTGTCTACGTTTTGATAATTTTTAGTGCCTCTAAGGTTTTCAATTTTGAGTTTTAAGCTTCATTAGAGAAATTGTCGAGGATGAAAATTTTGATCTTTCAAACCGTTTAGGATATTGAGATGATTCTTTCACCAATCATTTTATTTTTTAATTTTATTGCTTGGGTCCAATTTTCATGTGCATATGACCAAAAATAAGAAAAAGTTATGAAGATAGTGTGTGACTATGTTTTCTTATTTTTAGCTTCCATGCGTCTTATATAGTGCAACCAACCTAATGGGTCCTATAGAAATAAAGAGAAACCACAAAACAAAAGGTAAATACAACATTTATTTTTTTGGAGTGATGCAAGGTTGATCCTACACCCTGGATGCTCCTACATCAGACACCTAGGGTAATTTGAGAAGTGACCTTGTCACATCTCAGGTGTTCAGAAGAAATCCAAGATGGTCAACCTCTGCTTTAGATGACCATGATGAATCTTCAATAGGCCTTCCTTTACACTTGACCAAATACTCCTCATTCTACCTATTTTTTATGCTTCTACCCACATGACTATCCAAGATGTATTCTATCTCCCCTTTTTCTGAAGTAGTTGTTGGAACAATCCACTATGCTTTGGTTATTTCATCTTCAATACTACATTCATGATACTTTGTCAAATCTAAAATATTAACTTAGACTAGTGAAATGGTAAGTCCACTTGGAAACTCTACATCATAAGAATTTCTTGAAATATGCTTCTTCAATATTTTGCATGGCCCAAATTTCTTCTTCTTCAACTTATTATATGTTCCCATTTGGAACCTATCCTTTGTCAAATGAACCATAACTTCTTCTCTAATCTAAAATTCCTTATATCTCTATTTTTTGCTTGCCCTAACCTTGTAAGGAATATGTTTCAAGGTGTGTGCCCTTGGTCTCCTTGTGTTGTGTAGCACAATGCTTGGGTTTGTAACATGGCTAAACTACCTCCTATGGATTCTATAAGTCTAGTGGTTGTATCAGGAATTAATAGGTCAATCTTTTGGTGCAATGACAACCACACTTGTAACAAGTGGTATCAGAGATTGGTCATAGGTTCAAACCCCTCGCTTGCACCGAGGGGTTTGTCACAAGGTGTGTGCCCTTGGTCTCCTTGTGTTCAGTAGCACAACACTCATGTTTTTGACATGGCTTAATCGCCTCCTATGGATTCTATAAGTCTAGTGGTTGTATTGGGCATTAATAGGTTGATCTTTTGGTGCAATGACAACCACACTTATAACAGAATATTCATCTTATTAATATGCTTTATCACTTCCTTATGAAAATTCTTCAAGCTCTCTACAAATTCTTTAGCTTTAGCACTAATCTTTTCTCCTTTGTCTATCTTCCTTAACTCGGAACAATTTCTAGCACTACTTCGATATACAATCTATAATGGTAATTTACCAAAACTCTTATTGATAAAATTATTGTATGCAAATTCTTCTTGTGGTAAAATTAAATCCCATCCCTTGGGATTATCTCTTACTAAATATCTCAATAGATTATCCAAACTCATATTCACCACTCTAGTCTACCCATCGATCTTTTGATGACCTATGTTGAATTCAACTTCAAATTTGTCTTCAACATTTTCCATAATGTACTCCAAAAGTACCATGCAGACCATGTAGTCTCACCATCTCTTGAAAAATAGCTCTACCACATGAACAACATCATTAGTCTTCTTACAATGAAAAAAATGTGTCATCTTCAAAAATCTATCCAGGACCACAAAAATGGAATCATGTCCTCTCTGGGTCCTAAGTAAACCAAGAAAAAAATTCATACTAATATCCTCCCATGGCCTCTTTGGTACAAGTACTGGTTGATACATCCCTGTATTCTACCCGGTGCCATTTCCCATCAGACAATATCTAAAACTTTGCACAAACTTCTTAACATCTTTCTCCAACTATGGACAATAATAACATGCTCACTAACAAGAGAAATGGTTTATCTTGACCAAAGTGTCCATCCAACCCTCCACTATGCTTCTCTTTGATTAGGTTCTCCCTCATGGAACTCTTTGGAATGCACAACTAGCTTCCTTTGAATAACATCCCATGTTGGATTATAAAATTGAACCACTTGGTCCTATCTAAAGTAACAGGCTCCATGCAAGCTCTCCAAGCCTCTCAAAAATCAGGATCTTCTGGATATAAACTCTTGAGATCATGGAACCCAACAAAATCATATGTATCTTTGTCAACAATTTTTTCCTTCTACTTAAGGTATCTGCAAACCTATTAGACTTTCCACCCCTATGCTTCGAAAAAAAAGTGTAACTCTACACAAACTCAACCAATTTCAAATGTCTTTGATTCAACTTTCCCTAAACATTCAAATATTGTCAATCTTGATGATCAGTAAATAAAATAAACTCTTTAGGCTAAAGTTAGTGTCTCCACTTTCTCAATGTTAAAACTATAGCATAAAACTCCTGATCATAAACAAAATATTTTCTTTCGGAATCATTTAACTTTTCACTAAAATAAGTAATGCTTTTTTCCTTCGTGACTCAAAACAACTCCAATGGCATTGCCACTAGCATCGCAATCTACTTGAAATACCTTGTTAAAATATGGAAGTGCTAAAATAGTTTTCTTTGTAACTTTTCTTTTTAATAGATCAAACCTCTTTTCTGCTCCTACAGTCCACTTAAACTCTTTTCTATCCCCACTCATTGTTTCAATGAGGGGTCTATAATAACTACTAAATTTTTTGATAAACTTTCTATAAAAACTATCCAGATCATGAAAATATCTCACCTCAGTAGCACCATAGTAGCACGCCTTGCACTAGGCCATTCAAGGATAGCCTTCACTTTCTTTGGGTCCATTTTAAGACCATGTGTTGAGACAACAAATCCTAGGTACACTAACTCTCTCTTCACAAAACTGCACTTCTTCAGGCTAATCAATAGTTTTTATAATCATAAATTCTCAAAGACCCTACAAATATGCATTATATGCTCTTCCAAAGTATTACTAAAAATCAGAATATCATCCAAGTAAACAGTAACAAACATACTCAAAAATTATTTCAATACCTCATTCATGAGTTGCATGAATGTGCTCTCAATGTATTGGTTATCCCAAAAGGCATGACTAACTGCTCATACAAGCCCTCCTTTTTTTGAAGAGTATTTTCCCTTCATCTCCTTCTCTAATTCGAATTTTGTGATATCCACTTTTCAAATCTATCTTTGTGAAGTACTTGGCTACACTCAAACAATCCATAATATCATCCATCCTCGACAAGGGAAATCTATACTTGATAGTAATCTTAGTGATAGCTTGGGAGTCTATAAACATCCTCCATTCTCCATTTTTCTTTGGTGCTAGTATTGCAAATATTGCACATCAACTCAAACTCTCTTGAATCAACCCTCTCTATAATAACTCTTCCACTTGTTTGTTCAACTCTTCACTATCTTTTGGAGTCATTCTATGGGTTGCCTTATTTGGCAAACTAGCTCCAAGAATCCAGTCCATCTGATGAATAATCTTTCTCACTGGTCGTAATCCATCTGGTACATTATTAGATACAATATATTGAAACTCATCCAGCAAATATGTAACTTCCATAGGTACATATTCTATTTCCTCTTTAGAAACTTTTGGAATTAAATAAAAACACATATTCTCATGCTTCTTTCCTTTTAGAAACTTTCCTCCATCAACTAAACATATTCTCGCATTACTGCATACCTTTTACTTTGTCTCCTTTAATGCCTTCAACTTGTTTTGGCCACCATCCTTTGTCAAAGAATAGGTATTTGCATACCAATCATGTAGTGCATGATGATCAAATTTCCATGATCTATCTAACAACATATGACAAACATCCATAGGCATAACATCACATAATATCTCATCATGATAGTTTCCAATCGTGAATTTTACCAAAAATTGTTCATTGACCAAAGCCTTATATGGTCCTTCCTGCAACCAAGAAATCCAATAGCAATTCAAATGCCTTCTTCTTTCTAACATAAATTTACCAACCACCATCTATAATTACATTGCAAACTTTACCATTACACTTACATCTTGTGCAAAATAGATTCTTTCTTTGGGCTGACTCCTTATCATTCAGCAAGGCTCTTCTAGTAAAAAGAACCTCCCCTCTCTCTACATCTTCAAAATGTAAGAATTCAACATCTTCATCTACATAGGAAAATCATGCATTACCCTCAAGTATTCTATTTATCCTCCCTTGATGTTGGGGACGCTCATAGGCTCTATGACCTTCTTCTCCATACTAGAAACATGTTCCACAAAACCTACCTCTTCCTGGTAATCATCCTCAGCCTCTTCCTCTTTGTTATCCATTATTTTGATAATGAGGATGGTAGGAATTATTTCCCCTTTGATTCTGACTACTACTAGAGTCATTATCCTTCTTCTAGTCTTCATTTCAGCTTCCATAAGGCCATCGAACAATCTTTCCACCACAATCTCTTCCATTTTGCTTGCTCAATTCTCATATTTATCTTTTGTTCTACCTTAAAAGAAAATTGATATGCATCTTCAATGGTAGACCTTCTTACCAAACTCAACTCTTATTGAATGCTCGACTTCAACCCATTTATGTATCAGGCAACTTTCTCCTTGTCGGCCTCAAAATGGCCTATTCTAATTAGAACTCAAAATAACTCTTTATATACTCCTTGATAGTCTTCCTGCTTGCTTCAACCCTTGCATCTTTTTCAATAGATCAAGCTCATAGTCAATAGGAATGAATTGTCTCTTCAATTTATCCACCATCTGATCCCATCTTGTTATTTTATCTTTTCCTCTACTATTCCTTTTTAACTAAACTTCTTTCCACCAAATACTCGCATGACTCTTTAGCTTGGTCTTTCCAAAATTGACCCTTTGAGGATCACCACTTCTTCATATTCAAAATATTCCTCCATATCATTGATCCAGTCGATCAACTCTTCTGGATTAAGATTTCTAGAATATGTGAAATCTTCAATCTTTGGCCTTTTCCAATCTTAGAAATGACCCTCAAAAGCCTAGCCTCGTCAGGATCTCTGGTTACTTCTTGTTCTCCTTTGAATTGGTCTACTTCTTCAAATTCTCCTCATTTTCATCTCTTGCCCTAATATCATCTACTTTGCGTAGCTCCTCTTGTAGTGTTTGAAATTGTCTCTAGAGGGCTCTAAAACACTCTTTTGTCACAACAACGTTTCTTCCACCACAGTTCCTCCATGGAGGCATTTTTCTCACTTTCCTCACAAACCCACAACCATAGTCATGGTGTAAACTGCATCACATTTGGTGATGTTTTTAAAAACCTAGAAAATTCTACTTTGATACCATTCGATTAAAAATACTTCCTTTAAAACCCAACGAACAATAACAATAGAGAAATAAACATAAAATGTGAGAGAGAAAACACTTTCTTTCCATTATCTCAATGAAATGAAATTACGGTATTAAAAAAATAACATGCAATAGCCACATGGGAATTCTCATTACAATAATCTACAAGCAAGAGCCATGATCTACATTACAAAAACTATCCTTTGTAACCCTCATTCACCCCTTTATAGAGCACCTATAACTTCCTTTGAATGTTTTGGAAAGTGTGACTTTTCCCCTTTTCACACTGGCCAATGGCCCATTGGTTCACTTTTCTCTCCTAGGTGGAATTTCATTGAAACTTGAGTTTTGGTGGTGCAAATTCCAAGAGCCATAACTTTTGACTCAAGCATTCAATTCACTATTTAAATATATCATTGAAAATCCAGTGATGAGATCTACAACAACAAATATATAAAAGATATATTTGTCTAGGTTTCGAACCTTTTTGTGGCCTCTTAAGGTTTTCAATTTTGAGTTTTAAGCTTCATTGGAGAAATTGCTCAAGACAAAAACTTTGATATCTTTCAAACTGTTAACGATATTGAGATGATTCTTTCACCAATCATCTTATTTTTCAATTTTGCTCCTTGGGTCCAATTTTTATGTTCATATGACCAAAAATGAGCAAAACTCCTAAAAATAATGCATGACTATTTTTGGCTATTTTATGCTTCCATGCGTCTAATATAGTGCACCCAACCTAATGGGTCTCACGGAACTAAAGGGAAATCACAAAACAAAAGGAAAATACAACATTTATAATTTTTGGGGGTGATGCAACATTGCTCCTACACCCTAGATGCTCCTATATCAATAAAATTGGCTTTATTTTTGCCTCCATGACTTGACATGAAGTTACAATGAAATAGTATGTTGGAACAATTCCTCCCTATATGCCTTGAGCGGATCACATGACATGCCTTTCCCAATTTTCTCAAAAGAGAAATTAGAAGCTTAATCTCTATTGAATCGGGTTCCATCCAATTAGAATATTTTAAAACATAACTTTTGATGCCCAAATTACTAGCTTCCACATAAACATCACTAACATGCGTATTCTTGATTTTATAAGAATCAATGCCATCAAGTATACTATCCAGTGCTACAAATTCTTCCAAATGATAATTAATTTTTTAACATACACTCTACTTTCTCTTTTTATTTCCTCTTCTCCACTAACAAATAACTAGTAAATACAATATAGGTTTTTGTCACTCATTATCAAAGGAAAGAGGAAATGCATAGTTAGAGGTCTAATAGATAACCAATATATGTAGCTCTAAATCTTCTAGTACATTATCATTCTTAGGTTCTAATTTTAAAATTGTGTTTCTATGTATTTTTAATTATTCTTAACATGTATTCAAAAATCTATACTTAAAATCAAAAAATAGAAAAATTAGATAAACCACTAAACAAGAATTATCTCAATAGACAAGAGGTCATTGTCAAAGGGTGAAGAATAATCACTTTCTTATTGAGAATGAAAATATACTACACACTTCACATGAAATATTAGAGAAATGCAATTATACATGCAAACATCTATACAAAAAATCCCAAAAATAAATTAGATGTAATACTAAACAATAAGAACCATATTAATAGAAAGGAGGAGGAGGTCATCTTGAAAGGGTGCTAAACAATTTAACTAAAAATAGAAAGATATTTTATTATACTTCTTCCTATCTAGAATTAAAAATCTAGCTTAGGAATCAAATACCTATAGTTTTATATATAGTTTTATCTTCGATTTTGAATACAAGTAACTTATTAGTTTTATTTATATAATTATTCATAAATATTCAAAAAAAAAAAATCTTAAAATACTTATTAGAGGAAAGCTTAAACAATACACTCTAAGTTTTGACTTGTTTATGTGGTTCATCCAGAATCACACTAGCTCCTCTATTAGAACTCACCCATTAGCGTGAATTTATATAAACCGCCTAAACAAATCAAAACATAAATTATGTTGTTTGAATCAAAATACATTACATCTATTGTATAAACACATTAAAATTCAATCATACTCCATATAATTGAAAAAAAAACCACATACATCCTACCTTTCTCTAGAATAGATATGTCTTCTAAAGTTTTGCTCAAACTTTGGCCTACATGCAAAGGTGGCATGTTGGAATCGTCAACTGGCTTTTTGTTTTATTGAATTCAAACAAACAGTAAGTGCCAAATACATGTTCACAACGCCTTGTTTCTCCACGTATGATTAACACACTAAGACCAACGAGACCTTTGGGTAGATCGCCTCCAACTATACAAAATACAAAAAAAAAAAATGGAGTAATCAATAGTTAACTTGTGTATATGTGATCGATACATGTTGCTCAAATATTAACAATCCAAATTGAAGGACCAAAGGCTTCTAAGATCAGATCATAGGCTTCTAAGATCAGATATCAATTTTTTCTGAGAATTTGTGAACCAGAATTAGGTATTGATGCATGGACGAGTTATCAGTGATAGACATAGTATGCATAGGTACACTTATTGGAGCTGTTTTACTAGCTCTTTGTATCCTTGTATTAGGCCTGAGAAGAAATTACTCCTCTACCAGAGCCACCCATAGTCAAGACTCTTTGGGTTTGCAGGCATTGGAGAATTCCTCAAATGAGGACTCTGAGGGCTTGGAGAGACATGTATTGGAGGCTCTGCCAGTGTTTGAGTACAAATCACATGATGGGGACCAGTGTGCAGTCTGTCTTTCTGAATTTGGAGGTACTGAAAGAGCAAAGCTATTGCCCAACTGCAATCACTACTTTCATAAAGATTGTATAGATATATGGTTTCGTTTGCACACTTCTTGCCCTGTTTGTAGAACCAGAGTGCAGCCCAATTCATCTTCAAGCTTTGTGGACATGGAGAAAGGTAATGGAAGAGAAGGTTTAGTATCAGAACGATCTATTTCTTTAAACAATCATTCTGATGCAGTGGTAGATCAGAATGTAGGTTAGAGTTCAATTTCTTTTGGATTAAATTATGTATGATTATTTGATTGATATTTTGAATCACACTCAGTAATTCATCATCAAAAAGAATATAGATCTATCAATCGCCATAACCCTTTCTTGAGCGATCCAGAGTATTCAATGCAAAGCAGACGTTTACAGTTCTGTAGTGATGAGGCTTATGGAACAAAAGATGTCAACAATGGTTTTGTCACACGGTTTATACGATGCCCACCTGCATTGAAGATATCTAAGGTCGTTTGTATTGAGACACTCCAAGGTAGCGATTAGACCTTGCTATGAATTACATCATTTTTCATTGAAATCCTTGTTAAATGCATGTTATGTCTTTTCTCTTTTAATCCGCACAGCATTTTTGTACTACTCATTGGCTATTATATTTATTATTGGAGAAAACAATAGAATTGAAATTATTAAACAATTGTTTATTATGTTTGTGATAAAGGTAAAGAGCTGTAAAGGATCAATCCTCATTCGGTCATGTTAGTAGAAAGAAAATATTAAAATTGCAATTATTAAGAAAATGTTTATTATATCTGTGATAAAGGTAAAGAGGTGTGAAGGGTAATGCACAAGCATTTGGGAGAGGGTATAAATAATCATGTTCAATTTTTGTTTTACAATTTATTCTTAAAATTTAGAATTTTTTTTTGTTGTTGTTATTGTTCGTACAGTTGAACTAGGAATATAAGTTGCTCTCTCAATTTCATGTTAATCAAAAGCAAATTACAAATTTGAAATATTTTGTTGAAATTGTTTGGAATGTGAAGTCCAATAGTCACATGATCATTCCCATTCTCTCAACTCTCGGTTTCACAGCTGAAAGTGATTGTATAAATGACTGTGTACAGTCCATGTATATAGTATTGGATATTGATTAATGAAGTCATTCCCTGCTTGAGAGTGGACGTAGCCTTTATGGTGAACCAATATAAATTCCTGTCTTGTATCTTTGTTGTGTTTGTCTAATTTACTTTCTACTGTTTTTTATGTTGTTTATATGTTTTTTCTTTGCTTGTTTTAAATTAACAGAAATAAAAAAATGAAAGAAATGATAATGTTAGAGAGCCGAAAGCCGTTTTGCCTTCATAGGGAGAATAGCTGGCAGCCAATACAAAGTGAATGTGTTGAAGAATACAAGCTTACTCTTGCATTGGAACATGAAAAGTTTGAATGGCCAATTGATTTTGAAGAGGTGTAATTGGTAGGAAGATGTAATAAAATTTTGCGTGGCAAATGAATATGATACCACATTTGCACATATTTTTTAAGAGATTTTGGTTTGAGTTTAAATAATATGCAATGAAAAGAGGAAAGGGCAGTGTTAAAGTGGCAATAAGAAAGAAGAAAAAGTGCCAGGCAAGATTGGAGGCGTGGAGTAGACGAATAGAAGGAGCGCATAATAATGGAAGACCAGTAAATGCATAGAAAATTATCTATATGACAGTTTGTAAAGAGAAGGTTAAGGCGTGGAGGGTAAGGAGAGACCATACATAGAAAGAGAGGAGTGCATAGTGGAGTATCCAGAAAGAGAGGGGAGAATAGAGAAATTAAAAACACAAGAGATAAAGAAGAATGTGCAAGAAATATATTAGCTTTGGATAAGATTAAAGAAGAGAAATTGTAAATAATGGAGAGATAATAACAAATTAGAGTAGTGCATAAAGGTGAAAAGAGCCTGTCAAAACAAAGCAAGGCATAGTTTACTGTAATAGTGAATTTTTGTTGTTTTTGGTAATAGAAGCAAAGATGTTTTTATGAAAAGCAAAAAAAAAAAAATTCATCTACTTACATTAATTGGTATAAGAGCAGATGTGAGATAGTGTTGAAGAAAAATCTTGAGTAGTGATGTGGAGATTGAAAAGAGAAGAAAACTTGTAACTAAAGACCTCTTTTGCAGACTTCAACCCAACAACTTTAGCCTTCACATTGTTCTCATATTCCTTAACTTCATCTGGAGTCTCAGGAACATTATTCAGAGCACGATACCCATTTTTGATACTCTCCCATATCCTACTCGGCAAAGATTCCAAACAACATTGCATTCTTTTGTTCCAATAAAAGTAACTTGTTCCATCAATACTTGGTGCTTTGAAATTAACTTCTTGTGCCATTTTAGATCTTCCTCAAGTGGTTAAGATTATTTAAGAGGAACCAAGCTCTGATACCAAATGTTGAACACAAAATAGGATTGAGAAGGGAAGTGAATTAGTCTAGACCTCAAAACACTTCACTTTTGATCTATTAAACTTAAAACCATAGTTAACATATCATTGCAATTATGAAATATGAAAAAACAAAGCACAATGAACACATGAATACAAAAATATGTGGAAAACCCTAAACAGGGAAAAACCACGATGAGAATCACAAACACAATATTATTTTAGGCTCAAGGCCAAGGAGCTCACAACACTTGAAAGACTTGCAATATTAAGGTGCACAATGTTAGGGCAAGATACAAAAGACATTGTACTAAGACTCACTATCTCAAGGCAAGGTACAAAAGATTTGTTGTACTGAGACTCACTATCTTAGGGAAAGATACAAATGAATGCACTAACTACCAGAAGAAACACACCTTCTTTTGGTAGTTGTAGAGGATCAATAAACTGAAATGAACAAGATCTACTGGTCATGAAATTATCATTGAACCACTGTGTCAAGCAGCCACTATCATGGCAAACATATTTGAACTCAAACACTGTCTCAAAGCTCTTCACAACTATCTTATGCACTTTTGTAATCCCAAATCTACTTGCGCAACATTCATGTCCACTTCACATCAATTCACATATATCACATGCACAACTCATACATATGTACTTAGATATATATAAGATATCATCGAAACTCACAACTAGGTTGGCCATAGGCAAAATATACAAAATTAGGCCACTCGAACCAAAATATCAAATGTGATCCACTATAGCTGATAGAGAGAACCCAAACGCATCACAAAACATCCTTTCTAAATGATTCCAATGAACTACACATGCTAACACGTCATCCAAGGTTGGCACCAAATAAAATGTGTAAATGAATAATGTAGCATGCCAACTAGTCGATCGAAAACCATTCTCTAATACACAAAACTTAACACAGATCTACACATGCCATGGTGAGACCCATGTCAACATGAAAACTCAACCATCGAAGTATATCCATACCAAAAAGGCATGACCCAAATAGGATACACCACCTCAATCAACCAAAAAACAACCCCAACTAACAACACTAAACTCAAAACACCATAACTTCACTTGTCAATCAAACTATCACTAGAAAACTGAACTGGAACGCTTCACAAACCAAATAAACATGTCCTCCAAGTTGCAACACTAAAAATAAACATATTAGAGAACCGCCAAGAATTCTCCAGACTAGTTTTGACAAACACCCCACTGTCAAAAAAAACAACAACTAACTCAACTATCTGAGAAACAAATGACCTAAAAACTTGATAGTACAACAGACATAGATCATAAACATTATATCCAAAATTTCACCCCATCATCTTTACATACCAAAGGAATGCAAAAAATTCTTCCACTGGGACATTAAAAACTCTTTCATGCATAAATATGGTTTCCTACACACTGAATCTTCCACTACACCAACCTTTCAGAAACACTTCAATGTCACTATCCAACCACATAATAACATTAGAGCATACATTTATGGACCATCTGCAACACATAGTGACATTAAACACAACATAGGTTCACATCAATGACAACACAACACAACAACTCAAGTTTCCAACACTATGTTTTGTTTAATTTTGGGAATTTAAATCTAACAATTGGTATGAGAGCATTGTCTTGTGCCTAATTTGGGATTTTAAATCCAACTCTGTTGTTTGGAGTAATTTTTTGTTGCATTGTACACTCTTCACAAGCATTGTTACTACTGCAACATCCCTCGTGTCTACTTAGAACTGTTGTTCACATTCCTTTTCCATTGAATTACTATTCATTTAAACATTCCTTCTTTTTCTATGTTTCTATCCACTTTAAAATTTCCTCTCAAAATTTAAATTTAAATTCATGTACCTCCAATTAATCTCTAGCTTATCTATTTATCTATTGAGGGCAAGAGTAATCAAGATCTGAAGTAAGTCTCCATCTTCTCATAGGTAGGTGGCTAACGAGAGTATTTAAGACAATAAAATTCCAACAATGTGGAGTTTCACATGATCCATGAGACCTACCACATAATTAATATATAAAATTATGACATAACTATCAATTTCTATTTTTGATATCATTTTTTATTGGACTATTAAATTTCTATTTTACAACAAGATTTCTTGAGTCCTTTTGCTTTTCTAAATCTTTGTTTATGATGACCTAGATTGTGATGTCTACTCTGGAAAACGAAAATTATGAACAAGACCATGCTGATGAGAATTACATAGGTTTCAACAAATGGGAATAATGGATGATTTTTTAAGATGGTTTGCCAAGACAAGATTATTCAAATGATATTGATTATTATGCTTAGTTATAATCAATGTATAATGTTTCCCCCGTGAATGGTACCTACCAAGAGTTTAGTATAATTATTTAATTTAACAAAGAAATGATAGAAAATTAGCTAATTATTTATTAGAGATTTTTTTCAAAAAATAGCTAATATACTTTTTAATTAAAATTTCAATTTCAGACTGTGATATTTTAAACCTCATTGATTTTTGTAAATATTTGAAAGTATTTTAGTTGTATTATATTCTAGATCTATTATTCAATATCTACAAGAAAGGGAGGTTGACATTCCCCTTGTTACTAAAGCCTGCGAGAAGGTTAAAGGCTTATATCTCAAATTCTCTACTTTTTTATTTTGCAAAATATTTTTGACAGTAATTGGAAGGAACTACATTGTAATGCATTCTTGATAATTTTAGCCACCTTTCCAAAATTACGTTGCAATTCACTTTCTTTTATTTTAGATACTTAAAAAAAAATCTCCACTTAATTTTTCTAATTATGATTTTTTTCCATCTCCATTTAATACTCACAATGAAGCAAAAAACTTCAATAAATTATTTGATATTTTTAATATATATTTTAAACTAATAATATATAAAATATAAAAAAAATTAAATCAAATTCTTTAACTTATCTTTTTTTTCCGCCTGCAAGCCAGGTGCATCAGTTGAGTCCGTGTCTCGGAGTCGAACCCAAGATCAATGGGAAGCAAGCCCACGGCCCAAGCCAACTCCACTGCCCGTGCAGGGTCAAATTTTTTAACTTATCAATAAATAGTATAAAAAAAATTATTTATTTTATTTTATTTAATATTACATTAAAATTAAATCTGGCTTTTTTATTTTAAAAAGTAAATAATGACACTTTATGTGTGTGACCATGGTATGGATTTTATGCTAACAGATTAATATTTCCTTTTACATCTTGTGTCTTCAATTTTAATGTTTGTCAAACGATGTTAAATGTAATAGTGGCTCCTTGGTTGATGAAAATTGAATAGACAATCCACCTTGTGATCAAAGGTTAATTTTGTATGTTTTCAATGTTATTAAAGAAAAATGCCACTTAAAAGTGAAAATCATTAAGAATTATCTTGGATTTGATGAAAATGAAGACAAATATAGCTTTAGTTTGTTCCCTTTAGATGACCTTAAAGAGCATCTTCACACTTGCAAAGAAAGTATAAGACCATACATATTCTCCTCTTAGATATATGATTCAAAATTAATATCAAAATAGAATTGTTAAAAGATTTTTAATAAGTTCTTGTAAGATTTTTAATGTTTAGAATGTTTAGAATCTATAAATAAAATTAATGAAAAAGATTTAAGAATGTTCTTTCAACATCATTTTAGACATTAGAGTCAAATGAACCAGTTACATTAGGAAAATGAAATACACAAGAAATGGTTTTAATAATAAAATATAGTAAATACATAAAGCCAACTTGAGTTCAAGAACAAGAAGATACATATAGTTGGCTACATTTGACTTTATGGAACTTTGTACTTAGTTTATAGGTTGACTTTGAAGAAACTATATTGTAATTGAAATTTATTTGTGTCACCACCTTGTTATTATTTTTGCACTATGAAATATGTATTGTGCAATGCAATCTAATAATCCATATGACTATAAACCACAAAAAAGCTACATATAGTTGGCTACATTTGATTTTTTGGAACTTTGTACTTAGTTTATAGATTGACTTTGGACAAATTATATTGTAATTGAAATTTTGTTATGTGTGACCATCTTGTTATTATTTATACACTATGAAATATGTTCTGTGCAATGCAATCTAATAATAATCAATATGAATATAAACAACAAAAATCTATTTTTCACAATTCATAGAATAAACTCTCTATTTTATTTGTTCTCCATGTCTTTGCTATGGAAATGTCTTTAAATTTCAAAAAAATCTAGTTTTTGTCTCTTATTTATACATCTGATTTTTTCACAATTTTTGTTCATTATTTTAAAAAATCTTATACATTTGATTAGCAGATTTCTTCTACAAACCATTCTTAATGCTATAACTTATTATAAGATAATATGACAAATTCTAACTTAAAAATTAAAATAAAAAAAGGACATACATTGTAGATTTAAAAAGACTTATTGTGCCTTCTTTAATGGAAGAATCACAACAATTGGGGTTGCAAGCCCAAATTTTGATTTATAAAATTCACTTTATATTATGTAAATGTTACTAATCTCAACATAATCCTTTGGCTCTATCCTTTACCAATTAAAAAAAAGACTTATTGTGAAAATCAACTTTTACTAATCTAGGGAAGAGGGGCTAGTAGTTGCATAAGGTCCAATAGTCGTTATAGCAATTGTGCACAAAAAATCCAATCTTACCACATATTTATACTATTAACCGTAAATAAATAATCTATCCCTACCTCTCCACGCTAGCCCCTCCGCAATGATGGAAAGGCCCATTCCCACGCTCGGTGGTAGACCGGTGAGTGGTAGACCAGTGTTCGGAATCCCCTAAAAAATATTGTTGTCATTCATTATTAATGTAATAAATCCATACTAAGCACTTTGAAATTCACATCTTCCTTCATTTTGTAATGCTTATATCTAAATCTGTAAGCTACTTACAGAGAATCACGAGAAATAAATTACTTCCATAAGTTCTAATGCCGAAGCTCTGACGTAAACCTTATTGTCTATGCACAACTAGCTCTCGGTTCTTATCGAGTGCAAACAAATAGGTAAAATCATATACAAAAACAAGTGAATGAACGCCATCTTTTTGCCCGTACGATGAACAGACTCAGATCAATGATGGCTTCGTGCAGACCGCCTCCAGATGTAAACAAAAAAACAGATAAGCAGTAGAATAATCAATGGTTATGAGTTTCTGGTATACAGACACACCAATTAAGATAACAAAATTTCAGACAAAAGAGAATCACATTCCCTTCTTGGGTTCGCCATCAACACCCAATATATCTTCTTGGATTTCCCATCAATACCCAACTGGATATGGCAAATGGGTTTTTCATCTGTCTTCTTATTTGAAAGCACTAGAGAGATTGGAACTCCAAATTGAATGATCACAGGCTTCTTAGATGAGATATCAGCATATATAGAATCTGTGACTCAGAATAGGCATTAATACATTGTCATGCTTAGGAAGATCTCTCTTCTATAGCACCGTTCTTGAAAATACTAATTGAATGTGTTTTTATGTTTTTCCTTCTTTGCAAGGTTAGAGAGATTGAAAATACAACTTGAAAGATCACAAGCTTCTGAGATCAGATATCAGCATATTTGGAATCTTTGACTGAGAATTAGGGTTTGATACATGGATGAGGCATTAATACAAGCTGTAGCATGCATTGTTATCCTTTTTGGAGTCATTTTACCAACTTCCCTTATCACTGCATTCTGCCTAAGAGGAAATACTTCCTTTACCAGAGTCACCCATGATCAAGAGTTGGGTTGGGCACAAGGGGATCCCTCAAATGTGCATTATGAGGGCTTGGAGAGACATGTATTAGAGGGTCTGCCAGTATTTGAGTATAAATCACAGGAGGGACACCAGTGTGCAGTCTGTCTGTCTGATTATGGGGATTCTGAAATAGTGAAGCCGTTGCCCAACTGTAATCACTACTTTCATAAAGAATGCATAGATGTATGGCTTCGTTCATACACTTCTTGCCCTGTTTGTAGAACCAGAGTGCAGCCTAATATATTATCATGTTTGTTGGACAAGGAGAAAGATCGTGAAAGAGATGGTTCATTGCAGGAACAACCCATTTCTTCAGACCTTTGTTCTGATGTAGTGGAAGGTCAAGTTGTAGTGAGTAAAGTGGATCAAGGAACATCAGGTGCAAGGCCATTGCCACAAATTGCTATCCCTCTTGCAAACGCTTAAAATTCAGCAAAAAAACTAGTGTTTTTCTTGAGATGTAAAATATTATTGTGGATATGAATTTCTTTCAATAAAAATGGAAATTATAATTTTTCATTAAAAACTAGATTTAGAAAGAGGATTAAAGGAAGGGAACCAAGGTTTTAGAAAGAGGGTTGAAGGAAGGGAACCGAGGTGTAAGAAAAAGGGAGTGTTTATCCTACAACCAAACACAACCTTCTAGCACCACAGCCTATCATCATTAGATTGAAAGAGGGAAACCCAGTTGTTCAAATCTGGAATGGAATGCCAAAAACCATTGAAGCTGTAGATTAGAACGACCTAAGAGAAGTATTATTCTTTCTCCAAAACCAAAACCTTTTGTTCATTGGATGAAAAGGGAAGAAGAAGAAAGAAGCAAGAGTTTACCCCTACTATAGTGATGAAGAGTTGGAGGAGGATTTTAATCCACTAGAAGACCTAGCCACATTAGCATAGGAAAGAATCACTAGGGGAGAAGAAGGGGCATCCACCCACAACAAACCAGAACCTAATGGTGGAAAATCTATTGTAGCAGGGACACCACTATTTGCAAGCAGCAAACCGGCAGCAGATGGCAATAGTGAGCAATAGTAGATGGCAAACCAGTAGTGGCCAATGATAGCAAACCAGCAACACATGACGAATCAGTATACGACACACCAACAATAGATGATGAACCAACAATAGACGACAAAGTAGAAGCAATCGACAACAGCAAACCAATAGCATACAAAAGGGTTTCAACAGAGTAGGAGATCCATTTCAAAATAATTCAAACCATAAATATTTTTTAGAATATTTGTTGAACATTATACATGATATATTTTCTTCTATGGGTAGCGACACCCTAAATAAAATAAAATTCATATAAGGTTGGAATCAAGTAGCATGTCATTTCTATCAATCTTGTCTAGATATATATATAGTTGTTCCCCAATAAATCTTCATTTACAAGTAACTTAATCTATGTTAATTTAATCATGGGCGACTTTTTCTTATTTAGCAAAAATTAACTCTTTTTAATCTCACAAGTTAGACAATGTGGGTGGCAAAAAAAACTAGAGGAAAATGTGGAAATATAATCATATAGGAAGAGAGAGAAATAGAAAGGAGCGAAATTTATTAAATTAGGGCTTGTTCACTACCTATTGTAACTCCTCCTTATGGGATATCAAATGACAACATTATTTTTTCTATTAAGATTTAAAATTTGAGGTTCTTGATAATTGACTATTGAAAGCTAGCACCTTGAAGTTTAAGATTTGAGTATTTCTTCTATGATTCATTGGTGTCCAAACATCTTTAATTTTTGAGGATGAGAGTCACTAACATTGCTTGGGTTGAGGCTTGGTGTGATGGATAACCAAAGGATAGTCTTGATATTTATGATGTACAGATTGGTATGAATAATAGGTTCTTGTTAAAATAAGATGCATTACACTTGAGTAAGGCTTTAGTTTCATATCTAGATGAACTATTAAACTCCTTGAGGTGCTTAAGAAGGTTGACCTCGACACAATTCTATTTTTAAGGGTAAGGAAAAAATAAGAATTCTTGTTCAACATGAATGACATGTCATAGTAAGGTCTCAATGGGGTATATAAGTAAGAATTCTTGTTCAACATGAATGACATGTCATAGTAAGGCCTCAATGGGGTATATAAGAAGCCATAATGGCAACGAGAAACTAAATAATTTCACCAGGACAAGGACTCATAGGGAACATTCCTTAAAAACAAAACTATCTTGATTCTAAGTGGGGGAAAGTAATAAAAGGTGTAAATCTGCCAGGGGTCTACTAAAAAGGGACCTTAGAAATCTTAACTTAGAAAAATGAAAAGGGAAGAAACACTTAGTAAGATTCTAGATGACCTCCACATGGATACCATAGGGGACCCAAGTGGAGTTGGTTCAATTCTTTAGCATGTTTATATCAATATTTCTACTAAAATATCAGTTGTTTAGAGCACAATTTTTAAGCCATCTGCAAGCATTGTCAAAACATGAATAGAAAAAAAAATCTATAGTAGGAAGTTACCTCATGAACAAATTTCAAAATAAACTTGTGAGAGAATTTCAAAATCATTTTCTTGCTCTTCCAAGACAATAGCCTTGACATCAAATGCTAGACCACTATGGCTAGAAACCATTTAAAGAGGAAAAAAACTCTTGAAGGTGCATAAAACTTTAAATGTCCAATAAATGTAAGGAACTCCTACACTAGAATATAATTGAAAACAAAAATAATAAATACAAGATAATGACCTGAATAGAATTATGCAAACCAAGTCAAACCAAAACCCTAGCAAAATAAAAGGTTTTGTTTACCACTATAACATTATATATCATGCAATAAACAAGTACATAATAGTACTATTATTTTTATTATCTTGAAATGGGATTATATATTATTCATTTTCTTTTATGAATAACCTTTTTTAATCTTAATTATTGATATTGTTTAAAAACTAAATACATTTTCACAAAAATAATGTGTCTAATATTACTTATGACTAGTTTATTAATTTTAATTACCTTTCTAAAATTATGTTGTAATTCACTTTCTTTTATTTTATCTACATAAAAACAAAATCCACCCTAATGATTTTAACTATTTCAAGAGGCATTACACAATGGTAGAAAGGTCTATAGGAGGGTAAGAAAAATAAAAAATAAAACCTACCATATAAAGCATAGATTGGATTTGATTATTTTTCATTTGTCTTAATAATGACATCTATCACCCGTTTTACATAAATTCTTCTAAATATGAGAATACTAGTTATCATATTTCTTCATCTCTATTTATTACTGACATTTAAAAAATATATGACAAATCTCAAAAAAAAAAAAACATACATTATAGATTTAAAAAGACTATTATTAAAAAAAAATTGATGTTAAAGTACCAAGTATATTAATGTAATAAATTCAAACTAAGCACCTTGAAACTCACATCTTTCTTTATTTTGTAGTGCATATGTTCAACATCTATGAGCTACTTACAAAGAATCGCCAGAAATTAATTACTTATATAAGTTATAATGTTTGAATACTGCCATAGACCTTATTGTTTATGCACAAGTAACTCTTGGTTCTTATTGAGTGCAAAGAAATAGGTAAAACAATATCAAAAAACAATTGAATGAGCACCATCTATCTTCCCTTATGATAGATAGACTAAGAGAAATGATGCCCTCATGGAGACCAACTCAAGATTTAGAAAAAAAAATAGATAAGGGGTAGAATAATCAGTTGTTCCTAGATTTTGGTATACAAACACACACCAATTAAGATAACAAAATTTCAAACAAAAAAAATCCCATTCCCTTCTTGGGTTCATCATTAACACCCTCTATATCTTCTTTGATTTTCCATCAATACCCAACTAGATATGGCATCTAGGTTTTTTTCTTTCTTCTTATTTGCAAGGATAGAGAGATTGAAAATCCAAATTGAATGATCATAGGATTTTAAGAGCAAGTATCAACATATTTGTAATTTGACCCAGAATAGGTATTAATACGTTGTTATGCTTAGGAAGACCTCTCTTCTATAGAATTGTTATTCTATAACATTATTCTTGAAAATCCAAATCTAGACTATCTTAGAATTATGTTTGATAAATCTCTAGATAACTCCAAATGCACTCCAAACGTGCATAGACTACTAGATAGTTGGCTCCAAATAGCTCCTAACATAAACAAGTAGAAAGGCAAGTGGTTGCAAACAACTAGGAAATTGGCTCTAGAGAGCTCTAGACAACTTTAGATTGATATAGAAACAAAGAAAAGAGGCTACAAACATTTCCATAAATCATTTGTACAATAGAGAAACAATAGTACAGTGAGAGTTCACACCTCGCTCTCACCTCCTTAATTTGAAGGAAGACCAAGAGTCTAAGGGAGGTCTACCGAAATGAAAGGTATGATGAGTTTGATGAAAATGTGAACTATGCATTATTTTCACATAATGATCCAATTTATTTTGAGGATATTGTGAAAGAGGACAAGTGATGTGAAGCCATGGATGAGGAGATAGGTGCAATAAAGTGATACAACATGGGATTTAACTAATTTTCCTCCTAGTAAGCAATTTATTGGGGTTAAATGGGTCTACAAGACCAAGAGGGATGTCGAAGGAAGGATAGAGATGCATAAGAAAAGATTATTTGTTAAGGGGTACAAAAAACTTCTTGGAAGAGATTGTGGTGAGACATATGCTCTAATTTCAAGGATGGAAATCATGCAGGTAGTCATAGCAATTGTAGCCCAACACAAATGCAAGGCATTTCAAATGGATGTGAAGTTTGCCTTATTTAATGGAGCACTGAAAGAGGAATTATATGTGAAGTAGCCACCTAGTTATGAATTTATAGGTAAAGAAAGCAAGGTGTATTTGTTGAAGAAGGCTCTTTATGCACTAAAGCAAGCACCATGGGCATGGTACAATAGGGGTGACTCATTTTGGTTGAGCCATGGTTGTAGAAAAAGCGATGGTGAACTTACTTGTATTTAGATGAGTTAGTTTTTAATGGGGATGATGCTTTCCTCATTACTAATTTTAAAGAGGCCATGAAAAGAGAGTTTGAGATGATAGATTTAGGTCCCTTGACGTATTTTCTAGGCATACAAGTAAAACAAATGCATGATGGTATTTTTTGCTTCAATGATGGTGTTTTTATATCTCAAGAAAAGTATGCAGTAGATATTTTGAAAGGTTTAGAATGCAAAATAAAAAAAATTCATCAACACCAGCAACCATATATCTTAAGTTGAGAAAGGAATATTACAACAATGTGGATCCAATCATGTATAAGAGCTTGGTTGGAATTTTAATGTATTTCATAGTAATTAGGCCTAATATAATGCATTGAATAAGTTTGATTTCTAGATTTTACAGACTTTGAAGGACACCCATTGGAAAGTGGGTAAGATAATCTTGAGGTATGTGAATGTACCAAAGGATATGGTAGTTTATATACTAAATAAAATGATTTTGAGTTAGTTGGTTACACACATAGTGATTGGGCTAAAAGTGTGGATGATAGGAAGAGAACATTGGCTATGTGTTCCATTTTGAATTGGGACATATTTCATGGGCTTTCAAGAAACAAACCATAGTTTCCCAATCCACAACTAAGGCTCACTATATAGTAGCAAATGCACCATCATTTAAATCTATTTAGCTAAGGATAATCTTAGTTGATTTGAAAGAAGAAAATGAAAATGGAACCACAATATTTTGTGACAATATTTCATCAATAGCCTTGATGAAAAATTATGTTTTTCATGGAAGAAGTAAAAGAATTTAAAGATCAAGTATCATTTAATAAGATAATTGTTTGAAAATGATTAAATTGAGATGAACTTGTGTAGGTCTAAGCAGCAACTAATAGACATTTTCACCAAGCCATTGAGCAGGGACATCTTTGAATGCCTAAGGATAAATCTGGGCATAATTTATTTGGATGAAGAATGAGCATGATTGTCAACTTTGAACAAAGGGGGAGTGCTAGAATTTTGAAATGCTTGAGCCTCCCTATCATTATCACTTACTTGTCAGGAACAACTAACTATTATAGTTTGTCAAAGATTTCCATTCGGATCTCATCCTCCCAATTGCTCCTAATGTGTAACAGAGAATTTATTTGTTTAACAGAAAGTTAATGCTAGTATGTCAATTTAAAGCTCGAATTTATGTGGGAAAATCTATTGGATAGAAATAGACAAAATGGGAGAATATTCTCCAAGTTTGTAGGTTGAGAAGAATGTTTTGTGTGAACAAAAAATCAGGGAGGAAGAAGATTATTATAGAAAATGTTGTGTGTATGCAAAGAGTAGAAAATTGCTCCAAATATTTAGAATCTCTAGAAGAGCAGCGTATAAGGGAGCTCATTGAAGCTCTAGACACTTGATTGGTTGCAGTTGCAGACTGCAAAGTTGTTTCTAATTATTAGTTTTGGACTTTTGAAAGTTGTGGACCCTATTTAAGACTGATCTATCTAATTTTGAGTGTATCCTCTTATGTTTAAGACAAGATAATGATCACTTAATATGAATATGATAAGATTGATAAGACAGTTCAATCAGTTGATTGTAGATGTTTTACTAGATAGTCGTATCCTTTGTTAATTTCATGTGAATCGTTTATGGGATATATGCTAGGATGTTAGATTCTTGAGAGACATTTTATTGCAAGTTTTTTGATTTATTGATTTTTCGAATTTTAGTTCTTTTCCAAGAGCTTTTTCAATATTTTTAGATTGTGTGTATTGATATTTGAATGTTTTTTATTTTTTCAGGATATTTTCCAGATGTTTTTGGTATTTTTAAAGGATGTAATATGAATGTTATTGGTATTTTCACTACTCTTTCTAATGTTTTTGGATTTTTAAGTTTTCACATATTTGAATGTTTTGGGATTTTTAGTTTTTTGGTATTTTTTGGATTTTTTCAGGTCATTTTCTGAATGTTTTTTGGTATTTTTCAGGACATTTTCCAAATGTTTTAAAGATTTTTTCAGGTCATTTTCTTAATGTTTTTGGTATTTTTCAAGACATTTTCTAGATATTTTAAAGATTTTTTTAGGTCATTTTCTAAATGTTTTTGGTATTTTTTCAAGACATTTTCTGAATGTTTTTGGTATGTTCATGACATTTTATAGATGTTTTGGACTTTTGAAGTATTTTTCAATGTTTTTGGATTTTAAGTTTTTCAATGTTTTTGGATTTTGAGTTTTTCACTGTTTTTGGATTTTGAAGGACGTTATATGATTTTTAGAATTTTTTAATTTATGCCCCCAATGTGCAAACCTGTATGACATGATGATCTGCAAAAATGCATGTGGAGACAATGAATTTTTAACATGACCTATGTTAATGCAAGATGCATGATGAAAATGCATTTCCTATTCGAACAAGGTCGACTATGTTTGTTTGGCATTTTGTAATACACCAATTGAAAATTGAGATACAAAACATTTAGTAGATAAGCAGTCAATCGATCCTTAAGATCCCTTGGAACATCCAAATCAACACACTTAGTGACTAGGATTTACAAATGGAGACGTGGAAAACTTCCCCATTGATTCTTGAAACTTTGATCTTCTTTTGCCCATGTGTGTGCAGATGAGTTAATTATGTCTCTTGTATTCACTAAAGATCCTTAGCATCCTATATGACTAGCTACGTGAATTATCCTAACTTCAAAAGCATCCTGAATAAAGCCTCACTGCCAACAAGCTTTTGGAGCTCCGACAAGGTTATAGACTGTAATTTCTCAAATATTGCTCCATTGCTTGTAAGCGTCCACAGCCCTGATGGATTTACTTGCATGTTCCCATAGTCAAGCTTTTTGTCGTACTTTGTATGCATGATATTTCAATTATATATCATTGCTCTTTTGCCTTGAGATGAATATTTGGTATAGCTCTTTTTCTTTTATTATTTTCTTGCCTTGACTTGTAAGTAATGAAACCTACTTGGGTGTGTTAATTACAGTAACACTAGCAACACTGAAGTAGAATTTTAGATTTTTTACTAGTCATATGATCAACTAGGTGTCTGGAATGAATTAGAGATTTTCTTAATGTGTTTGAGATGTTGCAATTGATAGATTTTGGGTTAACAAGTCTCAAATAGTGAAATCACTACCCAACCATAAGTAAAGCGTCGTCATAGGGTAATGTTGAAAATGAATGACCTTAGAACCTCAAAGACTTCATGTTTGAATATCTAAGAAAGGAGATGACCCTTGTTTCTCTTAGATGCAAATAGATGACAAACTTGGACAGTTGTCTTGTTTTATTGATGTTGCTATATGAAAATAAATATGATGTTCTTAGAAAGAAACTATAGGTAACGCAATGCTTTAAATAAAATGATATGCAATACAGAAAGTAAAACCTAAACTAACCTAGCCCTTAGATATAGTATTGTTTAAGGTGCAGGATGTTCATAGGGTCAACGAGTTTTGTGTAGGTAGTTCATTGGCATTTGTTTGAAGAGTCAGATAAAGATGTCTTTTCCAATAGGATATAAGGACTTAGCTAAGTGTGCATGTTCAACATCTCCAATGTTGATTCTATTAGTTTTTATATTTTGTGGATCATGAGAGGGAAATCCAGCTCTAGAACCTATGAATTCAGCTATAGCCTTATCATTTTCAAAGAAATCCAATTGTGGTAGATCCTCTTGCCCCCAGTCTTTCAAGTGTGTGTGTATGAGGCAAATAGATTCTAGTTCTGAAGTTGTGACATGAGCGGGTGTTATTCTTGTTTTTATTGATGCACTTGAAGAGGATGATGAAGTCAACCAGGTGTCGATCTTATTAGTTGGTGTTATGATTGTTTTGTCACTACATTAGCATTTGATGATGGCACACATATAATTGTTGACAAGTTGCTCTCTACAGGATGATCAGAATTGGTGATTTCATTGATAATGAGTTCGTGAACAACTTGTGTAGAGATTTTTGGATCACTAGGAGAAATGGTAAGTTCATTTTAGAGGGAACCTTGTAAAGAACATGGAGGATTATGATATGGAGATGAAGGGATGGAGGGATCTTGATCAAGATTTGGAGAAATAATGGGATCTTGTTTAGGACATGAAGATAAAGGTATGCTTTGATCTTGTCCTGGAAAGGGATTATTATGAAGGATAGAAAGGATGTCCTGATCTTGCTTAGGAGGTGGATGTTGGATGGGACTTGAAATGACACTTTGTTCTTGAGATGGAAGGGTATCATTATGAATGGAATAGAAAAGAGAGAGGGGATCATCATAAGATTCCTGGTCGGTGGGATCTTGATAAAAAATTGGGTAGGATGGAAGTGGTTGTTCTTGATCTTTATTTGTTTCAGGATTCATTTCTTCTGATTTTGGATCATCCTCTTGACACGGGGAAGGATTTTGGAAATGCATCGGAGATTGGTGGAATTTTTCAACATTTTTGCCTGATGAAGAAGGATTTTGAATGAGATCCTCTGAATCATGACTTGAATTAGATTGGATTTGTACGATGGATAGCCATTGGGAGGTTGTTTTATTAGATAGAGATGGCATGGATTGGTCTTGTGTGACTTCAGGGGATGATGAAATGGTGGATAGATATGGTTTATTTAGGATTTGGTTGAAAGGGATTTGATTTTGGTTGAAAGGAGTATGATTTTGGGTGAAAGATGTTTGATTTTGGTTGAATGAATTTTGATTTGAACTTTGGTTGAATGGGGGTTGATTTTGGTTGAAAGGGGTTTGTTGGGTTGGTGTGAATTTTGATTTGGACTTTGGTTGAAAGGGGTTTGAATGTTGGCTTGGTGTGAATTTTGGTTTGGACTTTGGTTGAATGGGGTTTGATTTTGCTTGAAAGGGGTTTGAATGTTAGGTTGGTGTGAATTTTATTTTGGACTTTGGTTGAATGGGGTTTGATTTTGGTTGAAAGGGGTTTGATTATTGGGTTGATATGATTGGTATGATTGATATCAGAGAGTTTTTTAGTGGTGAATCTTCGCCAATTGGAAAATTTTACATTTTTTGTTTGACAAAATGGCAAATAGTCTTGGGCAACATAGTGGTCAAATCGCTCAGAATTTTGGGGTTAACGGTACACTGTATTCTAGCTTAGCCATTAACCATACACTGTTCGACGTGCATGCCCGTAATATTCACTTGGAATCACTCGGACGTGGGTATTAGATCACCTTTGTTATTCGCCAGAAATAGTAAAACAACCACGTACCCAGGACCTATTTCCCCAACGGTAAATTAAATGTTTATTGCATGCGTCGGCCAAATTCACCAATATCAACTAAAACATTATAAGCATTCGAGGACCCATTTTGCCCCACTTATATCAAGATGCATTTTGAAACGCCCGCATTTCACCAAAAATGCAATCATGGATTAATATAAATACACTCTTTCTTACAATTTGTTCATGTCTGATTAGTAAATTTGGGAGCTCTCGATTCGCATTCCGCAATTTGAGTTGGAACGTCGAAGTTCATTGTAGGGTGGAAGGCCAGAGTTACAAACTTGCAACACATGCCCAGGCATTCCTGATTCCTGATTCAGAGAATTGAGAAGGCATATCAGTGAGTAATCATTTCTTCATACTTGATAGTATTAGTTTTAACTCTTAATTCATAGTGAGAGGTCAAGACTCAAGATGTCACAGTCAGACATGAGTGAGACTCCTCAGGGTGGTGAAGGGATTGGGATTTCAGACAAGGGTAAGACTCCTCAGAGTAGTGAAACTGAAGGGATTGGGAGGCCATCAAAATGCCCAAAACTTAAACTTAAAGATACTACCATAAAGTATTACTTTGGAATTGGCAAAGTTTCTAGTCTATCAACTTCTATAACTTTTCAGAAGCCAGTCACAGTAGCTCACCACCACCACAAAGTGGAATTGTCATTGAGTTAAATGCATCAAATAAGGATGAAAATATCAACAAGGCAGAAGATGTTCTAAGGGATACACACAATGAAATAACTCACTCGGAATCAAATGCTAGTACTGAAGATGATGTTGGTAGGAAGAAAAGAAAAAGGAAAGTAAAACTGGTGTGAGAGTGGGAGATGACAAGGAGTTTTAAGATTGATTGGGTAGCAAAGTACCCATTCATTAAACCAGTCCCAAAAAATAATGAATAACCAACAGAATGTAGGTGTAAGATTTGTAGTTGGAAAACTAAAAGAGAGAAGAAGATGTAGCTAAAGCTTGACACCATAGCAAAGCATATTGGTAAGGTTTCTGAAAAACATATCATAGATGGAAAAGAAACACCAGTAGTAAGATGAAAATCAAAGGAAGAATGTCTTCATGTTAAGTATGTCATGGAATATGAAGAGCATAACCACAAAATGACACTGATTGGTAATAGTGGATTTGGAAATACAATCAAGGCTGGGCTTGAACATGCAGCGAAAGATGCAAACCTAGCAAAGACTGTTCAGATGAGTGTTATTTTTCATACTCTATCGAGAGAGCGTCCTATGAAAGATTCCCAGAATATAGTAATTTATTATCTTTTTTTAATGTTCCTCACTATCCTATGTCACATTGGTCAATAAACGCTGGATGGGAAACGACAAACTGTCTCGCTAAGGTGGAAAAGCAAAATTTATAAGAGAGTGTAAAAGAGTCAAAATTCATTTCATTATCTATAGGTGAAGTTACTGCGGTAGATAACACTGCTTGAGTTTGTATGCATGTGTATATCGTAAAAGAACACATCTGTCGAGCTCATCTACTCTATGTTTGTAAAATGAGGGGCGATTCAACAGCAAAAATTTTATATTTGAAAGTTAAGAAATATTTGAATGAAATTGTTAGTATGGATGACTTGACAATTGCCAAGAAGTTCGTGTGTGTTGGAGCTAATGGAGCTACAGTAATGCAAGATCAAAGGAAAAGTCTTTGCGCAAGATTACAAACTAGTATTGCACCATACATGGTTAGGATTCACTGCATGGCCCATCAAATCAATTTAGCATATAGAATTGTAAGCAATTTCCCTACAGTGTCAAAAGTTGAAGATCTAGTCCATGAGCTCCACTCATACTTTTGCCGAAGTCCTAAATGTTTTGCAGAATTTCAGATTTTTGTTGAGGCAGTAACAGTGGGAAACAATCTTCTCAGGGATGTTGAGACCAGATGGATCTCCTTGCATGGACCAAGGGATCGAGTTCTAATAGAATATCAATCCTTGATCGGACTAATGTATGAGCAACGCCTCACAGTAGATAAAGCTCCTGATCTCTTACATAAGCTAAGTGATATAGAGACTCTGTTAACTTTATCTAGTCTTCTCCCCATGCTGGATTCAATGAACAAACTTGTTAAGAAAGCCCAAGACAGAACTATATATATCAATGAGTATAGCACTCTACATAAAATGTCATGCTTGGGCCTAGATGGTCTATATTCAGATCTAACAAGGCGAAGACCAATTTTTTTTAGGTGGCAAATAATTACAGATTTGAATCATGCTGAAAATTTTTTACATTTCAATACAAAAAATGAGTCATGTGTCTTTGTAAAAGGATTTCAAATACCAATGCACCAATCTAAGATGGGCAAGCGAGGCAGAGCACTACTAGTTAAAAAGGAAGATTTTGACAGGATTGTTAAATATGTTAGTGATAATTTGAAGTCTATTGCATATGAACTTTCAACTGAGATTTGTGAAAGATTCCCTCGAGAAGAAATACTTGAAGCCATGGGTTGTGTGTATCCTCAATTTTGGTATTCAATTGGAGATAATCCAAATGACGCAAAGGTGTTTCATAAAAAACTAGAGGAATTGATATTGACATTTTCAAAAGATGCATATTGCAATGGATAGCCAATAGAAGGAATTTTAAATTCAGATCATCTTAAAAAACAATGTAAACACTTTGCATTGTCTATGAAATAGCAGTTGGTTGACTTGGAGAATCCATTTGAACCTCGATCAATCACAAGGCTTTGGAAAAGGATAGATCAAAGTGAAGTATTATGTATTGCAATACCAGAATATTTGAAACTTGTTGATTTATGTCAAACAATGATATTAGGGTCGGTGGAAGATGAGAGAGTTTTCAGTGCATTAGGGCTTTTGAAATCAAAGATTAGAAACAAATTAGACAAAAATTTGGAAACTTGCTTGAGGTTGTTTGTAACTCGGTATAATGTAAGAGATTTTCCATATGATAGGGCACTGGCAATTTGGAATTCCATGCGTGAAAGATGAGGGTTGTGCAACACTTTAAAAGATGGTGGTGCTACTGCTAGTGCTAGTGTTGGGACAAATTATGGAATGTAGACTCAGAGTCAACATGAAGACGAAGATATTTTTTAATACCCAACTCTACCCAACTTAGAATGAAGATGAACATGTTAGTACTAGTTACTTTTCGGATCTTGAGTCCATTTGGGATATAGAAGCCTCGGACTAAGTCACTGAAGTGAATCAGCAGTCATTTTATAGGTATTTATAATTATACTATAGTTCTTGAGTCATATTACAATTTGCAATACTATAGTTGTCATTGATGATTTTTTATATTGTATTTCTTGAAATTGTCAATCAGAACGGATACTTATTTCATATTTTTAATTGTGAATTTGAATTATTAGTAAACAATTAGAATTTATTTTCTGAATTATTAGTAAACAATTGAATTATTAGTAAATTGGTTCCACATTATGTTGAACATGAAATGCAACAATTTGTGTCACAAGATCCATAAAATTATTCATATTGCATAACTGTTAGAACCTTTCTATTGTTCTACATTAAATACTTAACATGATTTTCATGGCGATTAGGGTTTTGTGTTTGTTTTTTGTCTTAGTTGGCTAGTAAACCGAAGTTGTCGTGCATTGAAAATCTAAGTTGTCCTCTCTTTATTTTTCCATGTCAACGTCAAGTGTGGTCAAATGGTTGGTCAAAAAATGAGACATGTTCAATGTTTCATCTCTAACTCGCCGATAAATTTAATGTTTAACAATTTAAGTGGCGAGTTAGCGAGTGTTGGTTTGGATTTAAATCGCGAGGTCTCTAGTTTTTGGGGTGTTAGCATTTTATGTTAACGAGCTGGAGATTGTTAATGAAATTGGTTTGGTCGTGAGGTCTCAAATTGGTTTAATGTCATGCATTATAGCCATGAAAGTCAGCAAGTAAGTCATTAATGGTCTGTGTGTCACTGCTCGTGCCTGTTTATGAAGGTAATTAACATAAAATGTCAATTTTTGTTGGTACTCGTTGGGTCGCTGCAGTCAAGAGATAAATAGTTTTGAGATTTTATGGTTATCGCTAGCTCGCAGGTCCTTTATCATCAAGTTAGTTTAAGTCACGAGCTTGCGAGTACTGGGAGATTTTAGTTGTCGCTACCTCGCAAGATGTTTTTCACTTGACCATTTTATGTTGCAAGGTTGCGATTGGGTGTGATTTTATGTTATCTCAAGGTCGGCAGGTGTTCATGGTTAAGTCATTTTAATTTGCAATCATGTGATGTGGTTGGTATCGCATCTTAGTTGGTTTCATCACTTGCTCACAGGTTTTGAAGTTGTTTAGCATTTTATGTTGCAATCTAGTGACAGGTAAGTTTTGGTCTGATTTTGTGGTCATCGCATGCTCACAGGTTTGTAAGTTTTAAGTCAAAAAGTGTTGCGAGCATGCGATGGCGATTAAGTGTCTTGTTGTCACGAGATCACAAGGGTTTAAGTCAAGTTAAGTTTTGAGTTGTGAGCTTGCGATGAAATAAGTTGTTTTGTTATATTTGCAGTGGTCGCCAGCTCGCAAGTAAAGAAAGAATATTACAAATGTTGTTGCGAGGTTGCGACTGAAGGCCTTGATGAAGATCAACGGTTGTCGCTCACTCGCGAGATTATTTGAGGATTCATAAAAGGGGTTGCGAGCTTGTGATTAAGAGGATTTGGTATCATTGTCGCTAACTCACCGGTTACTTACCAAATTGTTATAACTGGATGCGAGTGTACGATTAAAGATGGGGATTGACACGTGGACTTGTTCATCAGGTTCTATAAAAGTTTTGAATGGAAATCGCCAATCAAATAGAAGGGAATGAATTCAAATTTCGCTCGAGTACTTCAGCTTTGAATTAATGCCACAGTAGCTAGTTCATGCAAGTGTGGGAATTAATGAGACTTGAGAGAAGTGACGGTGCCCAAATACCATAAATTGCATGATCAAGCTGAGATTTTGTATAATTACATTAATGCATTCTATCTTTTAGGTAATCCAGTGAATTGAGCTTTGCAACAACGTTGGAGAATTCGAAGTTTTGGGTGTGGGAAAATTTCAAAAAATTGGTTAATTTTTTCTCCTGTAGCTAAAATGAGCAAGGCAACGAGTGGAACTGGAGGTTCCAAGCCCAAGGCCACGACAAGTGGAGGACCTGGAGGTTCCAAGCTCAAGGCCACTGAGCAAAAGAAGGATAAGAAATACAAAGAAGAATTTGTAGATTTGTTGCCAGGGACTTCCGTTGCTTTGAATACAAATGATTTGGCATGGAAAGATTTATGGAGCCAATGTAGAAACCTGACCACGCTTCATATGACTGGTACTGCTCTATTTCATTATTTCTAGAATAATAGGGTTAAGGGTGTCCCGATGTCAAACCCTTGGGATTTAAATATGGCAAAGTTAATTGTGCCAAATGTGTATGTTGATGTGGATTTGATCAAAGAGTTGGCCAAACACTATTGCCCAGTACTTAGGGTAATCAGAAGAAAGAACTAGTCTGCCCTAGTTTCAATTAACAGAGCTAGCTTTGTTGAAGCTTTCTAGATTACTAGTACTGCATGTACAGATATAGATTTGGAGTAGATTGTAGATGATTATGAGAAATACAAAGGTGTTATCAAGAAGCATGCAATGCCCAGATACATGCCTAGGGTGAATAGGAAACCGGTTATAATTCTAGATAGTATCAAATCACCATTTGACATCACACCTTTCGACCATTATATGCATTGTACAATCTATGGATTATGCAGAGTGTTGGGTTTTGATGGAGATTCAACAGTGTCAACCAAATTACTGATGATGGCTATGGACATTCAACACCTAGATGTTAACCAAGATTACGATTATGTGGGCTATGTTGTTGAACACATTCATAATGCTCTAGTTTAAATTCAGAGTGGTGCACCGAGCCCTACATTCAAGCATTATTCATTGTTGATGCATTTAAACTTGTTCTATAATGTTGAGTTCATGGATAAAGAATTGGAGCTTTTCAAAGAAGAATTGGGTGTCTTAATGCCAATACAAAGATGGACCCAGGTTTGGGACAATAGTTCTCCCCATTCTTCTTTCCTTTTCTTTGAAAATTGGATTGTTTTGCCAATTATGGAAATGCTAGGAATAAATAGGGAAAGATTGTCAATTAATGTTAGGAGAGTTTTGAGACCTTAAGTACCAGTATGTTCCAAACTGGTCTATTTCACATAACTGGGGAGACTTTTTCTTTTTTGATAACTTTACTGTGATTAGAGTCTATGGGTGTCCTCAGCCTCCCCATATTTTACCAAAATTTGTTCCAATTAGGATTGCTTTTATGGAGTTTATTTGGCAATTGACCCTAGTTGAAAAAGAATACCTTGACAAACACAGGAAGGGTTCTCTTCTTCCTAGGCTTTGGGTTGTGTCTGATTTTACCATTGGTAGGAGTTCCTTTGGTGAATTAAAAAATTTCCTTAAACAGTATAGGTTGGTTAATGTTGTGTCTAGATTATATGATCTTGAATAATTTATTAAACGTGCATTGCCAAAAATGACACCTTAGGCCACAATAAAGGACCATGAACCATTGGATGACGAAGATATGGTTAGAAATTTGCTGAGAAAAGAGGAAGTACAAGAAAGGAGAAGAAAATGGAAAAACTTGATGAGAGTTGAAGCAGAATTGAAGGTTGTTGACCCTAGTTTCTCAAGTTTTTGCCCTGACAACCCGTACCTAGAGAGGATTAACATAATGTTGAGTTTATATGATACTCTGATGGAACAAATGCCTCAAATTCTAGAAGTGGTTGCTCAGCAGCAAGAGCCCCAAGATGGACAATCTTCACATGGTAAGAGACCACTTAGTGTGTCTGCTAATGATGTAGAGAGTGGGGATGAAGTTCAATCTACCCAAGTGCCACCTGCAAAGAAACAAAAAACCAAAGAGGTCGGTACAATTGTGAGGAGAGACCCTACTAGAGAAATTGTTACAGAACAAGTACACTACTTTCATCAAATAAGGACACATCTCAGAGAAGCAGGGCAAAATGAAGAACATGGAGAAACAAACGAAGCCCTTGCTCAAGGCTTTGATGAGCATGTGATGTTTTCAAATGAGTTCATAAAAAATGATGACTTTATTAAGTCAGATGAAGTTAAAAGTTTTTTGATAAGGTTGAAACAAAATCAATTAAGACAAAATTTGATCATAGAGGAAGGAAATGTAGAAAAGAAAGAGGAGATCATCAAGGCACTGCAGGAATATGATCCTGACAGGGAGCAAATATCTGTGGAACAGGAAAGACAATTGATTAAGAGTACTGGTATGATTATGATGCCTGACTGGGATATCCAGTCTATTTTTATTATTGATCAAATTAGTAAGCAAGAGGACCCATGTTTAAAACTGAATTTGAAATTGGAGATATAATAAGAGGATCAGGGTTTAATCCTAAGTCAAAGACACTTATTGATTAGTCTTTGGCCCCTTCCACTCAAAAGTCTCACCTTCTAAATATCCAAGTAGAAAAGAAAGCTGACAGAATGATCTGGAATTTGCAGAACACAGCTGACATAGAGATTGCCTCATTTTTTACTCAAGTTTCTTTCATGAATTTATCAAAAACAGAGGATTTGTCAAGAAGATACACAGAAACATGTAGCCAATTGATTACATTATCTAAAAAATAGGAAGAGCCACTGATGAAGAAGGGCTCTCTGGAGGAAGAGTTAGTGGAGTTGATAGAAAAAGTTTGCAAATGAGCCCCCTCCAATACAGATTACAGAACAACTACAAGAAATACCAACTGATGTGATAGCAAAAATGGAGTAATACACAGAGAAAATTGAAAAGATTGAAAAGGAACAAAATGTCAAGGCTATCTCTGTTGTGTCAGGAATTCTGAAACACAGGATTAATGTATTGAAAGGAAAATTGATGGTAGTGCATGATTTGCACATTTCTTTGAAAGAGGCAAGTAAAACATCCTCTGAGGTTGTCGCTTTTCTTGGACCTTTATTCAATGTTTGGTCAAGAAGAAGCAGATTAATGGATAAGCTAGATACTGCAATGATGTATAGTGATGAGTTCCCTCCCAAGATCAGTGACACTAAAGACATGGTGGAGGTAATGAATGCAACTTATGCATTTTTCACAGGGAAGGATGTGCTTATAAATAAAAAATTGCAAACATTTGGAGAAGGTTATAGTAAATTGGTGCCTTCAATTTATGGTAGTAATGGAGATTTGAAATTAGTTTTTAATTGGACTAGCGAATTTGATTTGATTCTGGAGGAAGAAGAAATAATCAAGCATATAGATGAATAGGTTGATGTTGATTTCCTTAATGGTATGCTTGATTCACTGTTCAAAGTTGAGGTTGACCATGCAAAGTTTATTGTTGAGGCCAGGGCAGTTACAGATGCCAGATGGACAGATTCAGTTGCAAAGTTGGAAGAGGTAAAGGCATTTTATCGGATATCTGATTTTCTGAGACTTTTATATTTCGACAGTGATAGCCCGTGAGTCATTGTTAACTCACAAGCCGCGTGATTTCATCAAAATCTAATATCCACTGCACCCGATATCCGGTGTTTTGACAAAAAATTGCTAAAAATAGATTTAGAGGTAAGAATTTTATCATTTTGAATCATTTTCATTCATTTTTTGTATTTTTTGTTAATGTTTATTTGATTTTTCATTGAAAATATGGTTTTTTTTCCTGAAAACTAGGTTTTTTTAAATAAAATGCCTAATTGTTTAAATTTGTTAACTAAATTTAATTGTTTACATTCAATTAGGTTAAAAATGGGGGATAACAATGAAAACACTGACCAACCACAACTGCAACAACCAAACCCTCATTTGCCAAACCCCCCCTCAATTCAGGATTTGATTTCACAAAATTTGAATGAATTGAGGAGGATTGCAGAAGTATATCGTAGGATCCCTCATCTAAACCCAATGTGTGATCCTCTAGCGTCGATCATAAAAAGTGTGGAAACCATGACTGAGGAGCACAATGCCACCCTTTTATGGTGAGATTCTATGAGGGAAAAATATGTAGATGGCTTGTCGTATAAGGATATCAAGGATCTTGAGATATCCAAAGCCGAAATCACCTCATTGTTTGTCAATCCCTATACTGGTTATCCCGTAGATCCCAAAAAAAATAAAACTTTCTATTAAATGGTGCACAAATGATGGGATTGTGAAAAACTTTTGGGATCGTTGGTGGATGGTTTTTAACAAACCACCCAGCAACAATCTTGATATTCCCTTCTATTTCATAAAAAAATTGTATGTTGAGTTTGTTTTACACAAACATGTGAACTACTTTGACATCCAACCTTTCCAGGGTGTAGGTTTAGGTATGCCCCAAAATAGACCTAGGGTAGTCAGAGTGGTCTAGGGCCCATATGTCCCCCCTCCTCCTATTGATCCCCCACTTGCAGTGCAGCATCCTGATATCATTTGTGAGGCGGCTTCACGGACCATATCGACTATTCACTCTTTGAGTAGCCTTTTGGTTTCTCAGGCTGCATCAGTAGCTTAGCCTACTCTTGATGGTAGTGGTGCATCCAATGTCATTGACACGTCATCCTTGGCTCCACACATATGCGTGCCCCATAGTTGTCTCATGTGTGGGCACGTATGCTTGGGTCCAGTTGGACAGCTCGTTGATCCTCCCGTGGACAGTGCAGATTATGAGGTGCATGAGATGCATGATGCACCAGATGTTATTACACAAACTAGAGGATACCCTGGGGAGTCCTCACATGCTAGAGGCGAGGAGGCACTGTCATCATACATTGATGATGTAGTGGTAAGATTTTTATTTTCACAGTTCATGTTATATTTTAATTAAATATTTATAAATTAGATAATATTAAGTACTAATTTTTATTTACATGGTCTATTTAACAGTTGATGACCGAGGATGAGTTGAGACAGATTCAGGAGGGTACCTTGTCAGCCATTTCATTTGGCCTTGATAGCTTGACGGTACACATATTATTGCACCTAGTCATTTCTATTTTATTGTACATACATGCTCATCATTTATATTGGTATTAATTAGATTATGTAGTAACTTGCATCTATATCTTATTTTACTCTTGTAGGGCACAAGCAACACGAGTGTGGGGCAGTGTGATTTAGAATCTGGTAGTGCAGTTGGAGACAAGGGAAAGGTAATTGAATGCAAATATGATTGAATGAATAGTTTAAATAACTTATAGTGATTATACATGTCTAGACATAGATTGATAGTTTCGTATACTTGTTGTGTATATATACAGAGAATTCTTGGCTTCACATCCTTGATGACTACACCCAGTATACCTGAAGAAGAAGAAGAAGAAGAGATGCCTCGAGTAGATGTGTGTTTATTTTATTTTTTGATTATTAGATATAATTTGTTATTATCGATGACAATTATATGCTAACTTGTATCAATGTCATGTTTCTGAACATATGTAGGTTGTGTATGAAAATATTCAAAACATACCTCCTCTACCAAAGACATGCATCAAGAGTCCTACAAAGCTGAAGAGAAAACATGGAGATAAGGTAAACATGAATAGTTCAATTATAGTTCATTTTTATGTTAACTTTTCGAATGTGAATTATATAATATAACTAATATTAATCGTGGTTTGTTTTTCTTGTGCAGGATCCTTCAGAGCCGAGCAGTGCAGCGAAGAGGATCAATTTTGATGATCCATCAGCAGCTTAGGATGTTATAGATAGTTTTGGGATGCTTACATGTCTAGTTGGCATGTATATTTTGTATATGGACATACATTCACGTATTTAGACATACATTTTGTTTCAGTTGGTGTTTATGTCATATTTGTGTATGGACATACATTTGTAATGATTTGACATTTTTATATATACAGAAGTTGATATTCGATCATATAAATTGTTGCTCATTTGTGCGTGGTGTTATCATGGAAATATTTAATCTTCATTCCAATAATTAACAATGGTTAATAATGGCTATTTAATGAACAATACAATTCATTTCATTTCATCGTAAGTGTTGTTTTTATAATGAACAATATAATTCATTTAATGAAAAATACAATACAATTCATTTAATGAACAATACAATTTATAAACAATACAATTCATTTAATCAACAATACAATACAATTCATTCAATGAACAATACAATTCATTTAATGAACAATACAATACAATTCATTTAATGAACAATACTTGATACAATTCATTATTACCCAATGCATCATTTAATTTTTCCCCCCACCTCGGTCGAATGCTAGGGGTTTTATTAGGGCAGCAATTTTTCGGTTGGCGAAAAAATCGTCAGTCTCACTCAATGGAATGTTGTCGCGTGGCCGATTTCTCGTTCTGCTCATCGTGATGACGAACCATCAGCTCCGACATGTCCAATTAGGCATTATTACCCTACGCATGCTCCTATTCCCCCCCGCCCCAAACTCGATCCAATGCTTGGGGTCATACCCTACCGGCGTCGTCCCTTGAGTGCCCTAAGTGCTCAAAATTGTCAAACTTTGATGGGCTCTAACTTGAAATCCGTGGCACCTGCAAATGATCCGTTTGAACCTACGGGGCCATGAGAGGGGTCCCTAAAAAATTCTATCTCGATTTTTCAAGTTCCCCTATGGTTTTATGAGGGCAGCAATTTTTCTGTTGGCAAAAAAATCGTCAGTCTCACTCAATGGAATGTTGTCGCGTGGCCGATTTCTCGTTCTTCTCATCGCGATGACAAACCGTCGGCTCTGACATGTCCAGTTAGGCATTATTACCATACGCATGCTCCTATTTTTCCCCCCCACTCGATCCAACGCTCGAGGTCATACCCTACCAGTGTCGTCCCTTGAGGGCCCTAAGTGCTCACAATTGTCAAACTTTGACGGGCCCTAACTCAGAATCCGTGGCACCTGCAAAAGATCCATTTGAACCTACGGGGCCACAAGAGGGGTCCCTACAAAAGCCTATCTCAATTTTTCAAGTTGCCCTATGATTTTATTAGGGCAGCAATTTTTCTGTTGGCAAAAAAATTGTTAGTCTCACTCAATGGAATGTTGTCGCGTGGTCGATTTCTCGTTATGCTCATCACAATGATGAACCGTCAGCTCTGACATGTCTATTTAGGCATTATTACCCTATGCATGCTCCTATTTTTCCCCCCCACTCAATCGAACGCTCAAGGTCATACCCTACCGGCGCCGTCCCTTGAGCGCCCTATGTGCTCAAAATTGTCAAACTTCTAACTCAAAATCTGTGGCACCTGCAAATGATCCATTTGAACCTATGGGGCCATGAGAGAGGTCCCTACAAAAGCCTATCTCATTTTTTCAAGTTTCCTTATGGTTTTATTAGGGCAGCAATTTTTCGGTTGGTGAAAAAATCGTCAGTCTCACTCAATGGAATGTTGTCGCGTGGCCAATTTCTCATTCTGCTCGTCACGATGATGAACCGTCAGCTCCGACATGTCTAGTTAGGAATTATTACCCTATGCATGCTCCTATTTTTCCCCCCCACTCAATCGAACGCTCAGGGTCATACCCTACTGGCGTCATCCCTTGAGTGTCCTAAGTGCTCAAAATTGTCAAACTTTGACGGGCCCTAACTCAAAATCTATGGCACCTGCAAACGATCCATTTGAACCTATGGGGCCACAAGAGGCGTCCCTATAAAATCCTATCTCAGTTTTTCAAGTTTCCCTACGGTTTTATTAGGGCAGCAATTTTTCTGTTGGCAAAAAAATTGTCAGTCTCACTCAATGGAATGTTGTCGCGTGGCCGATTTCTCGTTCTGCTCGTCACGATGATGAACTGTCAGCTCCAACATGTCTAGTTAGGAATTATTACCCTACGCATGCTCCTATTCCCCCCCCCCCTCGATCCAACACTCAGGGTCATACCCTACCGGCATCGTCCCTTGAATGCCCTAAGTGCTCAAAATTGTCAAACTTTGATGGGCCCTAACTCAGAATTCATGGCACCTGTGAATGATCCATTTGAACCTACAGGGCCATGAGAGGGGTCCCTACAAAAGCCTATCTTGGTTTTTCCATTTGCCCTATGGTTTTATTAGGGGAGCAATTTTTTTGTTGGCAAAAAAATCATCAGTCTCACTCAATGGAATGTTGTCGCATGGTCGATTTCTCGTTCTGCTCGTCGCGATGATGAACCGTCAGCTCTGACATGTCTAGTTAGGCATTATTACCCTATGCATGCTCCTATTTTCCCCCCCCACTCAATCCAACACTCGGGGTCATACCCTACCGGCGTCGTCCCTTGAGCGCCCTAAGTGCTCAAAATTATCAAACTTTGACGGGCCCTAACTCGGAATCTGTGGCACCTACAAACAATTTGTTTGAACCTATGGGGCCATGAGAGGGGTCCCTACAAAAGCCTATCTCGGTTTTTCAAGTTGCCCTATGGTTTTATTAGGGTAGCAATATTTCTGTTGGCAAAAAAATCATTAGTCTCACTCAATGGAATGTTGTCGCGTGGCAGATTTCTCATTCTGCTCGTTGCGATGACAAACCGTCAGCTCCGACATGTCCAGTTAGGCATTATTACCCTACGCATGCTCCTATTTTTCCCCCCCACTCGATCCAACACTTGGGGTCATACCCTACCGACGTCATCCCTTGAGCGCTAAAATTATATATAAACAAGCATTACACTGTAGACACATAATGATCATGAATATTTCCATGTATTTTATACACATAATTACCATTACACTTGCATGTGACATCCATGAAGGGATATGCAAACATTTTTTTTTTTCATTATCAATACAACTACACCAATGTACTCATGTACAGATACATGGACATTGTCATCAATATAACTAAACCAATTTGCTCATGGACATTGTATATCATCATAACAATGTTACATCAATTCACATCCATATACAAATACAACATCCCACTTCATCTACATCAGACATCCTCATGTCCTAAGAGAAAAGCTTACGTACAGCAATGCCTGCATATAAATGAAGACCAAAATAAGTAACCTTTTAATGCTGAATGAATGTGCTACAAGAAACAAATTATAACACTTAATACAAATTAGTTTGGCAAATTATAAATAGATCATTTCAAACATTTTTAAGATGCACAAGATTGTATAATTATGATACTTACCAGTTTCTCTGCAAAGTATACAAGCATAACTTTGAAGAAAGACGCATGTTGATTAAAGCCCTTCTCACTGCATTTCTCTGCATGGTTGAAGACGATGGTAGATATGGTCAGTTCTAAATAGCAATACATTCACTTGACTTAATGTTTATGCACAAAATTTTATCTCATTAATGCACAAAAGAATATGTACCATCACCAAGAGAGGGTCTTTTCAATGGCGAATGATCTAGCATGAACTTGTATATCATCAAAAATCATAATGTGATGTACTATTGTATATCATCAATAAAGACCTGCATGAGCATAAAGCTTTTGCAATAATTATATCATCAAAAATTGTCAGATAGTGTTCTCTAATAAAAAAAATTGTAAAGCTCATCAAATGCATGATAATAAGTCATGTTGCAAAAATACGTCCCTTTCGATTATATCGTGTACCCGCTATATGCGGGAAAAGTGGGCAAATAAAACTCAATATGTGAAAATATGTTAGAATACTAGTCCACACACACACACAGGACTTCTTGATGCAAGCTATGGAGTAACGTAGTGTTACTCGGCTTCCCAAGGAGGGTCCCATGGTTCTCTATCTCACAATGTCCCTCAAACTAATGTTTTTGCTCTCAGATCACTGAGCAAAATGGTTTAGGGATGGCAAATATGAGAACGAGAGATGCTTTTGATTGATTTTAGTATGAGATGTGTTGTAAGCTATGTATGATGTTAAAATGCAATAAACTAAATGATAAGATGACAAGATTAGTATGAATACTATCCTAGCATACTATATTTAGTCTATAATTGAACTAAAATAATAAAGAAAGTAATCTAAGCATGCATATTAGTCTAATTTATGATCTAAAAGAGGCTAAATGATGAGCATATATGAAATGAGATCTTGAAATAATTTGAGCATAAGTGTGATGCTTCAAATTTGAAAGATGATTGTTAAGAATGGAGGAATGAGGGCTCTATTTATAGCACAAACAAGGCAATGGATGGTCAGGATTGAAAGGTTTAATCAAGGGCCAGGTTTGAAATTTGGGGATCCATGTGCACAATTTGTATCAATGAAATGGTGACAAGTGTCAACATAGGATTGGGTTGAGAGAAGAGGTTGGAGGCATTAAAGGCCTGAGAAGACCTCATGGTTATCTAAAGGCTAAGGGTCAAGTCTAAGTTAGGCTTACCCACTAGATTAAGAGTTAATCCAAGGATAAACCTTTGTGCAAATGATTAAGAGATAATCATGGTCAAAGCATTAATGGCCTGATGAGACCCTTGGGTTGGATAGAGGTTGAGTCAAAACAAATGTTTTAACCATGTGGGAAGGTTTGAATTAACCATTAATGGTTATTGGAGACTTTAGGGATTAAGTGGTTGAAGGTTGGAAGCCTTTAATGGTTTTCAAAAACTTTAAGGGTTTTAGTGGTTGAAGGTTGAAAACCTTCAATGGTTATCAAAGACTTTAAGGTTTTTGAGAAGTGACTTCCCTTTGCTTAGGGATGTGACAAAGTTTAGAGGAGGGTTAGGTTAATTAGAAGCAATTAGAAGATTCTAGAAGGGATTAGAAAGGGGTTTGGGATTTTGCAAGTGGATGGAGGGATAATAGGATTTAATTGAATTAAATGATTTTCATTCAATTTGGTTGTAATTAAATAAATTTGATTTATTCAATTTGAGATAACTATTTAATTAAATTTGGATTTAATTAAAAGTGGATAGGGGGGAGTTAATTGAATAAAATGATTTATTCATTAAATGGATATAGTGAATTTTATTTAAATAAATTGAGTAATTTATTTAATAAAATAGAAGAATGTGGATAATTTAATTAAATTGGATTTAATCAAATAGAGAAATGAACATAAAATATTCATTTAGGAATATGGTCATTTTTATACGTCTACATTTTGCCCCTCTTTGAAGTGACGTGTGTGCACATGTTATTTCAAAGAAAATGATGTGTTTTTGTGATTTTATGATCAAATGCAGTTTTTGTTGTGTCGCTCTTTTGATTTGCAAGTCGTGCCCCAGATTCGATGTGTGATGCCCCCTCGGGAGATGAATCAATTTTGAAAATTTTTTATTTAATTTGATGAAGTTCGTATGATGTGTAGGATTTCGTGCATATAAAAAGTGTGCAGATTGATTCATCTCCCGATAAGTTATAGCTGTTTTGGTATAGGGGAGACCGCGACCATATTACAGGGCTAGTCGGCTAAGACTAATTTCATTTTCCTCCTATAAAAGGGATTTAGGGGTTGATTTAGGTTCATTTTTGCTTTGTTGATTGTGAAGAAAGAGAATTTGCTCTGGAGAGAAAATGTCGATTCCCTATCACAGACACCGTTTCGAGCGCGTTCGGAGGTACCGGAGGCCTGTAGCGCGTGGACCACCAGTAAGTCAACGTTTTTTACCCCTTTTTGATTTTTTGTTTTGTCGTTTTTGGTCATTTTTTGAATTTCAAAGTTCGGGGGTTACGTTTTAGCGCATCTAAGGTCTACAGTAGCGCATGCGAAGTGTGAAGTAGCGCATCAAGTTTAAATTTAGGAGTTGCGTCCGAAAATCGTAGGTTAGCGCGTGCAAGGAAAATAGCGCATGTGAGGTATTAGGTAGCGCTTCGCGTCAACAGGGTAGCGCGTAGGTGTGACCTAGCGGATAGGAGCCGCCGGGGTTCGCATAGGGAAGGGGGTTTAGCGCGTAGGACTAACCTAGCGCATAGGGACCGCAGAGGGTCGCATAGGGAAGGTGGTTTAGCGCGTAGGACTAACCTAGTGCATAGGGCTAAACGGGTAGCGCTTAGGAGGGATAGATTAGCACGTGGACAAAGTCTAGCGCATAGGAGGGGTTAGGTAGTGCAATGAAGGAAAAGAGTAGCGCGTAGACAGAGTCTAGCGCATAGAACAGGTAGATTAGCGTGTAGGAAAGACAGCCTAGCGCGTGGGGGTGATTTAGCGCATTAAAGTTCTGTTTTAGCGCATCAGAAAAATTTTTGCAGTGTCGGCCGATTTGAAAATTTTGTTTTGTTTGTCTGTCGTGTTTTGATGAATATATCCAAGATGAGTATATGTATAACTTGTTTTGATGTGCAATTTTCCAAGTTATGTATAGATATCAATCTGTTGTGTTGATCAAAAATGATGTAGTTGCGTGTTCTGTTTTAAGTTCAATGTATGTGAAAGCCTGAGTTGTGTTACAAGCCGATATGGGTTGGAAACTTGAGTTGTTTTACAAGCTGATATGGGTGGGAAACTTGAGTTGTTTTACAAGTTTATGTGATTTTGGTACTTGAGTTGTTTTACAAGTTTTGATATGGTTTTTGGAGAACTTGAGTTGTGTTACAAGTTGATATGAAATGATAGGATTTTGAACTTTGATTGCAGATGAGCAAATTGTTTCATGTTGTTGATGTAAGTTTGATTTTGATATCTTTGTGTTGATGTGGAAACTGATATTGGATATGTTTTTGTTTGTTTTGACAGGAGCGATTGGGGGTTGTTCAGTCGAGGGAGAGATTCCTGAGACCATGGATGTTGATACCGAGACTGTCACAGGTAGATTTGGATATCATAGATGTGCAACTGATTGTAAAATGATGTGCAACTAATTGTAAAATGATATGCAACTAATTGTAAAATGATATGCAACTAATTATTTTTGGAGTGTCTCTCGTTCTCATATTTGCCATCCGATATAACCATTGTTTTGCTTTCTTTGTAAATATCATCACTGAGCATTGATTTGTTTAGGATATGTTGAAAATTTATACAAGCATAATGGTATATTTTGAACCATAATGACCTGAGAAAAATTTACATGATATTTGATTTTGCAAGATAGCACAAGCTCAAGGTATAATTGAACTAGGACGACCTAAGTGCGTATTGCATAAACAGACAAGATTTGGTCATTTGTATGCGTGAAGTGGAATCAAGCCTTCAATGATATTGGACGTATCACGTCTCGAGGCATGTATTCACACAGTACAAGTGATCGCCTCCCAGACAGAAGACTAAGAAAATATTGGAAGTTCCCCACGATCTCTAGCTGTGAAGCATTTAGTGAGACAAGGAAGAGAATCCAATAATGCACAAAGTTCAAAATGCAAACCTAGTTAAGATTTTATGCTATAGTGCAACATTCAGTACTTCAGAAAATCATCCATCCTTGATATTTTCGTGTTTTGTTTTTGTGCTAGTTTTTGCGATAAAGCGTAGTTGTTTGTTGGATGTCATGTTGGTGAGTTTTGCATTTAGTCTTGATGTCTTGAGTGTTTGTAATATTGATATGATTTACATGCCCCTTGCTGAGTGTGCCTCTCGATGTGAATACATACAGTGATTCCAAGCCATGGTGTTTTAGTGGTAGGAGGATATTTATAGATAAATCAGGATATTGACTACGCTAAGTATGTCCTGAATGGATATTTGCTAAGAGTCGGGCGATGGTCGATAGTGTTTGTATGGACAACATGGTATGGAAATAGATAGAGGAGCCGTTCTTTCACAAGGGCGCCTGTTTACCAGGTTTTCACCCTTTGTTTTTATTATATTTTGCTTTTTTTTTTTTTTTTTTGGCTTTTTCCTAAATTTTTTTTTTTTTTTTGATTTTTTTGTTTGTTTTGGGCTTTTTCCGTGCACTAGGCTACTTTTAAGTATAGTACCTTTTCAGATGGATGCTGTTAGTTGGTTCGTCAAGCACATCTCCTTCAGAATTTGTTAGCTGATAAGCACCTGATCCATAAACGGATATGATAACATAGGGACCCAACCAGTTAGGTTCAAATTTCCCTTTCTTTTCTCGATCTTGCTGATTTCTTGGATTTTCTTTAAGGACTAGGTCACCAACCTTGAAGTTGCGGGGAATGACTTTGTGATTGTAGCTCCTGCACATGCGTTGCTGATATGCTTTGAGATGAGTATAAGCATGTTGGCGTCTTTCATCTAATAGCTCAAGTTCTTGTAGGCGGTTAACTCGATACTCTTCATCTGGGATTAAGCCTTTCAAAGAGACTCTAAGAGATGGGATCTCTACCTCCAGGGGTAAAATAGCCTCGGATCCATATACTAATGAATATGGTGTTGCTCCTGTAGGTGTGCGGATGCTGGTCCTGTATGCCCAAAGTGCTGGATTGAGTTGTACATGCCAATCTTTGCCTGCATCATTCACTGTTTTCTTGAGGATTTTCAGTATTGTCTTGTTAGATGCTTCTGCTTGACCATTTCCCTGTGGGTAATATGGTGTAGAGAACCTATGTTGGATTTTGAATTTTTCACATAGTTCTTGGACATCTTGATTTTTGAAGGGCCGTCCATTATCTGTGATGATTGAACTTGGAATACCATATCTGCAGATTAGATAATTGAGGATAAAAGAGGCAATTTGTTTCACAGTCACCGTGGTCATGGGAACTGCTTCTATCCATTTAGTAAAGTATTATGTTGCTGTTATAATGAACTTGTGTCCATTTGAAGAGGACGGATGAATTTTGCCAACTAGGTCCAGTCCCCACTGACAAAAGGGCCATGATGTTGTAAAGGGCTGCAGTTCCTGTGCTGGTGCATGTATTAGATTACCATGGATTTGGCATTTAGGACTTTTCTTGGCAAAGTGATATGAATCTTTCTCCATTGTAAGCCAGTAGTATCCCAGCCTTAGAAGCTTTTTAGCAAGAGTAGTGCCGCTTGAATGTGTGCCACAAATACCTTCATGAAGCTCGCGTAAAGCCAAATCGAAATCATTACGATCAAGACAACGAAGAAGAGTACCATCGAGACCTCGATGATACAAAGTATCAACAGTAAGGGTGTAATGGGCAGCTTGTCGGATAAAGTTACATTTTTGGTTACGGGATTGGTCAATGGGTAAGATATTATGCTTGAGGTAGTCGTATATTGGTCCATATAGCGGAGAATCTAAACCAGTCAAGGCATAGATAACATGGGATTCAGAGTGGTCATAGGCGGGGGAGAACAATTGCTCTACCAGGAACTCATAACGACTTTGTTGCTCAGGAATTTGTAGTAGTGAAGCGATTGTAGCCATTGTATCGGCTGCTTTGTTGTTCAACCTTGGTATTTGTTCGAAGGTGATGTGCACAAAATACTGTTTGAAGTCATCCACCATTCATTTGTAAGGTAGTATCTTGTCGTCCTTTGTCTGATAGTTGTTATTGATTTGATTAATGACCAGTTGTGAGTCTCCATAGACTTTTAACTCTGTGATTTTCCATTCTACGGCCATTTTGATGCCTATGACCAATGCTTCATATTCAGCCACATTATTTGTGCATGGAAACATAAGTCTGTATGATTTTGGCATAGTGTGTCCTTCAGGAGTGATGAACAGAATGCCGGCACCTGAACCATGTTGAGTATAGGATCCGTCAAAGTATAGGGTCCATTGTTTAGTAGAAAGAGCAAGTACATCCCTGTCTGGAAATTCAACCTCCATGGTTTGTTTGCCTGGTAGCGGTGCTTCGGCCAACTGATCTGCAATTGCTTGTCCTTTGATGGCTCGTCTTTCTGTGTATTGGATGTCGAATTCACTGAGAATCATGACCCATTTAGCCAATTAGCCTGTAAGAGCGGCCTTGCTGAGTAGATATTTGAGAGGATCAATTTTCGCAACTAGCTTAATGGTGTGTGCTAGCATGTAATGTTGAAACTTCTGAGATGCAAAGACCACTGTTAGGCAAGCCTTTTCAATAAATGTATAGTTGAGCTCATAGCCATTCAATATTCTACTGATGTAGTATATGGCGCGTTCCTTTCCTTGTTGATCTTCTTGTGCCAATAATGCCCCCAGTGAAATATCTGTTGTTGAGATATATAGAATAAGTGGCTTTCCGGCGACTGGTGGTACTAGAACTGGTGGATTCATCAGGTACTGTTTGATTTGATAAAAAGATTCTGCACACTTAGCCTCCCATTTGAATGATACATTTTTGTGTAGCAAATGGTTAAATGGTAGATGTTTATCTGCTAGCTGAGCTATGAATCGCCGGATTGATTGAAGTTGTCCCTGTAGAGATCTGAGTTGACTGATATTCCGTGGTGGTGGCATTTCCATAATGGCTTTTACCTTTGCTGGATCAACTTCAATACCCTTAGCTGAGACTATGTAGCCTAGTAACTTGCCTGATGTAACCCCGAAGACACACTTCTTAGGGTTAAGCCTGACTTGGAATTTCTCCAATCGATCAAAGATTTTTGTTAGGATGCCAAGATGTTCTGCTCTAGTGAAGGACTTAGCTAGTAAGTCATCCACATAGTCTTCCATAAATGTGTGCATCATGTCATGGAATATTGTGGTCATTGCTCTTTGATTAGTGGCCCCTGCATTTTTTAAGCCAAAAGGCATGACATTCCAACAGTACGTCCCCCAAGGACAGGTGAATGTTGTTTTATCTTGATCTTTAGGAGCTATCTTGATTTGGTTATCGCCTGAGAAACCATCCATTAGTGAGAGCATTGCATGGCCTGTTGTGAGATCTACAATTATGTCGATACTTGGCAGAGGAAAGTCATCTTTGGGACAAGCTTTGTTAACGTCTCTGAAGTCAGTGCATATTCTGATACTACCATCCGGTTTTGATACTGGAACGATATTGGATATCCACTCTACATAGTCAATGGGTCGGATGAATCCGACGTCTAATAATTTTTTTAGTTCAGTTTTGACCATGAGTGCCACCTGTGGATTCATCTTTCGTAGCTTTTGCTTGACTGGCTTAACTCCTGTAGAGATGGACAAGTGATGCATGATTAAGTGTGGATCTACTCCGGGCATATCACCATATGACCAAGCAAAGTTGATTTGTTGTTCTTTAAAGAAGATGATGAATGTCGATCTTTCTTCCTCTGTCAGAGATTCTGCAAGATGTATATTTCTGGCTGCTTCTGTGGTACCAATGTTGATTGATTGAGTAGGCTCAATCAATATGGGTGATCACTCATGAAAGTGCTCAGGAAGGGTGTCAAGTCTCCCATCGTTAGGTGCCTTAAAAAGGTTTTCACCCTGCGATGCGTCCTTTATTTTTACTTTTTTATGATCTAGAGCTGCCATTGACTGGTTTTCAGCATTAGATTCGTTATTTGATGCATTTTTGCGACTGAGAGACTTGGCACTCCCTGATTGATAGATATCATTATTTCGTTCACTGGTAGAGTCTGTTTCTGGATTTACGATACATAGGTAATGGACAATAGATGCATCATCTGGGAAAATAAGTATATCATTTGTTTCCGGTTCATCCCAATCGATGAGGTCAGGAAAGACAAGTGGTAAGGAATCGTTGGGTGGATCAAGTTCGGCTACCGTAAGTGTTAGGATAGAGTTTTCATGGTGATGGGTCTTGGGTTTAAAGAAATTTAAGATTTCATCGAGGTCCTTGATGGTATCATCTTCCACATAGACTTGTTCATAATGTTTCTGTTCACTTTCCTGAGTGTCATAGATATTTTGCGGTCCAAATTCAAGAGGTCTATCCTCTGCGTTATGTTCTTCCTAAGAAAGGGATATAGAATCAGTATCATCCAGGATATCAGTAGTAGCATTGGAGCAGGTACCCCATTCATATTCATTGGAATCTGTCTCATAGGCATCATCCCAGATTCTATCTGTGTTGTAAACAGGTGTGTTGTACGGTGAAAACAAATCTTTGATGATAGATACCATTTTGATGGTTTTTGTAGATTCTGTATCAAATCCGTCTTCTACTTGCTGGATTTGTTCATAGACTGTGCTTCTTCGGGGAGGAATAACGGTATTTGAAGATGTCCTGATTTGTTCTTGAGATATTGGTGTTTGAATATGAGCTACTGCTGCGGATAGGGCCTTTTTGTGACTTAGAAGTTTTTCCTTATGTAACTTCTAATCTTGACATTCCCGTGCCTTGCGGATTGTTTCTGCTGATTCAAAAAGTGCTTCCTACCAGGATTCTTCTTTGTACGGTGTCTTTACTTTCCATTGAGGTTTGATAGGTAGGTGAGGTGGCCGCTTCAATAGGAACATGAGTTTAGAACCCAATCCTGCTTTGTTTCTGCTAGGTTGTGAAGGAAGATCTATAGGTTCAGTGACTCCTTCTTTGCGTTTGCCAATGGGTCCTTTACCATCATATCCCATTTGCTTCATGATTAAGTAGCCTTTTCCATACATGTGTGTGTGTAGAACAATGTCCAGAGCAGCTGCTCTATGATTTTCTTCTTCATCTTTGTATAACCAGCTAAGAATATCTTTGTCTTCTGATTCATGTGCTAGAGTACCCAATTGGATGAAGGTACCATCAAATTTAGTGATGGGCTGAGTAGCCATTTGTGTTGATGTAGTAGGCAAACCATGCGATCTAGGTGAGGTTGGCAATTTTGCCAAACATAAAGGCTCCAAAGAGTATTCTCCCATGCCTTGGTCTTTGATTTGCATTTTCTGCTTGAAGTCTCCCCATAAGGAGTTGGATTTTGCTGTGTATGGATCTGATGTTGAAGATTGCTGCTTTTCTCTATTATGAGGAACCAAACTGTCCTGGGCTGCCCCCATTGCATTGCAATGTTGAAATGGATTATGATCAACAGATATGGAGATTTCTTGTCCATCATAAGGAAACTTGACACACTGGTGATATGTAGAAGGGACTGCTTGCATTTCATGTATCCAGGGTCGTCCTAACAAAATATTGTAGGTTAGATCAATATCTAAGACTTGACAAATAGTATCCTTTTGTACTGGGCCTACTTGAATAGGTAATATTACTGTGCCTTTAGAGGACCGCTCTTCATCATCATATGCTTTTATGGTAATCTTTTTGCAAGGATCAATAGATTCTTCTGAGAAGCCTAATGCCCGGATAAGCTTTAAAGTATAGATATTAAGGCCGGCTCCTCCATCTATTAGGACTCTCTTGACTCGGTGTTTGCAAACAATGACTTCAATATGGAGAGGGGTATTATGCGGATGACTCAATGAGGTATTGTCATGCTCTAAGAAGGTGAGGTTATGAGGTCCTGTTATATGGGCGACCATGGCTTGAAATCTGTCTGTATCCAGATTTTGAGGTACATTTGTTTCCAATAATGCTTGCTCCAATATGTCTTTGTGCTTGGGTGATAGTTTCAATAATTCCAGGATGGATATCTGAGCTGGAGTCTTGCGTAGTTGGTTAACCAAGTCATATTGGATTTTAGGTGTGGTAGTTGTAGGTGCAGTATGTCCTTTCAAGACATATTTCTGAGTGCGGGTTGTTACATTGATAGATTCATGATCACGCTGATCTCGGATGGTGATGACATTTACTTGATGATCTTCAGCTGATATATGGTTGATAGTGTTATTGTAGATGTGATTAATACGAGCTCCGCGTGTATCATCTGAAGTAGATGCTCCATCTTTGTTGTAATTTGGGAGAGGATTTTTAAAGGCTCCATGATCACCATTTGTTTTGAGACCATCGACTGTTAAATCACCTCGATCAATCATGTCTTGTATTATATGTTTCAATCTCATGCATTCGTTTATTCTATGACCTTTGTTGTGATGGAAATCACAATAGTGTGAATCATTCCACCAAGGTGGTTTGATTGGGGGTTCATAATTATTGAGTGGTGGTAAAGAAAGAACCTTGTTTGCCAAAAGTTCTCTGAATGCGGATTCTAGTGATTGTCCCAGTGGTGTGAAGATACGCTTTTGGAAATTGTTCGTGTTGTTGCGTGGATTGTTGTTAGGTCCTGGATTCATGTTTTTGCCTTGATTATCGTTGGTGTTGTTTGTGTTGAATTGTCCTTGATCAGTGTTTTGCGCATACGTGTTAGCACTGGGGGTAGCATTTTTAGCATTTTTCGTGTTCTGAGGATTTCCAGATAATGCAAGCACTGGTTGTTTCAATGGATCATGTGGTTCGTTGTTGCCTTCGTTTTTGTTTTGAGTCCAAACTCGAGATTTGTCAAAGTTGGTGTTGTTTTGGTTATTGTAGTTTGATGAATTTGTTCCTTCCTTGTAGAATTTGAGTGTTCCCTTTTTGACACATGCTTCCTCCACTTGAATGCCATTTTCAATCAATTTAGCGAAAGATGGTATGCATTGAAGTTTTAGTCTGTAACTCATTTCGCCATTCAAGTTATCAATGAAGATTTCCATTTTCTCCTTTTCAAGAATATCTTGAGGATATCTGGAGACCATGCGTCTCCAGCATTGAAGGAACGCCATGATTGTTTCATTATTCTTTTGTTTGGTGTTGCAAACATCTAGCATGGTTATGGCATGTTGGATGTTGTAGGAATAGTGGGTTATGAATTTGTTAACTAATTCATCAAATGATCTAACAGGTGGCGAAATTTTGGATAACCATTCCATAGTTTGCCCTCCCAAGCTTCTGGGGAATAACCTCATTAAATAGGTGTCATCATGAGCAAATTCAAGGCTCAGTGTGCAAAATTCTTGAACATGATCTCTGGGATCACTTTTCCCATCATATTTATCAAATTTGGGAACGTCTGAGTTTGGAGGAAAAGGCACCATGTTCAAGCTTCTGTCAAATGGATAAGGACAGATTTTGTTTAAAGAGTACCACACTGTTGTCCCTTGTTGCATATCCTGTATTTTCCTTTGCAACATTTGCATTTGTTGAGTAAGAGCAATCAAGGGTGCATTATCTTGCCGAGGAAAAAGTTCTTGCCTTGTATTGGTTCTCAGCTGAAAAGGAGTGGTAAATGGTATATGTTGCTCTGGTGTTTCTAGTTCAGGTATATGCATTTCGGGTATGCGTTGCTCTGGAATGTGTTGTTCAAAGTTATGTTGTTCAGGTATGTGAGTTTCTTCTTCTCAGTTTTGTTCTTGAGATGCATATTGCCGAGATCCGGTTTGAAAAAGATTTGGGTCGAAATCTTCAGGAAGTTTAACGCCCTTGCTTGTGAGCATCAATAGATATTTTTCCTTGTCATTTTCCATGAGCTTTTCAACAAGTTTTTGGAAGGAGGGATTTACTTGACATTCCCGAAGAAGGGCTTCAGTAATTTCAGGTTCTTCTACAGGCGGAACTTCAAAAGGATTTGATAATCTGCGATTCATACTTGATTTTGCATGTGCCTCACTTTGTTTGTCTCGTTGAGAGTGAGTAATAGGCATTTTAATAGAAGCTTTCAGTGATGAAAGGTATAAAAGCCTCCTCAATGTGTTGTGCGAGTGTTGGTGGTTCTGGTCGAGATGTGTTATATGTGATGCACTCGTCGGGCAAGAATGCTGGATTGATTTTTCCGCCGCGGTTTATAGTTTGATTAAAAGCAGACTTTTGACAGTATGCTCTTGTCTTCAAGGGTTCCTTGTCAAATTCGCTAGATTTGTTTTGGATATAACGTTTGACATGATGAAGGAATACCTGATGAGATTTGAAGAGTTGACAATTGATGTATACAAACTTATTTCGCTTGATGAATTTGGAAAAACTAGGTTGTTGTTTCTTCAACGTGATGTTACGATAGAGGTTCTTTCTTCTCAGAATAAGGGGATTAGTCATGCAAGAGTGATCAATGATTTCCTTTGATTGGTTTGGATTCAGTTGATTCTGGTTTTGGAAATTTCAAATCTTACTTTATCAGAGTGAAGGTTGCCCCTTCACGATAAAGTGTGTCAAATGATATGGATAAAAGCTTCCCGATCTGGAAACTAGATTTGACGATTTGAGAATTTTAAACAAGTGTTTTGAGATAGAAATCCATAAAATGGTAAAGGATTTTGATGACACTGATGATGAAAATTTTCCGGATTATGATAGGAGAGACATCCTCTATTGTACGATTTGTTTCGAATTCGGACAACTTTGTTTAACACAAATTTAGCTTGAAAAAAGTTTTTAATAATTTTTTTTTGTCTCTCCGGTTTGATAAAAGATGATTTTTTGATGAAAAAAAGTCTTTAAAATGTTTTTGAAATTTTCAAAAATTTTCAGTTTTGGACTTCTCTATTTTTCGGCCTTAGTCACGCGCTAAAATAGAGTTTACATGTGCTACTGAATTTACCTGATGCGCTAAAGGAATGAGCACACGCGCTAATCTGCCCCAAGATACGCGCTAAAATTTGGATTTTGGAAAATTTTTGTTTTAACTGGTGAAAAATCTACGCGCTAGACTGGGCTTCAAATGCGATAACTGTTGGAGTATATGTGCTACAATATGGTTTCTACGCGCTAAGCTATTTCTTCCACGCACTAAAGTTAGGTCTGTTGAAATTTTTTGTTGAATTTTTTGAAAAAGTTACGCGCTACACTGGGCTTGTGAAGCGCTAACTGTTTTTCTTTATGCGCTAATCTTTGGTTCCTATGCACTAAGAGGTCGCTGTGACGCGCTAGACTGTGTTGTGGATGTGCTAAAGGATTGTATACTGGTTTGCCTAATGATAAAACGCTACTGTTTTAATTCCACGCGCTAATTTGAGGCTTGGATGCGCTAGCAAAAGTCTTCTACGCGCTAAGATGTTGTTCTGATGCGCTAGACTGCTCTGATTTTTTGGTTTGGGTGTTTTCTTGAGATTTTTTATTTTTGTTGAGAATTTTTCAAGTGCGATGGATGATTTTCTGAAGTAATAAATGCAAGCACGACACAAAAAGTACAACCATTTTGCCTAATCTAACAAAAAGTGTATGTTCTGCGAGGATGTGTTCAAATCCCCAATGTTTTAACAGGGTTGGATACAAGTAATACACTTCAGAAAGACTCTTTATTCAAGGGTCATAAATAACATCATAGCCCACTAGTCTTGATACTCTGTCAGCTCAAACAGCCGTGTCACGCCCTAGGGGGCGCCCATTTTTTTGCCTTTTGCCAGAAGTTAACCCAAAGTGAATTGCTTCACAGTTGAGTAGTTATCTTGGGAGATATATGGTGAGTAATCTTGGGGGAAGATTCCCCACCCTTACACTATGATGTTACAAATGTTTGGTTACTGACTTGGTTCAAAGCTTCTAATTCTATGGTTCATAATCAGGCTTCCCATTCGGCCGTCAGTGATAAACTCCCTCAGGAGGCTTCCCAACCTTTAGAACAAAGGCTTTACGTATCTTGAGGATACTGGGGGAAAGCTAATCACTGCGCGCAACCGTTGAAAAGGACTTTCATCACTTTCCACATTTGATTATAGTGGGTTGGAATTCTTGGCGTCAAAGTCGTTCCCCACTTAGGTCGTTCCCTTCACACAGGCCATAAACGGCTTTAAGAGTTGATTGCAACTCCTCAGGAAGGCAGGCCTGCTAAAGGATTTATTGCTTGAATGAAATAAAGTTGTAAGAATGGTCTGGATTTTTGATCACCTAGTTAAGGGGAGAGCATATTCCTACCACTTTCGAGACAGAGCAATCAATTGTATTTTATCCTTGCAAATCAGTGATTTTGCTAAAATCTATGTGGAGATGTTGCTCCACAAAACATGATGTTCATTTTTATCCGGGCAAATCAATGATTTTCTAATTTATGAAAGGGAAATGGTCAACAAAGCAAATGTTCGATTTTGAAGTCAACAAAAGAAATCGATTTACAAACGAAAAGCGTCCCCGCTCCACCTGCAAGAAATTATCAGAATCCTGCAAGCAAACAAAAAATTTGTTAGCTGATTTGGTGGACTTCCCCAAGTCTAAAATTTCTTTTTCGGTTATAATGTTAAAATTTCCCTCTGTCTGTTATGCACTACAGAATGGCTTTGACACGCTACAACTATTGTCCGATGCGCTATACTGTTCAATAAATGCGCTACTCTGTAAGTTCGAAGCACTGTTCTATGGTTTTGCTGAGACCTGCAAGAAAATTTTGAATTTGATGCGCTAATGTTTGAATCGCACGCGTTGAATGATAGACTATAAGCGCTGAACTATGAATCTTATGCGCTATTCTGGTGATTGGCTGCGCTATTTTGTGATTTGCCCGCGTCGAGACCTATAGGAAAATGTTAGAAAGAGTCATGCACTAAGATAATGTCTTCACGCGCTAAAGAATAGATCCTACGCGCTAAACAGTGAGTTGGATGCGCTACTCTGTTGATTGGATGCGCTAAACAGTGACCTGAAAGCTCTACTTCAATTTTTCCACGTGTCTACAAAAGAGGTTAATTTCAAAAACCGATTTGTTTCATGGGTTCGAGCCCCACGGTGGGCGCCAGAAATGTATGCGGGAAAAGTGGGCGAATAAAACTCAATATGTGAAAATATGTTAGAATAATAGTCCACACACACACACAGGACTTCTTGATGCAAGCTATGGAGTAACGTAGTGTTACTCAACTTCCCAAGGAGGGTCCCATAGTTCTCTATCTCACAATGTCCCTCAAACTAATGTTTTTGCTCTCAGATCACTGAGCAAAATGGTTTAGGGATGGCAAATATGAGAACGAGAGATGCTTTTAATTGATTTTAGTATGAGATGTGTTGTAAGCTATGTATGATGTTAAAATGCAATAAACTAAATGATAAGATGACAAGATTAGTATGAATACTATCCTAGCATACTATATTTAGTCTATAATTGAACTAAAATGATAAAGAAAGTAATCTAAGCATGCATATTAGTCTAATTTATGATCTAAAAGAGGCTAAATGATGAGCATATATGAAATGAGATCTTGAAATAATTTGAGCATAAGTGTGATGCTTCAAATTTGAAAGATGATTGTTAAGAATGGAGGAATGAGGGCTCTATTTATAGCACAAACAGGGCATTGGATGGTCAGGATTGAAAGGTTTAATCAAGGGCCAGGTTTGAAAGTTGGGGATCCATGTGCACAATTTGTACCAATGAAATGGTGACAAGTGTCAACATAGGATTGGGTTGAGAGAAGAGGTTGGAGGCATTAAAGGCCTGAGAAGACCTCATGGTTATCTAAAGGCTAAGGGTCAAGTCTAAGTTAGGCTTACCCACTAGATTAAGAGTTAATCCAAGGATAAACCTTTGTGCAAATGATTAAGAGATAATCATGGTCAAAGCATTAATGGCCTGATGAGACCCTTGGGTTGGATAGAGGTTGAGTCAAAACAAATGTTTTAACCATGTGGGAAGGTTTGAATTAACCATTAATGGTTATTGGAGACTTTAGGGATTAAGTGGTTGAAGGTTGGAAGCCTTTAATGGTTTTCAAAGACTTTAAGGGTTTTAGTGGTTGAAGGTTGAAAACCTTCAATGGTTATCAAAGACTTTAAGGTTTTTGAGAAGTGACTTCCCTTTGCTTAGGGATGTGACAAAGTTTAGAGGAGGGTTAGGTTAATTAGAAGCAATTAGAAGATTCTAGAAGGGATTAGAAAGGGGTTTGGGATTTTGCAAGTGGATGGAGGGATAATAGGATTTAATTGAATTAAATGATTTTCATTCAATTTGGTTGTAATTAAATAAATTTGATTTATTCAATTTGGGATAACTATTTAATTAAATTTGGATTTAATTAAAAGTGGATAGGGGGGAGTTAATTGAATAAAATGATTTATTCATTAAATGGATATAGTGAATTTTATTTAAATAAATTGAGTAATTTATTTAATAAAATAGAAGAATGTGGATAATTTAATTAAATTGGATTTAATCAAATAGAGAAATGAACATAAAATATTCATTTAGGAATATGGTCATTTTTATACGTCTACACCCGCTATGTGCATGCAAAAATTGTGTTGCCAAAAAAAAACGTTCATCAATAGACCTGCATTTTCAACACATCCTTAATATACATGTAACAAACTTGATCATTAAGGTTTAATGATCATTGTTCGAAATGAAATGCATGATAAAAAAAATAAGGCACCATTAAAGACCTACTACTCAAGTGTGCCTGAAGGGTCATCTCTTTGTTTAAGAGTATCCAGTATTGCTTCATGATCAGCAGTAGTCACTGTCCATAGCCCTTTGGTCTTCGGTTTTTCTTGATGCTTCAACAACTTGACATTTGTAGCTATAATAAGGTGTGAATACATTATAATGGTTTTGTGTCTCTCATAGTCTTCAAATGCAGGTATGTCATTCTTTATAATCATGTATGTTTGCAACCAAGTTCCCACAACAACAACTGAACCTGTAGGATATGTGAACCCGTTATCATCTATCACTGGTTGTGTTAGCTTTTTTTTTCCTTGTACACATCGTACCAACTAATATTTTGATCTCTCTTCATTCCCTTGCGGTGCAACAACTGCAAAAACATGTCTTGGTTGTACAAGATCTAATAGACGATCATACTCAAGTGAACTTTCCATGTCATCATTTGACAAGGATATTGTTTGAGATAAAGGAGTTAGATAGTGGGGAACCCATGTATCAACCCACTCACTTGACTCACACTGATCCCAATCACACCGAACACAACTTTGACAAACACAAGCCAATGCTCGTGTCCAAATGGTCCATGTACTTGCATCTAAGTTGAGAAATGAATGCATCTTTGAAGAATATTTAATTGTTTGACAATTCAATCTATGTCCCACTATTCCCTCCTCAACCAACCAAAAGAATCTGCTCACTGCTGAATCAAGAGTACCTCCATGTGATAATGTTGAACTACACCAATCAGCAATAGAACGTGCATCAGAGAAATTTGCACCTGAAATCCTCAATTTCTCCTTAACTAGAGCTCTCTTCAAACATGCACCTACTCCATCATGCTCTCCCTTCCCATGCCTTGCCTCAAAAGAAACACAAAATATGAGGTATACGCCTCTCCACATGCATTCTACTCAACCAATAAAACATACGGGCATTCTTGAATTGACCCATATAGTTATCTGACCATATTATATGTCGGTCAATTCCAATATCTTTCTTATGCAATAACTCAAAAAAATTCTGGAAAGAATGTTGCACATACTTGGAGGAGTGTGATCTATCATCACTCATTAAAAATGATACTCCCTGATTATCTTCCTGTCCTCTTCTGTACTATTAGGAGCATGTCTATATGTAATGTGAACAAAAGTAGCAATCTAGACTGAATTGTAGTACTGAGACTGTACCTCATTTTGTTGTTACAATGTATAGTTCTGTACAAAATTAACCATTGATACAATAGTGCCAATCGGGAAAGAGTTATTACACATCCTGAACTATTGATCCAACCACTAAGACCTATGGGTGTGCCTTCCATACTTGTAGAAAATATTTTCCTTAAAATCCAAAATAAAATCAGCAATACTCACTTCTCTTGAGACTAATTTGCATCTAGAAGCTTCACTTCCACTCTTCAAAGTATATTTCATTGTCTCGTATCTTTTTTTCTCAACATAATTATTTCCAAACTCGTTTTTGTTGCCCTCATGAAAACATGAAACAAACTTTGACAACCCACCGCATTCTAAGCACTTCTCATTCAAACAATCATTTCTATAGAAATAGCAGCCATCATCTCTAGGGCATAAAAATAGATCTTGCAAGTCTTTTGATGATCTCGAAAATAGCATTGCACCACACTCCTACAACATCTCATTAGTAAGCATCATAGAATGAATATGACATAAAAGTTCATGGTACATTGAAAACTCCACATGGTACTTGCAACAACAGGTATTGCGAATCTTAAGAGGAACACAATAAAATGGTTTCAAAGATTCAAAGGCCCTTTGTGATATTTGCAAAGTTGGATGTAATTCACAAAAAAAATTGTACAACATTGTTTGGCTTGATTCCAAGAAATGTTTGGGATGTGGTGTGCGGTCTCGGTTGTTGATTCTTAATTTCAAAACATCCTTTACATTGGGTGACACTCGAGAATTAGAGTGTCAAAATTGTTGAATCTCTTCCTTCACATTGTCAGTCAACTTTCTATCAACACGTGGAAGCCTCCCACCAAATGCCCACGTATCTTGTTGAAGTGGATAGTCAAGTCTTTGTCTTCGTGCAAGTGCTCTATCCAAAGTTTTATGGTTTATGTTAAAATCAACACAAGTTTGTCTCATTTCACGAGCCTTCCTCAATTGATGGCTTACGAAGGAGGTTATAATCACTCTTTGAGTGGCTCTCTTATCTCTTTCTTTGGTATTCTTTCCAATAGAATTGAGAGCATCAAATAGATTTTTTGCAATAATAGAATTTCTCTCCATCTTGTTCAAATGAATCTTCAATTTGTTTAGCAATGGTCTCATCTTTATCATCTTTAGCAATTGAACAAAGAGTTGGCATTGCTCGGTCAATGTCTTATTGCAAAAATTTTGGTTGAAAAGTTGTGTAGCCCACAATCGAACGGTTCTTGTTCACCTCTTGCCTTCAAGATTCACAATAATGTTCTCATCGGTTTCAAATAACCATTTTGGGGTTCTTGAAGGTCTTGGATTTGTAATTTGTCTTTCATCCATGAGAGGGTCTTCATTTCTAAAGTAATTAGGTGTTACATATGGTTCACTTGGTTGAGCAATTCCACCTTCAATGTTAAATTTTTCCACATTTTCACCTCCTATGTCAAAATTTTCCACATGTTGAGCATTTTCATTATCACTTTCAACATTTTCAAAATTTTCAATATTTTCACTTTCAAAATCTACATTTTCATTTTCAATAACTTGTGGCACATTTTCAAATTCAATTTCCTCTTCAATTGAAGTAACATTAGCAATATTTAACATACCTTATCTTCTCCTCCTATGACATTCTCTATCTCTTTCTCTATACACTTCAATTTGGTCATTTGAAAGTTTTCTTTTGCGTTTAGACTTCCGACGACTACTACTCCCCATTTCCCTCCACACATATGCTCCTTTGTGGTAGACAATGTAATTTTTCACTTTAAGAATCTCCCAAATGCACAAATTTGTCTCTACTTGTCTGAAAACCCATGATCCTTGACAGAAAACAGAATATGCAGACTGTGGGCCGTTGGAATCTACAAAATGGCCCACAAACTTTTTTTTTCTTGTTTTTTTGTACTAAAATCGGATATCCGATTTTAGTACAAAAATTTGTGGTCCCCAAAAAATTTTAGAGAGAGAGAGAGAGAGAGACAGGGACACAAGGAGACAGAGAAAAATTGGATATCCGATTTTAGTACAAAAATTTGTGGTCCCCAAAAGAGAGAGAGAGAGAGAGAGAGAGAGAGAGAGAGAGAGAGAGAGAGAGAGCCCATATGACCCCTAACAATACAATTTAGTGTCTTAAGGGGTCCTATGGTTCCGTTAGGGGTCATATGGTGTCCATAGGGGTCATATGGTGTCTTGGGACACCATAGGACCCCTTAAGACACCAAATCATGTCATTAGGGGTCATATGGTGTCCCATGAACCCTTATGACCTCTTAGGACACCATATGACCCCTAATGACACCATATTGGGTCACTTTGGGTCATATTGTGTCCTAAGGGGTCATATTATTGCCTATGACCCCTTAGGACACCATATGACCCCTAACGACATGATTTGGTGTCTTAAGGGGTCCTATGGTGTCGTTAGGGGTCATATGGTGTCCATAACAGTGTCATAACGGGTTGTATGGTGTCCCAATACACCATATGACCCCTATGGACAACATAGGACCCTTAAGACACCAAATCATGTTTTTAGGGGTCATATGGTGTCCTAAGGGGTCATATGGTGTCCCATGAACCCTTATGACCTCTTAGGACACCATATGACCCCTAATGACACCATATTGGGTCTCTTTGGGTCATATTGTGTCCTAAGGGGTCCTATGGTGTCTTCCTATGGTGTCTGAAGACACCATATGACCCCTAACGACACTATTGGACCCCTTAAGACACCAAATCACATGGTTATGGGTCATATTGTGTTCATATGGTGTTCATAGGGGTCATATGGTGTCTTGGGACACCATAGGACCTCTTAAGACACCAAATTGTGTCGTTAGGTGTCATATTGTGTCCTAAGGGGTCGTAAGACACAATATGACCCCTAACGACATGATTTGGTGTCTTAAGGGGTCCTATGGTGATGTTAGGGGTCATATGGTGTCTTCGGACATCATAGGACCCCTTAGGACACAATATGACCCAAAGCGACCCAATATGGTGTCATTAGGGGTCATATGGTGTCCTAAGAGGTCATAAGGGTTCATGGGACACCATATAACCCCTTAGGACACCATATGACCCCTAACGACATGATTTAGTGTCTTAAGGGATCCTATGTTGTCCATAGGGGTCATATAGTGTCTTGGGACACCATACGACCCATTATGATGTCGTTATGGACACCATAGGACCCCTAACAACACCATAGGACCCCTTCAGACACCAAATCATGTCGTTGGGGGTCATATGGTGTCCTAAGGGGTCGTAGGCCATAATATGACCCCTTGCAAAGCTTTGTGAGGAACCCGATTCTAGATGTGTGTGGTACAACTAATAGCCTCGGCCCAAAAGGCAGGATCAAGAGAATGTGCATGTATCATACAGCTAGCCATTTCTTTGAGAGTTCTATTCTTGCATTCTGCAACTCCGTTCTACTATGGAGTGTATGCTACAGAATGTTGAAGATCAATCCCCTCAAATGTACAAAAATCCTCAAGTCTTTTGTTCACATATTCCCTTCCATTATCTATATGAAGAATCTTGACCACTTTCCTGGATTGCTTCTCCACACGAGTCTTGAAGTCTTGAAATCTATCAAATAATTCACTCTTATGAATGAGAAAATAGACCCAAGTGAAGCGAGAGTAGTCATCAATGAAGGTGTTGGAAATGGACCTACTACATCGTTGTGAACAAGTTGAAGAACTTCCAAATCTCTCCAAGCTTTCCCCTTATCAAACTTCTCCTCGGGATGCTTGCCCATGGAACAACCTGAACATACACCCTCTAAAAAACTAATTCGAGGGAGACCTGTGACCATGTCTTTAGTGCTGAGCTGTTGAAGATAGTGGTAGTTGAGGTGACCAAACCGCTCATGCCATAGCTTACTTTCTGGATTTGAATGAGTAAGCAAGGCCCTAGAAGGTGAACTTGGTACAAAGTGGGAGAATGAATAAAGCCTTGAGTTGTCATTGACTTGTCCCACTGCTACCAAGGCATCATCATCAAGTTCCTTTACCACAACTGAATCTGGTGTAAACTCAACCTTTTTCCCATTTCCATAGTGAGTGATTTGGTAGATAGAGAGAAGGTTGGTAGACAAGTTAGGAACATAGAGAACATTCTCAAATGTTCCATCATCCATGTCAACTGAACCTTTCCCTTCAACCTCTACTTGTGTATCATCACCTATGTAAATGTGAGGTACTTTAGATGGCTCCAATGAAGAAAACTGCTCCTTTGTAGAACCCATGTGATATGAAGCACCCAAGTCAAGTATCCATTGCTGTGAAGAACCTATTGTAGCCACAAATGCTTGCCCTTTTCCCTTAGAATGTTAGGAAGAGGAAGGAGATGAATCCTTCTTTGTGTAGGCAGATGGCAAGTTGATGTTGTTTTTCTTAAGAAGATTAGTTAACTCATCAACTTTCTTTGCGTGGCATCGATGCTCATCATGACCATACTTCTTGCAATATGCACAAGTTGGTTTATCCTTCTTAGGTGGTGTCCCCTTCTTGGAAGAGGATGAAAAATCGCCTTGTGATGGAGAGGATGATTGTCCTTTTTCCTATTGTGGCTTAGACTTGGATTGCTTCTTCTTCTTCTTGGAATCTTTGCCTTGACTTCCTTGATTCCCTTGATTAGCCACCAAAGCCTTGGACTTTGAAGACTTGATAAGTCCCATGTTCAACAACTTAGATTGTCCCAATATCAACATTTCTATGAAAGCATCAAATGAAGGCATAACATAGGAACTCCCCACTGTCAAATGATGAGTTTGGAAGGTAGACACAAATGTTGCATATTGTGGTGCAAGCTTGTCCAACAGGTTGAATATCAACTGAGCATCCTTTTTGTCAATTCCACAATCCTTAATCTTTGCTCTTAGCTCATTTGCTTTGGTGACATAATCTTGGATTGTATCAAAACTCTTGGGATCCAAGGTGGTGAGCTCATTGTCAATTTTGTAACCTCTGATTTCATCAACTTGACCATACAATTTCTGAAACATATCCCAAGCCTCTTTGATTGTTGTACACTTCTCAATGTGAAAAATGAGGTCATCTGATACATACTTGCGCAAAGTTCCAAGAGCCATGCAATTCTTTGTGAGCCATTATAACTGAGCATTAGGATTAGCCTTAGGATCAGGTGGTGTTGCTATTGTTCCATCTATGTAATGTGTGAGACCCTTTTCCATTAATTTACTCCATACTTTAATTTTCCATGATGCATAATTATGTGGAGTTAAAGGTGGAAATTTATGAGGACTCATTGCAACAAAAATGGAAGAGCACAAAGAGAGGCACAATCACACAAGACACCCCCCCAGATTCACTCAATCAAAGAACCCCCCCAAAAGTGATGATTTGGCACTTTATAATTAGTGTGTATATAATGGGCCACTTGCAAAAAATGGTAAAGTGGGCTTATGATTACAATTTTACAAATACCTCAATAAGGCCAAAAGAGACTCAAACTAATAATGCAAGAGATATAAACTAAGATCCAAGCACTTTACAAGTACCTAATAGGCCAAATAAGACCAATATCTGAAAGTACAACTTCCACTCAAAATCTTTGAAATCTTATCATAGATTATGAAAGTAGACAAAAAAATATGCACTTTCAAAAAAAATGGCACCTGAAAAGGAGGTCGTATGAGCTCAAATGAGGCCTTTGAGGTTGTATAATTGAGGATTGGATAGGTACAGCTGAGAGAATCCAAAAATTCTAAAAAAAACTATGTACCAAAATCAAAAAATAACCACACCACTATGAAGATCACAAAAGTTTAGCCCATTTCAAAAAAAATTGCACCAAAAAAGGAGCAAACATGAGCAAGATATGGCCCTTCAAAGTTGAATTGCAAAACTGAAAAGCTCAATGAAGAGGGGGTCAAAAATTTCAAAAGTCTGCTGATGTGGTACTGACATCAGCAAATGATGGGCTTAAATTTGACGCCCGTCTGACCGTCAAAAAACTTCACCCCCTGCGTGGCATCTGTACTGTACAGACAGGCTGATGTGGCGGTCTGCATCTGCTCTGCGTGGTGGGTGACGTGGCTATGTCTACATGGCGGTTGATGTGGCTATGTTTGTGTCTTCTCTGCATGGCGAGGTCCGCGTGAGAGGCGGCAGCCGGTGCCAGAGGAGCCGCCGGTGCCGGATGTGCCACCAATGCCGGTGACTATGGCCGGTGCTGGTGACGGAGGTCGGTCGCCGAGGGGAGCCACTGGTGCCTGGAGGAGAACCTGCAGCAGCGGTGCACGGTGGCGGTGAGAGGCTCTAGAGCTGTAGATGGCAATGGCTGAGGAGAGTACGGGGTGGCAGCGGCGGTACGGTTGACAGTGACGGACCTGCAGACAACGTTGGGTATGGAGAGCACGGGGGGGTCTGCAGACCCTAGAAAAAAAAAAATTGATTCTGGAATCCATACTATAATAGCCAAAATGGGGAAAAAAAATTCTCACCAAAATAGGTCGACTTTATAGTCGAAATTCATGGAAACGGCCTCCCGGATTCAACCGTGATGTCCAAATCATTGTACAACGCCCCCAAAAAATGAAGATCCCCAAATCTGAAAATTGAAGCCTCCAAAATGTCTCTGAAAGACTAATCAATGAAGCCCTATAGGCTCTGATACCATGTAGGATTTTCCAAGATTAAGGGCACAATGAAAAGCATAAAAAAAGAGACAATAGAATGACAAGAACAAACTATATTCTCATCAATATGCAAATGATCAACTGGATTAACCAATACAATGAATATAGGCTTGCTTATATCGGCAAGGCCATATGGATGTACGAGCACACAATTATGACATGTGGCTCAATGAGAAACAAGGGTAGGTAAGAAATACTAGGGTTAGGTAGGAGAAATAATATAATATTCCACAAGAGGTGGATGACCCACCGAATGTGGAGTGTAACAGCAAAATAAGACCACAAAAGGTGGAATTTCTCCTACAAGCTCTATCCCTATGTGCACACTTCCCTAAGTGTCTCAAATCCAAACTACGAAGAGATGCATTATCCTAAGTTAACTTAAGTAAAGTGTAATAATATCCAAAATGAATATTTATTTACACCAATAGAGATGATATCCCCAATGCATCCCAATTTGAAGTACCTCTGTGGGGTGATGAAATCCCCAGTCAAAGATACCCCTCTCTATGTGAGATAAAATAAAATTGAGTGTCGTTGTCACCTCCTTCCTTTCTCCCAAGACCCCGAAGGTGGGTGGAAAGTTAGTTAATGCAACGGTAGGTCCACCCCAAACACGATAAAATTTCTTTCCCTTAAGAAAATAAAATATGATTTAATCTATATGTAGTCTGATTCACGTTCATTTTAAAGCCCAAATTGAGGTGTTGAATGTGCATGTGCATGTCAATTTTAAACACCAAACTGAAATGTGAAGGCATGCATGTCAATTTTAACCATTGTTGATTTTAAGTCCAAATTGAAGTGTTATACATGCATGTCAATTATAACCATTGTTGATTTTAAGCCCAAACTGAAGTGTTATGCATGCAAGACAATTTTTACCAATATTGATTTTAAGCACCAAAAAATGAAGTGTGAGAGCATGAGTGCAATTAATCTAATACTAATTTGATCCTTTCTGTAAATTAGCCATAGGCTGCAAATAGATGATTAGTAGTAAAATTAAATCAACTGAAAACAGAGAACTCAAAATTAACAAAAATGAATGTGTGATGATACCTACGCGATTGTGTGACTCAGAATAGGTGATTGCATAAATATGTCAAATTGATTGTGTGATCCTGAAAGGTTGATTGCGTGATGATAACAAGGCGATTGTGTGACACACGAGAAAATAACACAAAAAATAAAAAATTGAAGCTAAATTTGATCAGAAACCTGCAAAACAGATTGTGAGGCTCTAGCTAGATCTCTCATCATCCATTCAATGTTAACCAAATCATATTTAACCCGATATGAGAGAACTAAGTTATTGTATCTATCAATGGTTGGTTGGTCTTCCCAATCTTGTATCCGTTTTTCTGCTTTGAGAATTCTCTGATAGCGGCTGACCTACCTTCTTTGCTCCTTTATCCTTCTAGCACCTAAAATCCTGAATTGTACTTTACGTGCCATAAACTGTTATAACAAAAACATGCAATAAAATGAATTTGTTTCGATATTTACTCAATCTCATGCAGAATTACACAGATCAGAGAACAGAAAGGAAATAAAAATAAAAATAACATAACAACAATTTTCCTAATGAATGCATAATAATCTCAGAGAGAATGTGTGATCCTGAGAAGTCGATTGCGTGATCCTGAAAGGTCGATTGCGTGACCTTGAAAGGTCGATTGCGTGACCCCGAAAGGTCAATTATGTAGTTCTGTCTATGCGATTGTGTAATGATGCAACTGCGAATGAGTGACAAAGAGATCTTTTTTTTGAAATCCATGCAAAACCTGCAAAAAAAGAATAAATTCGTATGATATGTAAAAATAACACAGAAAATAGAGAAGGTTAATTAGTTGTTGTTCACGTTGGGTTCACCAAAATGTCACATGTAAAATAATTCATCTTCAAAGCATCAATTAGAATTCAAAGGTAAATCATGAATCCCTATCTAATCAAAGAATTCAAACAAACAGATAATGAAATAACACAATCAAATCAAAATAGGAATTATAAAGTAATTCAATCAAAACTTCATATTCTGTGATTGCTTATAACTTCCATTGTTCTTCTCCTCTATGTGGTATGGTGGCTCTCAGATATTGCGCTAGCAACCTACAATTGACACAAAGATTAAAAGTTCATGATTGTTGAAAATAGAGATTGAATGCTCAATTTATAGATTTTTTGAGAAGATTGATTGAAAGTTGGAACAAATTGATCAAGAGGTGGAACTTAGGTGAGCTCACATGTTGATTGATAGTTGAACTGTTGATTTGGAAGTGAAACCAAATAGATTGAATAGATTAATTGAGTCAGCTGATTGAGAAAAAGCTAACTAAAGGAAGAAAAAGAATGATTAGGGAAATTAAGAAGATGAAAAAGCTAACTACAAAATGGAAATAAAGATTGGAGAGATAAATGATTTAATTGATTGATTGATTGAATTAATTAATTTAGCATGTGCTTGCACTTTAACTTAAATTTTCAATTTAATCTTTGCATGAAATTTAATTCAAATAATTGAATTTATTTTAAATTCAATTTAGTATTTGAATATATTTAGAACTTGACTTTGATTTTCAATTTGATTTTTGAAATCATGCACATGTATTTAAATTTAGAAGAATTTAGAAGAATTTGAAATTAAATGAAATTAGAATTTGGGGATTCGGAATTGAAGAATTAATTAGCTAATTAAATAATTTAAAGAAACTATTTAATTATTTTAGAAATGAAATTTAATTAAATAATAAAGATTATTTAATTTAAAGGATTAAACAATGATTAATTAAATAATAAATATTTAATTAATATTTAGAAAAGGGTTGAATGATTAATTGATTAGAGATAGAAATTGAAAATAGAATTTATTTAAATAATAAAGATTATTTAAATTGGGGAATTAATCATAATTAATTAAATAATAAATATTTAATTAGCATTAGAAAATAGTTAAAATGATTAAATGATGAAAGAAAAAGAAATGGAATGATTAGTAAGATTCTGAGGAAATATGAAATTAGAAGAATAAGATTAATTAACTTAATTAAAGAATTAAAGAATTATTTAATCAATTAGAGGAATAATTTGTACATGATCAATGAGACATTTTTTAGGTGTCTACAATTAATTTTTAAAATCAAATTCAAATAGTTGTTTTCAGATTTAATAGAGAAAAAAAATTATCTATCTCCATACTATTTTTATTTGGTTTTTTATTTCCATTGTTCATTGCCAATTGATCGGCAATCAATTTTGATGTCACTATGTTTTTGGTAACAGAGCATTGTCTTGTGCCTGATAGTGGATTTTAAATCCAACACTTTTGTCTAGAGCTATTTGCTACTCCATTGTATGCTATTCACAAACACAATTACTATTGTGACATCCCCCTTGTCTACTTAGAACAGTTGTTCACATTCTTTTTATAAATAATTTATATTCATTTCAACATTCCTTCCATTTTTCTATTGCTATCCACTTCACAATTCCCTCTCAAAATTGAAAATTCAAATCAACCTACCTCCAATTAATCTCCAGCTTGTTTTCTTGTGTTAAGGACAAGAGGGATCAAGATCCCACATAAATCTTCACCTTCGCATAGGTAGGTGGCTAATGGGAGTGCTTAAGACAATAAATTCCCAATAGTAGGGAGTTTCATAAGATCCATGAGACCTATCAAATAGTTAATATTAAAAATTATGATGTACTACCAATTTTAATTTTTTATATCCTTTTTTATATCATGAACAAGACCATGGTGGTGAGAATTACATGGGTTTCAACCAATGGGAATAATGGGTGAGATTTGAAGATGGTTTTTCAAGCCAAGATTATTCAAATGATATTAATTATCATGTCTAGTTATAATCAATGTATAATGTTGCCCCATGAATGGTCCCTACGAAGAGTTTAGTCTAATTATTTAATTTTAAAAAGAAATGGTGGAAAATTAATTGATTATTAATTGAAAAAGCTTTTGAGAAAAAACATCTAATATACTTTTTAAATAACATTTTAATTTCAGTCTATAATATTTTTAACCTATAATATTTTTAACCTGATTGATTTCTTCAAATATTTCAGAGTATTTCAGTTGCATCCTACTCTAGATGTATCATTTAATGTCTGCAAGGGAGGGAGGTTGACATTCCCCATGTCACTAAAACCTGTTAAGAAGGTTAAAGTCTTATCTTTCAAATTCTCTACTTTCTATTATGCAAAATAGTTTTACCAATATTTGGGAGGAATTATGCTACAACACGATCTTGTTAATTTTAGCCACCTTTCCAAAATTATGTTATAATTTACTTTCTTTTATTTTAGCTACTTAAAAAAATCTCCATTAAATGTTTTTTATTATTATTTTTTTCCATCTTCATTTAATACTCTTAATGAAGCAAAATCTTCAATAAATCGTGATTAGTCGATAAATTAAAAAATAATTCGTAGAACTTGTAGAAATCATTTACTAATGGTCAACGATTTTTGGTTGTTTTAATCGTATTGAAAATTGCATTTAAATCTGAAAAAATCGTGTCTAATTTTCTTGTGCCACAGAACTCCCAAGACCCTGAAAACGGCCATTTTTTATAAAATAAGAGTTGCGCCTTGTTTATTGGCAACAATGCACACAAGAGTAGTCATCTTCAGCAATTAGGGTTTCCATTTTTTCAGATTGTCTTTAGGTTTACTTTATCACCTTGTTCATTGTTTTGTTAAAAATTTAAGACTATTTGCAATAAAGTAGAGAAAAAAATTAATATTATTTTATTTTTATTAAATTTTATTAAAAATATTATTTTAGATTTTTAATAGTTTAAATTTAATATTATTTAATTTTTTTATTTATTTTTCAATATAAAAATTTGATAATTAAACATTTTTTATTTGATATATTTCATTTTTATTTTAAACTAATAATATTTGATATCAATAGTTTTAAATTTATTATAATTTAGTTAAAATTGATATAATATTATTTTAATATTTATAAAGAAATTTTAATTTACTATTTTTTATTTTATTGAAAATTGCGTTTAAATTAAATCTAGTAAATGACAAATTTTCTCAACAAAATAAATTGTGATCATGGTACAAGTTTTATGCTAGTTTCTTTTAGATATTTTGTATTTAGTTTTAATATTTTTCAAACAATGTTAAATGTAATAGAGGCTCCTTGGTTCATGAAAATTGAATAGGCTTCCACCTGGTGATAAAAAGGTTAATCTTTTATGTTTACAATTACTTGAAAGTGAAAAAATAAAGATTGTATTGGATTTGATGAAAATGAAGACAAATATAGCTTGATCTTAAAACATGTTCACATTTGCAAAGAAAGTATGAGACCATACACATTCTCTTCTTAGATACATGATTCAAAATTAACATCAAAATAGAATTGATTAAAAAAAAAAAAAAAATCTTGTAAGATTTTTAATGTTTAGAATGTTAAGAATCTATTAATAATTGATAAAAAAGGTTTAAGAATGTGCTTTCAACATCACTTAGACATTAGAGCCAAATGCAGTAGTTACAAAGATACATAATCTCATTGTATGGTAAGAGTCATTGATTCCATTAGTACTTAGTTTATAAGTTGACTTTGGACAAACTATATGTAATTGAAATTTTCTTATGTGTCATCAACTTGTTTTTTTTTTTTTTGATAAAAGTGGATGAGACCACTAAAATTATATTGATTATATATATTTTTACATGTGTCTGGTTCAAAGAGCACTAAAGGGAAAGAACCAGTAAGAAATATTTATGCACTATGAAATATGTTTTGTGCAATGCAATCTAATCATCATATGAATACATATATATAACAAAAATCTATTTAGTTTATACGATAACTTTGGACAAACTATATTGTAATTGAAATTTTGTTATGTGTCACCATCTTATTATTATTTATGCACTATGAACTATGAATTGTGCAATGCAATCTATTCATTGATATAAATATAAAAAACCAAAAACTATTATTTACAATTTTTAAAATAAACTCTCTATTTTATTTCTTCTCCATATCTTTGCTATGAAAAAGTCCCTAAATTTGAAGAAAATCTAACTTTTGTCTCATATTTATACATCTGATTTTTTTCAAATTTTTTCCCATTTCTCCAAAAATAAATAAATAAATAAAATAAATAAATCTTATATTAGCCAATTTGTTTAAGCCAAACCTTTTTCTACTATAACTCGTCGAAACAAAATATGACAAATATCTAACTTAAAAAAAAATACATTATAGATTCAAAAAGACGATTGTGCCAATCAACTTGTACTAATCTAACTATGCAACACTAATTTCTATAATTATTAAAAAACATTGATATTAAAATACCAAGCATATTAATATAATAAATTCAAACTAAGCACCTTGAAATCCACATAATTTCTTCATTTTTCAGTTCAAATATTTAATATTTGTGAGTTCCAATGCTGAAACTCTGACATAGACCTTATTGTCTATGCACAAGTAGCTCTGGGTTCTCATCGATTGCAAACAAATAGGTAAAACCATATCCAAAAACTACTGAATGGACGCCATTTTTCTGCCCGTATGATGAACAGACTCAGAGCAATGATGCCTTCGTTCAGACCGCCTACAGATTGTTTTTTTCTTTAAAACAACAGATAAGCAGTAGAATAATCAATGGTTATGAGTTTTTTGTATACAGACACACACAAATTAAGGTAACAAAATTTGAGACAAAAGAGAATCACATTCCCTTCTTGGGTTCACCATCAACACCCTCTATATCTTCTTGGATTTCCCATCAATACCCAACTGGATATGGCATCTGGGTTTTTCAACTGTCTTCTTATTTGAAAGCTTAGAGAGATTGAAACTCCAAAGTGAATGATCACAGGCTTCTGAGATCAGATATCTGTGTATTTGGAATCTGTTACCCAGAATTAGGGTTTGATACATGGATAAGGCTTTAATACAAGCCATGGCATGCATTAGTATCTTTTTTGGAGTCATTTTACCAGCTTTTCTTATGACTGCATTCTGCCTGAGAAGAAATACATCCTTCACCAGAGCCACCCATGACATAGAGTTGGAGTGGGCACCAGAGGATCCCTCAAATGAAAATGTGCATTCTGAGGGCTTGGAAAGACATGTATTAGAGGTTTTACCAGTATTTGAGTATAAATCACAGGAGGGGCATCAGTGTGCAGTCTGTCTGTCTGATTATGGGGATTCTGAAATAGTGAAACTGTTGCCGAACTGTAATCACTACTTTCATAAAGAATGTATAGATATATGGTTTCGTTCATACACTTCTTGCCCTGTTTGTAGAACCAGAGTGCAGCCTAATACATTATCATGTTTGTTGGACATGGAAAAAGATCATGGAAGAGATGGTTCATTGCAGGAACAACACATTTCTTCAGACATTTGTTCTGATGCAGTGGAAGATCAGGTTGTAGTGAGTAAAGTGGATCAAGGAACATCAGATGCAAGGCCATTGTCACAAATTGCTACCCCTCTTGCAAACGATTAAAGTTTATCAAAATATAGAGTAGTTTTGAGATTTAGAATATCTTTGTGGAAATGATTTTCTTGCAATAAAAATGGGCATTATAATTATTCAGATAGAAAGGAAGTACGGTGTCTATGTTGGTTTTATTGAGTGAAAATATTGTCTCTGTCTAATTAGTTTTGTGATGAGCAAGCCACCATTGCTAGGGAGTTTCAAAAGTGAATCTTATTTAAAATATTATTTTGGTTTATGGTTAACTAGTTTATCATATTAAAAAGGGATAAATATTATCTTATTTTTATTAGTCAAATTTGATGTTTAATTAGATGATATTCTAAAATAGTCTCAATAGATACACTAGTCTTTATTTTGTAAATTTCTATTTTCAATAGTTTGACTAAATTTTTCAATTCAAATTTTATTTAAGATCTACTTAACAAGCAAGTACAAATAATTGAAAAGAATATAAAATATTTATAATATATTATAAAAAAATTGTTCATGGAAATAAATATGTACATGTTGAATATAGCACTTTTTAATCTCCAAATTATAATAAAATAATTAAAATTATCATTTGGTTATTCATGTTATTTATGATAGAATTTGATATTGAGCTATAATGATTTAGTTTTTAAATGGTTTCCTTGATGGAATATGTGTACATGCATGATGATCTTTTTTTATTTTTGTCAAATGGTATACATATCATAAATAATTTGTTGTTCCTCTCAAACACAGATGTGATTCAGTTTGTTGATCATGTTTGATACAATTCTTTATCATTATCCTCATTTGTATGATAACTTAAACTTTAATGGTTTATTTTTGGATTGTGGGGTGGTAAGGGGCGCCTCAAAAATGGGCTTATTTTTCAACCAATATCTAGGGAAAACAATACAAGAAGTTTGTTTGGATGTAGAGTTTACAAGTTATTTTTCTTACAAGATATTATTTGATCATTTGATTTAGTTGGATTATAATATGAGTTATTGATTCTAATTTGAAATAATTATTTAGTAAATGTTATCATTTTTTATCACAAGATATTATTAATGATTCAATTTAGTTGAATTGCAATATAAATTGTTGATCTCAATTTGAAATAATTCTTTAGTAAATTTATCTATTGCCACTCATGTTAAGCTTTATGGAATAGTAAATGACCAAATATATAGTTAATTGATTTTAATGAAAATTTTGACATTAGAAACTTGCTATAAATATATGGGATTTCATGTTGATTATTAAACTATGGAATTAGGTTGTGAACTAATAGACATGATGTTATCTTAAAGTGGAAATTAATAAAAATACTATAATGATTAAATTAATCTAATTTATCTAGAATCCAAATAAAATGAATGGGTGATGAAATATATATACCTTAATGCAACATACAATTATAACTTTTCAATATACAATGACTTTGTATAAACATTTATGGAAACTGTATAGACATTTTCTCTTATGTTCAAATTAAAGGATCTAGAATTAAAGGAGAATTTTATATTCATATGTAACCATATCAAAGGTAATTTTAAGCTTGTATGAGGTCCCTAAAATTTTAGTGATTTGGAAAAGTATTAGTTATAACATCCAATGTTATGTAATAATTGTGATAATAAACCTAATTAATGATTTATGGTAAGCTTTCTCTTGTGTTTATAACTATGAAGCTTAAGAATTATAAAATTATTGAAATTTATATTTAATATATAATAATATGGTCAACTATGTTTTGACTAGATTAAATCAAGAGAGGCCCGAACCATTACATAACTAGTACATAGATGAAAAAAGTGAGAAAAACCATGGGACTAATGAGGAGTGAGAACCCAAAACCATAGTGCCAATTGCCAAAAAGGAACAAAAACCAATGGGCACCTAAAATCATATGCGACAAAACTCAAAGACAAATGAGTCTAAAGACTTAACAAAACAAAAAATAAATTGGCCCACCTCCATCAAAGGCATGAATCAATGGCCTACCTGGTAGGGGCATCTCAATATTCCTATCCTGATTCATAGCCTTCACCTTATCAGAGAAGCAGAGTCCTTTGTCAGATCAATTGCCAAATGAAATGGCAAGTGAATCCAAAGTCGCTTTCACCCTATAGCAGGGAAGAGTCCAAATGCCTCTTCTTTCAAGCCTTCTTCTTCTTGATCTCCTCTAGGATAGCTTATAGGGTAAAATATGGTGAACTATGTTTTTTTATTAAGGGTAAAATAGGTTTTGAGGGGACCCAAAACTCCTTACAAACTGATTTTCCTCGGATCTAAAACTCATTGACACAACACTGCTAGAAGATGAGACATAGACAAACAACATCCAACCAACAGAAAAACTACAACAATCCTAAAGATACAAAGCTAAATAACTAACAATTAAATTAACATGGCCACAGCCAATAAATAATCCTACTTAGAAAACAAACACTTTTGAGTCAAGATACACCAAGGAGAACACATGACAGAATAAGACCTTAAAACCATGCTTTCTTTCATAGTCCACAACCTCCACCACACTAGGGGTAGTAAGAGAAGAATATATAAACCATCCTTAATCCACCTTAATAGGATAAAAGTATAAAATTCACCAATAGGGGCAGAAAAAACACCCTTGTAGCATCTCCCATCTTCTCTTATAGCATCCATCTCCACCTTAATAGGATATAGCTCCATCTCAATAGGAAGAATAAAATATAAAATTGAAGAAAATGAAGCTAAATCAACACCTATGAAAACCAAAAATTATCCACCTCAATCGGAGAAACAAAGGTTGAATCACTAGAAAGGGTAGTGAAAAACCCCTTTTATAGCACAACCTCATAGAGGAAAATATATCCAATAAATCTAACAGCCTTAATGTTTGGGTTTCTTTAGAGAAATTACTCAAAAGGCACTCTACCTCTATAGGATAGCCATGAGTAAAGGTATAGAAAATAAGAGAAAAACTCCTTAACCAAAAACCATAGACAAAAATAGGCCCAAAAAAGTTAAGGGCCATAGTCACAATCACAAACTAAGAAAAGACAACATAATCCCCTTCAAACTTGCAACACCACAATAAGAGAGAATAGGGACTAAAAGGAAAAGAGAAAAAAAGCGCACTACCTAAAATATCAAAGAGCCTAAAACAGGGAGATCTAGACCCAAAACCATTAGAGGGTCTCCCTCTCCAAACACTATAAAACCAATAATACCACACAAGGGCCAGCACACAAACAAGAAACAAGTAGCTCCAACAATAACAGCCTCCAAAGATGTGAACATGAAGCCCTCCAAACATTGGCCTAAAATAGAACTGCTCTAGATAGAATCATAAAAACCATAAGCAGCCACAAAACAAACTACTTTGTCTCCAAATCCACAACTACAAAGGACCAGAACCATCCCTAAGAGCTCAAAAACCAATAAGAAAAATAAAGTAGCTCCAAATAGTACAAAGGAAAAAGCAAAAACCCCTCTAAATAAGCACCAGCCCGAGAAGAATCCAAAGGAACCCTAGATCTACATGGTATAAAAGAAGAGACACCCAAAACCACCATAAAGTGGAGTGGGAAAGAAACACCAAAATCCAAAACTGACAAGGTAAAAAACCTAGCACCTTCAAACTCTAACCCAAGACAACCTCCACGTACTAAAGATTCCAAAGCCATAACCCATAACAGAGCAAAGCCTCTATGAGAACCCACTATAGAGGAGAAACCACCAACCAACATAAAGGGAGGCAACAAAATTGCCACAGACCTTGAGAGCCCAAAAATCTTATCATTTGTAGATAAATTTATTATAATTTAGTTAAAATTAATATAATATTATTTTAATATTTATAAAGAATTTTTAATTTAGTATTTTAAATTTTTATTTAAAATTTATTTAAATTCAATCTGATGTATTTTAATATTAAAAAGTAAATAATGATTCTTTCTCAAGAAAATATACTGCAGGGTGACCATGATACAAAGCTTATGCTAACAGGTTAATAATTCCTTTTAGATATTTGTTCGTTACTTTTAATATTTGTCAAAGAATGTTAAATGTAACAGAGGCTCCTTGGTTCATGAAAATTGAATAGGCAATCCACCTTGTGATCAAAGGTTAATCTTGTATATTTACAATGTTTTCAATGTTATCAAAGAAAAATGGGATTTATAAGTGAAAATCATTAAGGATTATCTTGGATTGATGAAAATGAAGACAAATATAGCTTTAGATTGTTTTCTTTAGATTACCCTAAACACCATGTTCACACTTGCAAAGAAGGCATGAGATCATACTCATTCTCATTCTCATCTTAGATATATGATTTGAAACCAACATCAAAATAAAATTCATAAAAGATATTTAAAAAGTTTTTGTAAGATTTTTAATGTTTAGAATCTATAAATAAAATTAATGAAAAAGGTTTAAGAATGTTCTTTCAACATCACTTTAGACATTAGAACCAAATGCGATAGTTACATTACTAAAATGCAATATATAAGAAATGGCATCAACAACAAAATATGGAAAATACATAAAGAAAACTAAGATACATATATTAAGAGATGCAGCCATTGGAGTCATTGTCTACATTTATTTTTTGGAACTTTGTACTTATAATATAAGTTGACTTTGGATAAACTATATTGTAAATGAAATTTTGCTATTTGTCACCACCTTCTTATTATTCAAATGTAATCATGGATATGAATATAAACAACACAAATCAATTTTCTACAATTCATAGGATAAACTCTCTATTTTATTTATTCTCCATGTCTTAGTTATAGAAATTTAATTTTTTTTAAATCTAGTTTTTGTCTCTTTTTCTATTATTTTAATATTTTTTTATTCATCCAGTTTTTCACAAAAAAATTTCACCTTTTTTTTGGTCGATAAAGGCAGAGCCAGAAGATTTAGTATTAAAGAAAAAGTTGCATAATACAAAACATTTTAGCATAAGTTGATTCTTCCAATCGAGGGAAAGGACTAAATCCTGATAGGTAACCTTTATCCTCCCTCAAAATCTCAATACAGTTCAACTTAAACATAGCAAAACTGAACTACCATCCACTTATATTTTGCAAGTTTGATGAAAGCTATACAGAAACTCGAATCAAAAAATGACCAAAAAACACATATCTTTCTTTTCCACACACAAGATCAATCCCTCGAAGCACGACCCAGACCTCTACAATGACCACGGCCACCAACACGACTCCTGCCTTGGCCACGCCCACACCCACGACCACCTATTGTCATTCTGCAAATCTATTGGATCTTCTCCACTTGAGTGGGGAGAGTCATGGTTTCTCGCTGCAGTAAGAAAGCCATTCAAGATGGCAAAATCTCTGAACACAATCTCTTTTGTCTGGGTCCTGAGTTTTGTCTGTTAATACTCTCCATTTTAGATAATCAACCGCCATAGCTACAATTTGCATGTGCCTCATCAAGGCTGGCCCCCTAAGGTCAAATAGAAAAGGATAGAAAGTAATGGTGTCACCAAGCTCATCCAGTGCATCAAGATTCGTTGGCCTTGGAATTCTAGAGAGCCAAGCAGCGCATATTTCATGACCCTATCTAATCCCCCTATCAATTCGGGCTAAAATAATTCAACACATCTTGATGAAATCTGTGTATTGTCCCTATAATACTCCCTTCTATCCAAATGACCCTACCCAAGAATCATTTTTGTAGCCAATATAACCATTGGGTTTACAGTGCGGAGGATATGCTTTAATCTCAAGTCCGTGATTTCTTTGAAGTTGCACTGACAGATGGGGCTTGTCAAGGATATCGGAATGTCCACTCCAAAACATGCAACCAAGTCTAAAAATTCTCTGATGATGAACCTTGAGGAACTTGCCATTTCCAAATCTGAAGCAAAGACCTTCCTTCCAGCCGAGAGAGAAGACCGAAATCTAGAATTTTAGGGAAACAGCTTAGGAATAAAGTGAAGAAAAAATAAGGATGGCGGACATGATAAAATCTTATACTTTTGATTTAAAAATCTATATTTTTTTGACTATGACTCACACTGAATAGATACATAAGAAATCTCTAACTTTAGAGAAAAAAACAGACCTACACTGTAGATTTAAAAATATTATTGTGCCAATCAACTTGTACTAATCTAACTATGCAACACTGATTTCTATAATTATTTTTTTATTTCTATAATTATTAATACAAAATATTGATATTAAAATACCAATAATATTGATAAGCACCTTGAAATTCACATCTTTCTTCATTTTGTAGTGCCAATATTTAATATTTGAGTGCTACTTAAGAGAACCAGGAGAAATAAATTACTGAACTATAAGTTCTAATGTTGAAACTCTGACGTAGCCCTTGTTGTCTATGCACAACTAGTTGGTAAAAAGAACTGAATGAATGCCATCTTTCTGCCCCTACGATGAACAGAACAGACTGACAGCAATGATGCCTTCGTGCAGACCTCCTCCAGATTTAAACAAAAAAACAGATAAGCAGTAAAATAATCAATGGCTATGAATTTCTAGTATACAGACAGACACCAATTAAGAAAACAAAATTTCACACAAAAGAGAATCTCATTCCCTTCTGTTGAGTTTTATGTAGTTCGGAAGGTGTTGATTGTAGAAGTTGCTTAAATGTCGTTCGATTTGAATGTTCAGCAAGAGAATTTTTTTATTCTGTAAATAGAATGTTTTTTAGAGTTGTGAGGCTATTACCAAGAACGGTTTTATGTGTGGATAGTCTTAGTTGTGTAAGACAAGTTTCCTTTCTCATGTGTAATGTAAGGAAACTTCCAGTTTGCATGTCATATAAGGAAAGTTCCTTTCTCGAGTCATGTAAGGAATGTTTCTCTTAGGATGTGTTGTGTGAGGAAAGTTTCACTTATCTTGCATAGTTGATGTTTTCATCAAGAAGGTTATATATGTAAGATCGTTGTAGCAACTAATATGAGATTCTTTTGAGATTGGAAGATTCGTGAAGTGATTTCTTGAAGGAAAGTTTGCTCTTGAAGCTGAATAGAAGATTCAACATTTGCAAGTTTTTCCCTACATTGGGGTTTCCTGGGTATATTGGTGTTATCTGTGTTTATGTATTTGGTTTCTTTTGAATTTTCTTCCACTGTTCATTTAGTTAAATAATCCAGAGTATTAATTGTTACAAATCAGATAGTTTATTTTCTGTGATATTTGTTGAGCAATTAATCGATTTCTGGATTATAGAAATTAACATTCTAGGTTCACCATCAACACCCTCTATATCTTCTTGGATTTGCCATCAATATCCAACTAGATATGGCATCTGGGTCTTTTTCCTTTCTTCTTTTTTGCAAGATAGAGAGATTGAAAATCCAAATTGAATGATCACTGGCTTCAAATATACTGTGATCCATAATTAGGTTTTGATATATGGATCTGTGTGTTTTTTATAATTTTTTATATTATCTTACTGATGAAATAGAACATGATCTGAAGAATTGATACAAAAAATTTACACAGTCTAAATCCGAAACAACAAAATGATTGAAACTATAATGCAAGCCATGACATGCATTGGTATCTTTTTTTTGAATCATTTTACCAACTATTTTTATCACCACATTCTACCTGAGAATAAATACATCCTTTAACAGAGCCACGCATGATCAAGAGTTTGAACAAGGCACCAGAGGATCCCTCAAATGAAAATTTGGACTCTGAGGGCTTGGAGAGACATGTATTAGAGGCTTTGCCAGTATTTGAGTACAAATTACAGGAAAACCATCAGTGTGAAGTATGTCTTTCTGATTATGGGGATTCTGAAATAGTGAAACTGTTTCCCAACTATAATCACTACTTTCATAAAGAATGCATAGATATATGTGTTAAGTTTATTTAAATTATGTGATCAAGAGGATAGAAGAGATAAAGATATAGTTTGTAATTAAATTTGAATTGCAGTAGTGTGAATGAAAGGAAGCACAACACTTATCGATTTCACTATTGTGTTCCTCCTTATTGTATGTGTGTTATATATATATATATATATATATATATATATATATATATATATATATATATATATATATATATATATATATATATATATATATATATATATATATATATATATATATATGTGGAAGAGGGGTTAAGTAGTGAAGAGATATGTCTTCCTACATGGGAAGACACATCTCTTCCCTACGTGCCACTTATCATCCATTAACAGCTTGTTAATAACATAGCCCGATAACAATTTAAGATCATCGTTGATCATGAGGAACACGATTATGAATCGCTTATCATAGCCCGTTAACATGAAAGGGTGTGACCGGTCAAACATCATAATTCAATTTAGATTTTATTATTGATTGTCAACATACATACTAATAGTTAACATGTAATCAATGTATCGGAATTATGAAATTGTATGACTAACGTTATATGAATTAACACTCCCTCTTAACTAGGGAGGACACATTTTATGTTAGAGAAAACATCACAATTCATCCATTGATTGTGAAGAGAAGAGATGTCACACCATAGTGATATCCAGAGATATGGTTCAACAATGAATATCAAGTCTCATGATACTCACCATAGCTCATAGTTATCGAGTAAGGTATGTGCATTGCCATCAAGTCACATGATGCCTACCATACTGATAATGATTCATGGCATGTCCACGAATATTATGTCTATAATATTCACCATGAAGATCTCTATCATATTATGGTTTATTTAATGATACCAACCAATTGATATCTACCATAATGTCTCAGAGATATATACTATCATGACATGTCCACAGATATCAAGTCACATGATATCCATCAAGATAGATAAATTGATAATTGTAAAATCATCACCTTACAATATCAATTTGAAACAAGTGTTCATTATTGAAAAGTCGTCACCCTTCAATAATGTTCACAGGAGGGCCCATGAAGTCATGGAGTCACACACATGACAATTAAAAGATTTTTCACATTAAACATCTTAAATATATTAGTATATCAGAATAAATGAGACTCTATCTCAAAATTAAATAGCATTTTCAACCATACCAAGTTTATCTCTAAAGTGTTCAATCTTGATCCTAGAGAAAGGCTTGGTAAGAATGTTTCCAATCTGATCACCTATACTAATATAATTCAGTCGGATCACATTTCTTTCCACCATATCTTGAACATAGTGATAAGGAATCTCAATGTGTTTAGACCTATCATGAAATACTGGATTCATTGAAAGCTGGATGCAACTCTGATTGTCACAATAGATGACAGTAGGATTTAAGGGCTGACCAAACAGTCCTACAAGCAATTTCTGGAGCCATACTGCTTCTCTTGTTCCCATGGAGGCTGCAATGTATTCAACTTCTGTAGAACTCTGAGCAACTAAAGACTATTTTATACATATCCATGAGATCATTCCTGATCCTAAACTGAAGCAACATCCTGATGTGCTTTTCCTGTCAACTATGCTTCCAGCCCAATTAGAATAAGTGAATCCATGTAGGTTAAGGTCTACATGTTTATATTTCAGACCAAAACCAATAGTTCCTCGAAGATATCTTAGAATATGCTTTGCAGCAACAAGATGTATTTCCCTAGGTTCACACATGAGCTGACTTGGTGTATTAATAACATAATATATATCAGGTCTTGTGTTTACCAAATACATCAAAGATCCAATAATTTGTCTGTAGAGAGTAGGATTTGCAAACTCTGATTCTGCAATTGCTTCCTTTAGCTTGTGCAGATTTGTCTCCATAGGTATGGTCATGGATCTACAATCCATCATTCCAAATCTCTTGAGTATATCAATAGTGTATTTTTTTTTATTAAGGATTATACCATATTCCTGCTTCCAAACTTCCAATCCAAGGACGTAGTGAAGAATTCATAAATCCTTCATATCAAACTCAGAGGCTAATTCTTTCTTACATCGAGAAATATGATTATCCTCTCCTATGATTAGTAGATCATCAACATAAAGAATAAAAATTAATAATTCACCATTGATTACCTTGTAGTAGAGATTTGGATCTTCTTCATTCTTGGAAAACCCTAATTCCAAGAGATAGTGATCAATTCTTTAATACCATGCTTTGGGGGCCTGTTTCAGTCCATATAGGGCTTTCTTTAATCCGCAAACATGTGATTCAGCCTTATGAATCACAAAACCTTCAGGTTGCTCCAAATAAACTTCTTCTTCAATCTTACCATTCAGAAAAGCAGTCTTAACATCCATTTGATGGACTTTCCATCCTTTAGATGTTGCAATAGCCAAAACTTCTCGAACAAAAGTGTATCTGGCAACAGGTGCAAATGTCTCTTCATAGTCAATACCTTCTTTTTGTGATAAACCTCTAGCAACAAACCTTGCTTTGTGCTTCTCAATGTTGCCATATGCTGCATGTTTGATTTTGAAGAGTCGTTTAGAAAATACCACATATTTGCTTTTAAGCCTAGGCACAATATCCAAGACATCATTTTTCAGAATTGACTGATACTCTTCTGACATAGAATCTTTCCAAACTTGATGCTTGAGAGCATCTCCAACATAGGAAGGTTCTACATCAATGGTCTCGCTCATCAAGGCAGCACAACTGGAAAATAGGTTAGGTCTCTTACTTTCTCTGAAGGTCCCCTTTGGAGCAGCATAATTTCCAACTTCTTGAAGCATCTTTTTAGCCCAAAGTGGTCTCTTCCTAGTTTCGGGATAATGTTCTTCCAAAGGTAAGTCTTGAACTTCATGCTCAGCGTTTTCATGGGTCTCCCTCTGAATCTCGGGGGTGGGATCCTCATCCATGCTTGTAGGAGGATCTTGGTGTTCTAATTCATTAGAGCTTTTGGGCCTCCTAAATGCTATGTCTTCTTCAAAGATGACATCTTTGCTTGGTTCAATTTTCCTTTGTCCAAGTATGTATACTCTGTAAGCCTTAGAGGTCTCACTGTACCCAACAAATACCCCTTTCTTTATAGAAGGTTCTAATTTTGATCTCTTTTCTTTGGGAACATGAATAGAGATTGGACACCCAAAGATCCGGAGATGAATTGTGTCAGGTTTGTTACCAGTAAATGCTTCTTTGGGGGTTTTATTATCAAGAAGAGAATGAGGACATCTATTTTGAATGTACACAATTGTCCTAGATGCTTCAACCCAAAATGAGGTTTCTATATTTTGGTCAAACAACATAGCCCTAGTAGCTTCTACTATAGTCATATTCTTTCTTTCAGCTACCCCATTTTGTTGTGGGTTATAAGGTACAGTTAACTCCCTCTTAATCCCAACATTTATGCAATAATCTTTAAACATATCAGAAGTGTATTCCCCCCCATTGTCTATTCTTAAGGTTATGATTTTCTTACCTGTCATGTTTTCTGCAAGAGCTTTGAATTCCTTAAATTTAGAAAGGATTTTTTCAGACTCTTTGTACCTCAGAAAATATATCCAAATCTTCCTAGAATAATCATCTACAAATATTACATAATATAAAAATCTTCCTAAGGAGGGTATAGACATGGGTCCACACAAATCAGAATGAACTAATTCTAATACATTTTTGGATTTACTGTTGCTAGAATTGAAAGACCCTTTAGTATTCTTTCCCAAGGCACACCCCTTGCATGCTCCTTCATAACTGTGACTTATCTTGGGTAAGCCAATCACCATCTTCTCTATCTTAGGTAGGGCATGAAAATGAAGGTGGCCTAATCTTCTATGCCAAACTTCATTTGAATCTGGAGTCTCATGAATCAAGGCTTGAGGTGGAGTGGTGCAAAGTTTGTAGAGGCTCCCTTGTCTTACTCCAATGGTGTGGTATTTCTTGATGGTGGAGATATTTGGCCAAGCAAGTACCTTTCCTTCCATAAAGGCTAATCTGTAACCCTTATCTTCAAGTGCAGAAACTGAGACAAGGTTTCTCTTTATATCAGGTACAAATAGAACTCCACTCAGTTGTAGGGATATGCCTAACTTTAGGTTGATATTGCAGGTTCCTATTCTCATAACTGGATAATTTGAGTCATCACCAATTGTCACTTCTTCATTTGAATTTTCCACAAGTGTATCTAGGTTCTCACGAAATCTAGTGATGTGTCGAGATGCTCTATTGTCAATCACCCATGTGTTGGAACTGGAGGTGACTTGACTAGAGAGGGATGAGTAGAAGACTGGTCTCTTGGAATCACTCCCTTTCTTAACTTCTACCATTGAAGCCTATTGCTTGATCCTGTCTGGACACTTCATCGCATAGTGCCCATATTGGTCACACCTAAAACATTGTACTTCAAAAATGTATCTCTTCTTCTTCGAAGACCTCTTTCCATTTGAGTCATTGTCCTTCTTTCTCTTAAAGTTTTTCTTCTATCCTTTCTTGTGGGAATTAGAGTTTACAACTTGAATATCCTCATTACCATTGTTTTGTTTTATTCCTCTTGTGACAAGATGAGATTCCTCTTGAATGCAATCACTTTTCAATCTATCAAACTTAGGAAATTTTGAACGAGCACTGATTCCTTGAATGAACGATTCCCACGAGGTAGGAAGTCCATTTAGGGTCATCATAGCAAGTTCTTTGTTGTCTTCTAGATGTCCAATAGTGGATAGCTGATCCCTAAGCTCAGTGATCCTCAAGAAATAGGATGTAATTGTCTCTCTTTTATTCATCTTTATATGGTGTAGTTGATTCTTCAAGATGATAGCCCTAGTAGTGTTGTTAATTTCATAAATGTCAGCTAGGGCTTTGAACATCTGAAAAGTCATCTCATATTTAGAAATAACTGGCACAATGTGGTCTCTCACTGAATCCACAACTATCTTAAGAGCCTTCTCACTGTCCTTGCTCCACTAAATTTTCTCTGTATCATCAGAGGGTTCAGGAATTTCACTCTTGACATGGGAGTCAATTTTATTTTCTATCAAAACAAGCATGATCCTGAATTTCCAAGATACAAAATTTGATGCTCCATCTAGTCGATCTTCAAACCTGACTTCGGTTGCCATTAGGATTATAGGAATGTGATCTACTAAGAGTTGGGTGAATGTCTATAAGATCATTACAAAATTTAATTTGATCTTCCTTAACTTAGCTCTAATACCTTGTTAATTTATTTAAATTATGTGATCAAGAGGATAGAAGAGATGAAGATATAGTCTGTAATTAAATTTGAATTGCAGTAGTGCGAATGAAAGGAAGCACAACACTTATCGATTTCAGTATTGTGTTCCTCCTTATTGTGTGTGTGTTATATATATGTGGAAGAGGGGTTAAGTAGTGAAGAGATATGTGGGAAGACACATCTCTTCCCTGCGTGCCACTTATCACCTGTTAACAGCCCGTTAACAATATTAACACAGCCCGTTAATAACATAGCCCAATAAAAATTTAAGATCATCGCTGATCATGAGGAACGCGATTATGAATCGCTTATCATAGCTCGTTAACATGAAAGGGTGTGACTGGTCAAACATCATAATTCGGTTTAGATTTTCCTATTGATTGTTAACATACATATTAATAGTTAACATGTAATCAATGTATCATAATTATGAAATTGTACGACTGACATTATATGAATTAACAATATGGTTTCCTTCAAACACTTCTTGCCCTCTTTGTAGAGCTAGAGTGCAGCCCAATACATCTCCAAGTTTATTGGAAGAAAGATAATGAAAGAGATGGTTCATTTAAGGAACAACCCATTTCTTCAGACATTTGTGTTGATGCAGTGGAAGATCAGGTTGTAGTGAGCAAAGTGGATCAAGAAACAGCAGGTGAAAGGCCATTGTCACAAATTGCTATCCCTCTTGCAAACGCTTGAAATTCATCAAAAACTAGAGTTTTTTTTAGATGTAAAATATTTTTGTGGATATGATTTTCCTGCAATAAAAATGAGCATTATAATTATTTAGATAGAAAGAAAATAGGGAGTGACAGTTGATTTTATTGAGCATAATTTATAATATTATTTGTTTTAATGGTTAAATAGTTTATAGAAATTGAACATTTCATTTATGTGGTTGATTTTGTTGTGTGAAAGTTAAGTTGTGTCATTGTTGATATTGTCAAGGAGGTTCAAATTCCACAGAGGATGGAGAATGAAGGAGGAAGCATTGTTGATATTTCTACCAAGGTTCAAACTCTACAGAAGATGGAGAATGGAAGAGGAGGTGGTGGAGGAGGTGATCAAAAAGAATTTCACATCTCATTTACATTTAAAAGTGGTATATTTGTCTTATTTTTATCAGTCAACCTTAATATAGATACACTAGTTTTTATTTAGAAGTGGTAAATATTTATGTTATTTCTATTAATCAATCTTAATATAGACACTAGATTTTATTTTATTTTTTTAATGCTAATAGTTGATCAAATTTTGAAAAAACTTTATTGAAATTTAATTTAAAATCCACTTAACAAGCAAATAATATAATTGAAAAAAACCACAAAATATTGGCAATATGCTATAAACGTTTTGCCTATTTAAGTAGGTATGTACATATAGATTATGACATTGTAAGGATACATTCTCCAAACTATACTAAGATGATGTAAAATGGCATTTGCATATTCATGCCATTTATGATAGAATTTGATATTGAACTATTCAATGATTTAGTTTTTGAATGGCTTCTATGATGGAATATGTGTACATGCATGATGATCTTTCTATTTTTTATCAAATGGTATACATATCATAAATCATTTGTTTTTCTTGAGAAGAAACAATGTGATTATTTGAGTATATTGATCATGTTTTATTAAAAAAAAAAAATTAATATCTTCACTTATATAATAACTTCAGTGGTTTATATTTGGATGTGTGGGGTGGTAAGGACCAACATACAGATGGGCTCATTTTTCCACCATTTATAATTGATAGGAATAAGGAAAATAATAGAAGAAGTTTGTTCAAATGTAGATTTTGCAAGTTATTTTTCTTATAAGATATTATTTAATTTAGTTGAATTGTAATATGAGTTATTGATCCCAATTGGAATTAATTAATTAATTAGTAAATGATATTCTTTTTTATTACAAGATATATAATATGTGATTCAATTTAGTTGAATTGTAATATGGGTTGTTGATCTCAATTTGAAGTAATTCTTTAGTAAATGTTACTATTGGTACTTATGTTAAGCTTAATGGAATAGTAGATGACCAAATATATGATTTAGTTGATTTTAATGAAAATTTTGACATTAGAAACTTGTTATAAATAAATGGAATTTTATGTTGATTATTGAACTACGGAACTAGGTTGTGAACTAATAGACATGATAATATCTTAAAGTGGAAAGTACTAATATTACTATAATAATCAAATTACTCTAATTTCTTTAGAATCCAAATAGAATGAATGGGTCTACACTAACATCATACAGAATGTGATGTAAAACAATATCCATTTGTACTTACTCTTCTTCTACACTTACTACTTCATTCATCTCATCATCTTTCTTAAATTTACATAAGCATAGAATTAACTCTTCAATTGTTCCTCTATACTACATCTTGCAACATCTGCATTTTGATTCATAGCTATTACATTTGCACACAAATCACCATCACAAATATTATGGAATTAACGGTTTCATTTCCTCTTTTGCACTCTGCTACATCATTTTCTTCAATATCTCTATGTACACCAAAGGACCAACCACTACTATAATTTCTTTCTCTTTAGGGTCATCTACATGAGAGTCTCCTCTCTCATCAATTTCTCCTATCATTTCCCTTTCAAAGAAGCTTTGTATTCTTCTTGCCTCCTCTTCTATCAAATCATCTTCATCCTCGATAACTCCCACATCAAATTTATGATTCTCTAAATCCACATTATCTACTTCTTCCTCTTCTACTTCAACCTATGAGGTACCATCACCTTCTTTGCATTTTCTCAATTTTTATTAACTAGCTGATGATCCACAATGACTTTTTTCTCTTCTGGTTTCTCCCCTTTTTACATCTCATTTCTTTTCTTCTTTTTATTTGTGCTATCTGTATTTGTGTGGACTTCTCTCATATCTTTATCCTTCCATCTTCTTTTTATCCAAGGGTGCAACACTTTTCTCCAATCCTCCTTGTATGTTCCTCTTTCAAGAGGATTTTCTTCTTTTCAGATCTCTCTTCCAATATTCCCTCTTCCATTTCAATCTCTCTTTCCAATAGCTCCCCAACTAAGACTTTGCTCGAGACAATTGAAAAATCACAGCAAGTTTCAAATAATTGTAATGTCAAATCATGACCCTTTTTCATATCAACTTGATTCTTTACTTTCTAATTAACAAAATACAAATTACAATCTAGAAATTCAAATCTACATCTTGCTCTATTTCCTTCACATATTACATTTGCTCCAAAATGTTCCTCTATCCGCAACACCCACACCTTCACTTGCAATTCAACACTGGAACCTCTCAAAGGCCTTTGCATTCTTTACTCTGTTCAATTGGAGAACCAAACCATACGACCATATCACTTGTTGCTACTAAATTCTTACCTGTATTCTGTCCAATTGTATACTATGTCTTCATTCCCTTAGTCTCCCTTGCTATTTATTTCCCTTTTTCTCACACCTCATCTTTTCTTCTTTCTTTCAAATCGATCTGCATTTCTTTCTAGCTTCCTTCACACTGTCATTTCTTTCTTACCACCGATGTACTCTCTTGTCTCATTCCACTAGCTACGTGGGCTTGGCAAATGCGCTAAGAACTTCCTTTGTTTGGTATTTTTTTCTCTTATCTTTGCAACCCCAATTCATACAATTTTGTGCCCACACCATCTGTTCTCCTACGCCCCCATCTTAATTACAATGTGCATATTAAATCTGCGATGAAGACTCTTTTACATCCTTCAGAGGCTTCTCTTCTCTAAATATGCCTCTTCTACTCCTCTTACAGCCTCCTCCTATCCTGATTCCTTTTACAATCTGCAATCTCTTTAAACGTTTTCTCTTTTCTTTAAATGTGGCCTTTTATCTCCTCCTTACACAGCCTATTTTCTTCAGCTCTTGTGCAAAGCTCTTCAGTTTTAATTTTTAATAATATAACGTCTTGTCTACTGCTGCGCATCCCTTCAATTTATCCCTTAGTCTTATAATATCCCTTATGCAGCCTCCACTATTAATATATATACTGTTTCTTATCTACACCTGAAATAAAACAAACTAGTTTACTAACCACACCATGGATATTGGATTACCAAAAATAAATTCATTCAACAAATCAATGAAGCTCTATATCACATATTGAAGTGAAGCAGTTGTAGAGCAGTTGTGGCACAGGGAAAAGGTAGTTAATTTTTTCAATCATGCAAGGTATGCCACAATAGCTCCCTTGTCCACTTCACTAGTATTTGAAACTAAAGAGAAAAGAACATTCACTTAATGGTTTGTTATCAACTCATCCACTTAAAGAGTCGTGAGAAGGGGATGGAAGAATAGACACAAAGTCATCATGCAACCCATTTTCTGAAAACCCAACATTCCTCTATTGTTTCCTTTAACAATCATTTACAAGCACTGTCACCACAACATGAGAGTGGAAACCAAAAAGGAAAGAGGGATCCAATCTAAAGAGAGAGAAGCATGATTGAAAATCGCAAACCAAATGTTAGAAACAAGCACCCTAGCATAAGAAAGAACACCATCTCCAATCTTCTATGTCCAACAGATAAACTAGAGAAACCCCAAAACTTGTGAGTGGGGTAACCTTTTTAAACCAAAGAACCAATTACTTCTATTTAATATTATTAATTATAATACTAGCATATTTATTTTTAGAGGAATGTGGATAAATAAGATTGAAGATATTATATATTTATTCATTATTTCACTTAAAATGAACCCTATTCCTTATATAACTAGGCCTACTATATTTTAAACCAAATCAAATCCTAACCCTAATAATAAACCAAAATGAATCCTAATCCTTATTGAATTATGTCTTTCAATTCATGCTGCTATTGCTACTAGCTTATATATATTTAATAATATATATAGAATAAGTCTAGAGGTGTCCTTCTCAAGGCGCGCCTATTGTAGTTTAATGTTCAAAAATTAATTAAAAATAAGCACCTCTAGAAAGATACCTCTCGGCTTATTCTATATATATTATTAAATATATATAAGCTAGTTATAATACTAGCATATCTATTTTTAGAGGAATATGAATAAATAAGATTGAAGATATTATATATTTATTCATTATTTCACTTAAAAAATATTTAACTATTATATTATTATATTTTTATTAAACTATTAATCAAAGCCGAAAAAAAAAACATCATCATCATCATTATTATATCTATTATTTATATATGAATTCATTGAAATGATTACAATTGCATGAAGAAGAATATACATATAATTGATTGATTAGTTAAACTTCAGATAATAAAAATTGAGAGAATCGAAATTGAGAGGTGAAAGTGATGATAAAATAATATAAAACTGAAAAATAATAATAAATTGATTTGTACATTTTTCATGTATTTAAATGTATGAAATACTTATTGATAGCCGTTTTATTTTTGCATGCATATATGATATAATAAACTATAAACTAAACGTTATGTTTAAGTTATTAAATATATTAAGGAAACTTCCCATATAGCATTCAAAAAAATTGCAATAATTACAAATATTATGTCCTTCAACAATTCAATAACATCCTTAAATATTAATTTAATTAATATAAAACTACCGCCAATCGCAAAAAATAGTGAATTTTTCAAAAAGAATTTAATCCATTCATCCAAATTAGAAATACAAAATTTAGCTCACCAAACTTTTCATCAGCTCCGATTTTCAAGATCTGTGAATCACAAATCATGAAAATTTAAATCCAAACAATATTTCCCATCTGAATGTACAGATTGCACATTTTGTTGCAGAAAAATCTACCCTGCTCTTCCACTGATCATCTTTCCAGTAATGGATCATCTTTTCATAAGATTGAAGATGGGTCAGGATGCACTCTGGTTCTGCAAACAGGACAAGAAGAGTGCGAAAGAAACCAAATTTCTATACATTCTTTATGAAAGTAGTGACAACAGTTGGGCAAAAGTTTCACTATTTCAGAATCCGCAAATTCAGAAAGACAGACCACACACTCTTGCCCTTCTTTAACGAACCCGTCAAACAATCTGCACTCAAATGTCGGCAGACCCTCATTAACTCCTCTATCCAAACCAGCCGAGGAATTTTCTCTGTTCCTTCTCTCCTTGCGCATAATGTGGCAAACCCTTGCAATCGCGATTACATAAATGAACACCACGCTTGCAATTGCGTAAATTGAATCTAGATCTATTTTGCCCATTTACGATAACTCTGATCTTTACTTGGAAACACTTCTAAATCAGGCCCAAAAAGTTCAAAAAAGCAATTTTTACAAAGTTCGTTACAAAAAGAAAAGAAAGATACGACTATGATCATAAGGCGTGTGCAAGCACTGCCAAGCGAAGAAAGTTCATAACAATTTTCAGAAAGTTTAAAACAAAAACCGAAATAGATAAAAGAAGATCTGCACAATGAATAAAGTGGAATTCAGCAACTTGCAGTTGGGTGTGAATCGATATTCTCACAGGCGGCCGGCTGAGGTCAATTCACACCAGATCGAAAGATAACTTTCACGAACGTATTTGGCTTTTATTGAACGTTTGCATTGAAGAATCAAAAAAAGCACTTTATATTTCTTTCATGCAATATGAATGATCAAGAGTTGATTATAGTGAAGTGCTTTTGCATGATCTTCGACCAGTTCAACGCTTTCATGTACTTCATGCAATACATTTTATCTTGCATCTCTCCTTATGTTTAGTTTTTTGTTCTTAAATAATAAACTGTTGTTGAACAGTACTCTTAGCCGTAGGTTTTAGCATGATCATTGCATTCAATTCTTTGCATGATCGATGCTACTGTTTCTTACCTTTTTCAGCAGTTTGAATAATGTCTATTCTGCATGTGAAAATCTTTTTTTTTAATCTAATTGTTTATTAATCTTTCTTTTATTTTTAGCTTGAGTAGACCGCAAGTCATTGAACTCTATTTTTTTAAAGAATCCAATTCACACAGCAATTTCAATACAGCTTTCAATTTATTTTTTTGTTGCCTGCACTGTGCAAAGAAATTTTATAGAAAACGTTTTATGATGAGTTTTGTATCTGATTTGATTTTTTCAGTATAGTGTAAGTGCTTTACACTCTCATCCATTAATTGGTATCACAGCAGCACATTCTTATGTGGTTTCTAGCTCACCATAAACTCCACACACAAATGGTTTCTGTAGACACCTAAAAATGGTCAAACGCTTGCGAGGTCATACTTTAACATTTGCGCATTGCCTCATTTTAGGTTTTTGCGTCGCATTAACATTTCTCTTATGATTCGCACTTGATCTTTATCATTTGCGAGCATCGAGTCATTCTTCTGCATTCTTCAGTCATCTCATCCTCAAATTTGGTCTTGTCGACAACACTATCTAGTCATGATTTTGATCGATTTTATCTTGTTGCATCAATGTGCGTGCTAATTTGTCATCATTTTGGACATCGTCAATCCTAATTAGGGTTTTGTCCTCCTGTCAATCTTGCGATCGATTTGTCATCAATCATTGCTCTCTTATCAATCTTATCATCAATCTTATCATTTTGGACATCGTCAATCCTAATTAGGGTTTTGTTCTCTTTTCAATCTTATCATCTGGCGATCGGTTTATCAATCTTGTCGTTTTACGATCGATTTGTCATCGATCGTTGTCATGTTCGATCTTGTCATTTGCGATCGATTTATCATCGATCGTGGTCATTTTCAATCCTGTCGTTTTGTGATCTATTTGTCATCGATTCTTGTCTTTTTTTGTCAATCTTGTCATTTTGTGACCGATTTGTAATCGATTGTTATCTGTCTCAATTGTGTCAATTTGGATCAATTTGTCATTGTTCCTCGTCAATTGGCGCATTTATCAGTCAAATCATTTATCACATTGGTCATTTATCAATCCAAAATCAAATCATGATCAAGTCAATTATCTTTCATCAAGACCTAATTCGCCTTCTAGAGTTTCATGATTTAGTCATTTAACCTTGCTTATCATTTTCTTCCTTTAGGATTAATAAATTACTTATTTATCCTAAGTATTCTCATCACAATTAAATATTCATTTAATTGGCTAATTATTCCTCTTTTGTGAATTAATTAATAAATGAAAGATTATTAATTAATTTACCTAATTTCTAATTTCTTAATTCCTCTTTTCCCTATTTTTCTAATTTCTTAATTCTTAAATTCAATTTCTTCCTATTTCTCTCCTAAATTTATGGAAATGACATAGAAATTTGTCATAAATTGTCATAAATTCTTGATATAGAAATTTGTCATAGAATTTGTCATAAATTGTCATAAATTCTTGACATAGAAATTTGTCATAGAATTGTCATAAGCCTTGCATAGCAATTTGTCATAGATATGTCATAATTTTGCTATTCTTGATTTGAATTTCCATTCAAATCACTATCATGCTAATTTGTTCATTTCTCCAATTTCTCTATAAATTGGATGATTTTCAATCAAAGCTATCCCGAATCCCTGATCAGATTATTGAACTTACGCTTCGAGTATTCTTGAATATCAATCTTGCTTTCATAATTAGGTATATGCACTTGAAGGTGAGATCCACAACAAACCTATTGGGAGAAGAAAGAAGAACAATGGAGCCGCATGGAAGGAGCATTCAATTCTGCATTTGGTTTGCATAATCTTTCATTTTGAATGTTTTGTTTTCATATCTCTATTGAGTGTGCTTAGGATTAGATCATTGCAATGTGTGTTTGTGATTGAGCTAATAATGAATAATATGTCCTTTTATATATTGCTTTAATGATTCCTAATTCTGATGCTACAGTTTCAACTAACTACAAATCTCATGTACAAGCAGTTTCGGATGACCACGAACCTTGCATACAAATGGTTTTGGATTACCACAAACCTGCCACACACATGATGGGGAAACTAATGCACACACTTCTGATCATGACTCTAGGCTTTATTAATTGACTTTTTGCTTCTCCGTCTGTACCTGCATCAAAATTAATTATTGAATCTGTATAAAAAGTGGTCCATCTACTAAGATACATGGGTAACTAGCTGCTATACTCACTAGTTCTATGAGAATCCTTTGCACATGCATGGTTCATCAATATGTTAAACTTTGCTATAATAATATTGTGGTGTCAAATACAACCGATCATGCACCCCCTACAACAACTTAGGTATAATACATACTTCAGTTTTGCCTTTTAATAGAGATGACAAGCACTAAATTTTAAAAGCATTTCAACGTACTTCCAATTTTGCCTTTTTAACAAAGGTGACTAGCACTCAAAATACAAGTCGATTACCTATGTTCATTTACATCTCATTAACATGCATACTTCTTCACTTCACAAACAACATATTGAATTGTTCCTTTGCAAATTTTATCAACTTCATGATCTACAACATTTTTGTTTTGGACCGGTCTCTTTTCAATAGCCACCCAATAATCATCAACGATTTCACAAATTTAAATCAGCAATCTCTTGAGGGATATCTTTGAACTTCTAAAGATCTTTTTCACTTTGCTAATAACTTTCATTTGCCTTCAAATGGCTTCTCTTAAATACCTTAATAGCTACATCTAACCGACATCAACAAATTTTTCAACTACTTCTCACTTCTACAGAAGCTTTACCCTATTTTATTTTTATTAAAAACACTTATTCATTAGTAAACATGCATCGACACAGCTACCACATATAATCCACTAGTGATTATGCTGTAGACTATAGCCATAGAAATTATTTGAAAAACCATTTCTGCAAAACCTCGACCTTATCACAAACACAAACTTGCTTACTTATGCAAATTATATTTAATTACACATTATTTATATATATATATATAAAAGAAGCTTGTGAAACATTATTTGTGATAAGGATAAGAGGTGCATGTGCAGACAGGCTCCTAATTGCAATCATTTTCTCCTCCCTGCAAATACTTAGTAACTCTATCTCCATCCCTTATCCATTTTAATTTGACTCTAGCTTGTATCTCTTGACCTTTCTTGACATGAAGACAATGAAGCCTATGCTTGATATCTTAAAGATGTTGCACATACTCTTCATTATATCAGCAATCATAATTCTATGTCGAGAAAAATTAATAAGTGTTTTGAAGCTAAAGGTAGAGTAGGAACAGCATAAACAATTTTTTTGAGTGACAAGAACATTAATCAAAGGATCTAAAGGAGCCTCTCAAAGATCAAACAGTAAATTTTCTAGAATGAAGGAGAGTGATTTAAAATATCCTAAATTAACTATTTATCTTTAGAAACACTTTAAGATGGTTGGAAAGATTGTTTTTCCACCATGTTGAGGAGGACTATGTGTGCACAGCATGGTGGCAATATAAATCCAAGCACCCAATAGTGAAGAAACATCTCCATATAAAGGAAATGTCCTTATAATCAACCAATTGAGACCAAGACAAGTCATTAATCTTTAAAACTTCACTTGGTAAATATTTTGACAAATTAACTTTCACCAAAACGTGTACAAAAGGTATGTATGTGAGTAAAGTTAACAAAAACTAGTTCCACCATCAAAAATCAACCCAAAGCATTATTAATGTCCTTCTAGGTTGATTCAACCCAAAACTATAAGGGTAGATAAGGCAATGTCACCTAAATAAGTATTTGTCTTGATAGACTCCTTCATGAGGTTGAAAGAGGCATACCAAGGATGGATGAAGAGAGATCATAAATCCTACATCTAATCTCCAACAACTAACCTAGCCTCTTTGTTATCAAAAGAGTTTAAATATATCACAAAAGAACCTCTAACACAAGGATAAATCTCTATCTTGCCCTCAACTACAGGAATCCAATTCCTAAAAATTCATTGATGTTGATCAATATTAGAAGGCCATAGGTAGCAAAATCTACAATTAAATGGTTTCTTAGGAATAAATTCTCATTGTCAATCATTTGTTTCCCTAGAATCATCACAAGAACAATTGGAGCATTTGAAACCAAAGGGAAAAGAACATTTACTAAATGGTTTGTTATCACCTCATCTACTTAAAGAGTCATGAGAAGGGGACGTGAAAATCCAGTGTTCCTCTATTGTTTCCTTTAATAATAGTGTACAAGCAATGTGAACACAACATGAGAGTGGAAACCCCAATGGAAAGAGGGATCCAATATAAAGAGAGGCAAGCATGATTGGAAATCGCAAACCCAATGTTAGAAACAAGCACCCCAACATAAGAAAGAACCCCATCTCCAATCTCCTTCGATAGAACCACCACTAAATGCCCAACAGATGACATAAAATTCATGACCAGATCACAATCTATAGAAATCCCAAAACTTATGAGTGAGAAAACCTTTTTTGAAACCAAACAACCAAATAGAAGTGAGTTGAAAGATAGTATACTTATTTCACTTTCTATATTTATAATTTATATGATATTACATTAATATTACCATTTATATTTCTAGTATATTTATCTTTACAGGAATATAGGTAAAGTGGGTTGAAGGTATTATATGTTTTCATTACTCCACTTAAAACATTATTTTATTATTTTATTGTCATTATTATTATTATATTTTTAGATGAATTGATTGAGATGATTACAAAGTTAACCGATTTGCATGTTGAACAAGATAGACAAAATTGATTCATTAGTTAAACTCAAAATGAGTGGGAGTTGAGAGATGGAAGTGATGATAAAATAATATAAAACTGCAAAATAATAATAAATTATTTTTTAAATTTTTCATCCATTTAAGTGTCACAAACACGTCAAATAATGCTTTTAGTTTTTTATTAACACATCCACTTTGGCAATCTTATAACATAAACTAGCACTTGTACCAATGGTCATGAGGGTAGTAAAAAAAAATGTTATGACCAATTTTTTTTATTTTCAAGAGAAGTCTGTAGAGGTTATATAGGTGTCTTGAATAGGGGTCTATTCTGGATCAAGAAATTTGTATATATTATTATTTTTCAGTTTATATTATTATTTTTTTTTAATAAAAGAAGGGTAAAAATTTATTCAATCACAGAAAGAGATACAAAATAGGAAGGGTCAACTGCCCAGCAAAAAGAGCATTACACAAATAAGAAATATTTATTGAATATTTACCTAAATTTATATGTAAATTTTTTTTTGAGATCTTTTGATTTTCATAATCTATAATAATATTATTATTTTAAAAAAATTGTATGAATATTTATATTTAGAAATTTACCTTTATTATTCTTTGATGGGACAGGAAGGAAGGATGCTGGCAAAGGTTGTAGAATTTAACTTAATAGCATTTTCTTGAAAGAAGCCTTTTCAACAAATCCATTCTATGTGTATCCTGGAACTGCAACATCTGACAATATTTATCTTTCCTCGGTGCTTTTATGTATGTACTTACCTTGTTCTCATTTCTCAAGCTCCCATTTTGGCACAGGCAGAGAGGATGTTGGCAAAGGTTGTAGAATTTGGCTTTACACCTGCCAATGGCATTTTCTTGAAAGTTTCTACAGCTTTTTCACCAAACCTATCTTGTGCATATCCCTCAATCATGACATTCCATAAAATCACATTTCGAGGCAATTTGTCAAACAGTTCACGTGCCTTATCAATGCTTCCACATTTTGGTACATGTATATCATGGCAGTTGTAACTACATCATTTAATAAAATTCTTCTATCCTTTACACTCCGATGGATATCCATGCTCTGTTCCAAAGCTCTCATTTTGGAACGGCAGGGAGGACAGTGGCAAAGGTAATGAAACTTGGCTTTATACCTGCCAATTGCATTTGCTTGAAAGTCTCTAAAGCTTTTTCAGCAAATCCATTATGTGCATATCCTGCAGTTCATGAGACATCTGGTCAAACAGTTCGGACCTCGTCTATGCCTCCACATTTTGGAAGCGTGTCTATCAGAGCAATTCCAATTACAATGCCTGGTAAAAATCCCCTCCCTTTCTATTATGCTTTGATGGATGTCCATACCCTGTTCCATAATTCCCATTTTGGCACAAGCCCAAACTACGCTGTAAAGTATGAACTGATCGGATTGAATGCCTGTTTGTTGCATTTGGTGAAACAGTGAGTGTCTCATGAGAAAACCAATGTCTTATGTCCGCTGCAGTTTGTAGCAGTCAACAATCATCACCGTTCTTCATAGACCTTAATCTACTTACAAGTAGTCCATTTTAGTAGTTCTTGCACATTTAGAAGACATTAGAAGCACTTCTTATTTGAAAGATGAATTTATACTCGGAAACAATTCAAAGATGAACAATTTTTAGGCATACCCAACTCAAGTAAAAAGACCATTTTTAGAAGCTGCCAGTAATTAAAATTTATTTTGAATTTTACAGCCACAGAAAAGGAGGGTGGGTAAGCAAGCATATTTGTCTACAAACACTCAACCATTATGTTAGGACTAGGAGACTCACTTCCACTGTGCCATCACCACAGTTAATGTGGATACTTGTCATGAAGGGCAACATTATCCAGCATCCAGAATTTATCATTGGTTGTATTTAATAATTAGTTGAAACAAAAATCTTCACTCTCTTCCAATCAATATGAGATCGATATTTTAAAATTAATTTCGATTTAAAATCCTTAATTTTAAAAGAAAGTTTTATTGTTAACAGAAACCATTCCCTTCCAAGCAATATGAGACAAATATTTTAAGAAGATTTTAGAGTCCATAAAAATAATCCAAGTAGCAGAGTTTTTAATGCATATCTGACTCAGGTGGAACTTTTTAGGCATATCTGATTAAAAGGGCAACGCATTTTTTTTTAGAAGTTTGTAGAATTGGAATTCCCCTTTAAATTCTCAAGTTAATTTTCCACAAGCAAAAGAACCAAGACAAAAAAAAAAAAAACCAACCCAATGAACATATTCTATGAGGATCTTCTTAAATCTAAAATTAGAATTGTTTTCGACAAGAATAGCAAGATAGATGTAAATTGATCACAATACCCAAACAAAACCCTAAAAAAGACTTCAACTTCCAGAGAAAAAATACAAACAAATCTGAAAAAGAAATTAAAATCTAAAGCAAAGAAGTTATTTTCCAGCAGTCATTGTATTTATCATTGAGAACTTACAATATGCACCTACTGCACAGTTCGCTAATATACAGAAAAGCCCTAAAATCTACTTCAAACTATGTACAACAAAGCCGAAAACACACATTTACAAACCCTAGAAAAGGAAATCTGACCAAATGATTGGAAAAACCGCCACAATTCTGAGAAACATAAAAGAAGTTTAGTGGCCGTCACTGTATTAACTTTAAACGCTTATCAAACACAATTAAACCGAATCCGCAGTCAGAAACCGAATTTTAATTAATATAAAACTTCCTCAAATCGCCAAAAATAGAGTGATTTTTTCAAAAAGAAAACTTAACTCATTCATTCACTTTAGAAATACAAAATTGAAACGAGTGCATCAGCTCACCAAATTTTTCATCATGATAATTTGTGAATCACAAAACAAATTTAGACGCAAACAATATGTCCCCTCAATAAAAACACAGTATCTTTTCTTTTTTTCTATTTAATACATATTGCACATTTTGTTGCAGAAAAACCTATCTTGCTCTTACACTGATCATCTTTTCAGTAATGGATCGTCTTTTCATAAGATTGAAGATGGGTCAGGATGCACTCTGGTTCTGCAAATAGGACAAAAAGAGTGCGAAAGAAACCAAATTTCTATACATTCTTTATGAAAGTAGTGACAACAGTTGGGCAAAAGTTTCACTATTTCAGAATCCTCAAATTCAGAAAGACAGACCACACATTCTTGCCCTTCTTTAACGAACCCGTCAAACGATTTGCACTCAAATGTTGGTAGAGCCTCATTAACTCCTCTATTCAAACCAGCCGAGGAATTTTGTCCTGCCAATCCCATTTCTTGATCATGGATGGTGACTGCAGAAAATCTGTTTCTTGTCTCACAGCATTGAACGCAGCACCATACAACCATCATTACAATCGCCCACACAATGATTGGAATTGCTAGTTCTATATTGCCCATTTACGAAAACTCTCACTTTACCTGGAAACACTTCTAAATCGGGCCCAAAAGGTTAAAAAAGCAATTTTTACAAAGTTCGTACACAAAAGCGAAGAAAGATTATGATTGTAATCATAAGGCGTGTATTCAACCCAACTTCCAAGCACAGCCAAGCGAAGAAAGTTGATAACAATTTTCAGAAGGTTTATAGCAAAAAGCCCGAATAGAGGAGAGAAAATCTGCACAATGGTTCACATGGAATTCGGGAACTTGCAGTTGGGTGTGAATAGATATTCTCACAAGCGGCCGGCTCTGGTCAATTCAAACTAGATCGAATCAAAAAAACCACTTTATATTTCTTTCATGCAATATGCATGATCAACAGTTGATTGCAGTGAATGATCATCGACAGGAACTCCAGTTGAACGATTTCGTCCACTTCATGCAATACGTTTTACCTTGCACTAGTCAACAACTGCATCTGTTCTTATTTTAAGTTTTTTCTTCTTACATAATTAACTGTTGTTTTAATTATTTTCATGATCGATGCTATTTTGTCTTAGTTTCTTCTGCAGTTTGAATATTGTTTACTCTATGCACTTAATGCATGTGAAACTTTATTGTTAGAGCTAGTTTGTTAATTAATCCTTCCGCTATTTTTAGCAGATTTTTCTTCTTTTTTTTCCTTTCGCAGTTTTTTTTTAAAGAAATTTTAAATGACAAATGGCAACAACATTCTATTTTAGTTTTCGATATTCACACCCTGAAACAACTACAAATATTGCAGCATAAAGATGAAGATCCTACTATTATTCCTAAAGAAATCAGAAGAGCAGGTCAAATATGAGCTCTGAAATTGTATTCTCATCGATTCCATTTAGAGAAGTTGGCTAAAGAATTTGTCGTGGACGGGTGAAATAATTGGCATGAACAACATGGATGGTCGAAGTTGTCTAAAAATGCATTGGGCAGTTGGAGGTGGACTTGTCGTTGGTGGTTGGTGAAAGCATGGTCGATTTGTTGTTTGTGCCAATAGATTTGGCAGCTTATTCATTTAACTTTTTGAACATGCTCCCATAAATTAATTATCTAATTGTTTGAAATATCCCTCCATAAATCGAAAAAGGATGTGTGCTTATCTAAGATCTTGTTAGGTACACATTTACAATCACTTATCAAATTTTATCTTTCATAGAATTGGATTTTAGTGTACTATTTCTCCTTGTAGACACCTAAAAATGGTCAACGCTTGCGGAATCATACTTTAACATTTGCGCATTGCCTCATTTTAGGTTTTTGCATCGCATTAACATTTCTCCTATGATTCGCACTTGATCTTTATCATTTGCGAGCATCGAGTCATTCTTCTATATTCTTCATTCATCTCGTCTTCGAATTTGGTCTTGTCGACAACAATCTTTAATCATGATTTTGGTCGATCTTTGTCCTTTTGTCAATCTTGTCATATTGCGATCGATTCGTCATCGATCCTTGTCCTTTCCAATCATGTCAATTTGGTCAATTTGTCATTGATTTTTGTCAATCAATCTCAATCCAATCATTTATCAACACTGGTCATTTATCAATCCAAAATTATGATCGAATCGATATCAATTATCCTTTGTCAAGACCTAATTGTCGTCTTTGCATTTCTAATTCATCTTCCAAGGTTTTATGATTTAATCATTTAACCTTGTTTGTCATTTCTCCCTTTAGGTTAAATAATTTATTTATTTATCCTAAGTCTTCTTGTCACAATTAAATGTTTATTTAATTGGCTAATTAATTCCTCCTATTTTTGTAAATTAATTAATAAATGACAAATTATTAATTAATTTACCTAATTTTCATCAATTTTCTAATTTCCAAGTCATCATTTCCAACTTAATTTTCTAATTTCTCCTAAATTCCTAAATGTCTATTTCTATTCCAAAATCTTGTCATAAGTCCTTGCATAGCAATTTGTCATAATTTGTCATAAATTGTCATAAATCCTTGCATAGCAATTTGTCATAGACATGTCATAATTTTGCTATTCTTGATTTGAATTTCCATTCGAATCATTATCATGCTAATTTGATCTTTTTCTCCAATTTCTCTATAAATTGGATGATTTTCTTCAATCAAATCCCTTAACCCTTGAATCTTGATCCCTTAATCCGAATTCTTAATCAAACTACCGAACTTACGCTTCTAGTACTCTTGAGCTTTTCATCAATCTTGCTTTCAATTGTGTGTGCACTTGTAGGTGAGATCCACAAAACCATTGAAGAGGAAAGAATAACAATGGAGCTGCATGGAAGGAGTATTCAATTCTACATCTGGTTTGCATAATTTTCATTTTGAATGCTTTGTTTTCATACCTCTATTGAGTGTGCTTAGAATTAGGTTCATTTGCAATGAGTGTTCCTTTTGATTGAGTTATCATGTCTTGTGTTTTGATTGATCTACTTATTTTAATGATTCCTAATCTTCTATGCTACATTAATTGGTGAACCCGACGTGAATACTAACCTTCTAACCATCTTACTGTGTTTTGGAGTGCTTCTAAGCTGATTTGCAGGTCAAAAACTCAAAAACAGGGCCGTGCAGTGCATTCTGGACACTTTTGTGCTTGTGTGAAGCATTCTGCGCCTGTGTTGAGCATCTTGCGCCTGTGTATGCAACATTCTGCGCTTGTGTCAGACATCTTGTGCCTGTGTCATGAGTTCTGCGCTTGTGTAAAGTCCAGAACAGAGGTGAAAAATGCAGTTTTTGCTTTCTGTTTTCTGTTGATCAGGATTAAATTGGGAAAATATTGAAATCTAATTTTTCCAAAATTTTATATGTTTTAGTAAATTGCAATTTTGAGGGTCTTCGGTGCATTTCTGGACAAATATGGTGTCCGAAAACACGATGACTCATCATGGATGTTTCCGAAATTTGGTTCTAGATTATTTGAATACCTTTCCAACGCATCAAACGGTTTGTAATTTGGAGCTAGGATGAGAAAGTTATGCCTTCTCAAAGTGGACTAAAATTGTAATCTAGTTTTCATAAATCAGATCATCTGTGCTTTGGATTTTGGTACTAATTATTGGTGCAGGATCTTGGCATACGCATGACAAAGACTACAAATCAAACTACTAACATGTGTTATGCAGATTCGATGGTCAAAGACAACAAATCAAACTTTTGACATGTGTTTTGCAGGTTGCCTTGGAGAAACAACCAAATTGTGTGTTTGAGATTTTTAATTAGGCACTTAGTGATTTATAAATAGGTGGAAATAAACCTTTGTTTGCTTTGTTTGTTAAGTATGACATTAGAGTAGGAGAGTATGCTCTCATCCTTCATAGGGTGATCAGAAATCTAGATCTTCGATACCATGCTTGTGTTGTTGATTGAGTGTCTCCATTAGAGGGCCTGCCTTCCCGACCACTTTGCTTTTGCAAGCAAGTGATAATCGTGAGAAGGGAACGACCCAAAGTGAGTACGGCTAGAATTCCTTGGCATTCTAACTCACTATAAACAAATACCTGATGGGCGAAAGCTTTGAAGGAAGTGTTACGTGGGAATTGCAGTTACTTGGGAAGTGATGACCCTTGGACTCTTTCTCATATCAACATCTAAGTAGGGCCTCTTGGTCTAAATCGTGCTTGCGCGACTACATTTGTTTGGTATCTTGATGGGCTTAATGTCTCAATCATGCTTGCATGACATCAAGGAGTAATGCTTAACAGAAATCCTTACTAAATACCTTGTTTTTAGAGGCCAAAAACCCTTCTAGTTGCTTGAGAAGGACAAATTCGGATACTTGGAAGAGATACTAAGTTCGCCATGGGGAGATTCCATGGGGAATGATGCTTGGCTGCCCTGAGAAGTGAGTGTCGTGGAGGGGAGCCCGTGGGGTCAAGCATCTATGTATTCTCCTTGAATCCCATAATGAGTCTACCTCTCAAGTACCTAATGTCTTTGCCTACCATAAGAAATGTGGAAATGAGCATGATTGTCTTGAGTCTAAGTTGTAACATCTTGTATTCTTTGATTGTCAAAAGTTGAATGTTATCCCATCTCAAAAGCAAAACAAATTGATCTAACATAAGATTAAGCACAAGAGACATTCATCCAACAAAGGTTCAACTAGATTCAAAAACACACCTTCAAACATGATTATCAAACATTGTTCAAAATCTTGTCTTAACATTTATGTCACTTGCATTTAGGTTCATCCTAGGTTGCATTTTGCAAAGTCATTGTCAAATATCAAGGTTAGGTTTCACCTAAGTCATGCTCCTTTTGCATATCAATAAGAGTCATCCACTTGCATGTTTCCTCTTGCATTAAAGTCATATCATTGTCATACATTTATATTTGCATACCCTAAGTCTTTTCACTAAGCTTAGGTCATTATCATATCATATTAGGGTCATTTGCATAGTAATTGTCCCTTAGCATATAGTGTCAAAATTAGGTTTTGTCATCCTTGAGTAATCCAAATCTTTGATAAACCCTAAGTCATTGTTAAGAAGTCTAGACCTTATCAAACTTTTGTCCTTTTGTCCTTTTGTCATCAATATCATTTCGTCAAACCTAGCTTAGTATCCAAGCATATAGGGGAGACATTGTCATCTTGTCCTTTGTCCATTAAGTCCTTTTGTCCTTTGAGGTCTAGACATCATTTCAATTTCCTAAGGGTCTCTTTTAGATTTGCATTCATAAAGTTTGTCCAAAATCTTGAAAAACAACCAAAAACATAGATTGCACTCTTGCCATAGATTGCATTTTCATCCATTTAGTTTGCATTTAGTTGCATATCATATATTATCCTTGAAAAATTCCAAAAATATTGCATTTGCATAGTGACATGTCTATTGAAACAAGGTTCCAAGTGCCAATGATGCAACAAAGTTTGACATATCAACCGACAATGCAATCGGATTTTAATCCAAGGCAATCACACTTCTATCCAACCCAACAAAAAGGCTATATTGATCAAACTCTTTATGATGAAACAAATGTCCAAATACAAAAACTAGAGGAGAAACTAGCTCAAGAAAATGAGATTTTGGAACAAAGAGTGAAAAACATTCAAAAAATTAGATCACAAATGTCTAAAGTGTTTCAAAAATTTCCAGGTCAAAATCCAAATCTTGAGCCAATTGATGTAAGATCTCTTCTTGAACGATCAGACATACCAGCTCTCCTCTCGCAAATAGAGATGATGAAACAATTACAAGAAAGGAGACAACATCAATTTCAACATTATGTGCCTCCACAACAAGAACAAGGTGTTTTCTATCAATCAGATTTTCAACCATCACAACCAATGGTCCAACATATTCAACAGACACAACCAATGGTCCAATTTCAACAATATGTCCAACCAACTATACAATGTCAACAAATAGTTCAACCACTGGTGGAATATCAACAAGTTCAATCAACATATCAATGTCAACAACCACATTCACAAATTCAAAAACAAAACTTGCAACATGCACCAAGCCAAATTTTGAACATGTCAAAACAATCTGATCAACATCTAGTTCGAAATCAAAGCATGACATCAAATCAAAAACAAGTTCAAATTCCAAGTCCAATCATGTCAAAACCTTGAAAGAAAGGTGGCTTTATTGCAATGTTCTTAAGGAACCTACCAAGTGAGTTTATTGAGGAAGATCAAAATAATACACTTATGTCTAGCAATGCCTCATCCCCTCACAAACAAATTGACTCTCCAGTGGCATCTATCCCTACACCTTTAGAAGTTCTGCAAGAACCTTCCATATTGTCCTCATCAAATAATACACCCAAGGATGCAATTATCCAAGAGCTATCCGTAATTGATTGCCAAGATAATCCAATTCATGATGCATATCCTTGTCATGTTTCAGAAATACAAGACCCAATGCCACCATGCACTTTATTGCCATTACCTATTTTAGAGGACCCCATTCCTAGTCCCTCTTCCTCATATTCAAGCATTGATTCCTTGCCAGAATCCACAAATGTTCGAAGTGCATCTCCTTCATGCCAAAGCATTGATCCCTTGTCAAAATCCCCCATGCATATCCAAAGTCCAACCCCATGTCAAGAGGATAATTTAGAGCACGAAGAAATGAGTCCTCAAGAAAATCAAGATCAAGATCCTGAAACCTTATCATCCCATCCAATTGTTGACCAGGACCCCATGTTCCTAGACACTCACGATGATTCCCCTATTCTTGTCCATCCTATCCAAAGTCCTATTGACACTCCATTCCCCGAGCAAGATCAAGATATCCCAATCCATCCAATCCCAAACGATCCCATTCCATTTCACGAACACAATGTCCTTTCAAATCCCATTGACATTCCACTTCCTAAACAAGATAAAGATATTCCTCCCATCCTTTCCGATGATCCCATTAAAAGTCAAGAGCAAAGCACCTTTAAAGAAGATTCCAATGATCTTCCTCCTTGTCAAGATCAAATCATTCCTTCAGATCCTCCACAAGATCCACTTGTTCCTCCATCTCCTTGTCCTAATGATCCATATCCACTCCAAGATCTCATTCCTTTTGATGATCCCATTATTCCTCCCATTCCATCTCTTGAAGAGCCTGTCATTGAACCATGTCCACTACAAAATCCTATTCCCCCTCATGATCCTAATCCCCCTCATGATTCTAACGTGTCAGTGCAAGATGTTCATGAACCCCTGACATTAACAATGGGTTCTTCCACTTTTGTGCAATCCGATCCACTTCAAGATCTAATTATTTCTCTCATATCATATCCACCTCATAATGAACTCGTGTCTTCTTCCCAAAGAAAAGAGTATCCTACAAGTCAAGATATTCATAAAAGCAAAGGAGTAGACATTCATAAGCAAGAACCCCTTCATATCAAAGATTATACTAATGGTCATGGCTACAAAGCTCACACTCAAGGCGTTGGTATCCCTTCAAAGTCAAAATCCAAATGTCCACCTTCCCCATCATCGCTTCCATCCATTCTAGGTCCCTATATCCCTCCATCTCCTATGCAACATCAACAAAGGCACACATCTTGGAGAACCTTCCATCCATCCCACATGCCTCCATTTCATTCATATCCATCCATGCATTCCTTTCCCCCTCCAAGCAATTTGGATGCCAAGCATAAAAGTCATAAGTCTAGCAATCCACATGTATTCAACGATCAACATGTCCAATATAATCGACATGTCAAAAGAAAGAACAATATGATCTATAAAGAAAAAGAAATATCAAAAAGGCCACAAAGGCCCACTGAGCAAAATAAAGCAAAGTTAAAATATATATGGGTTCCTAAATCCCTTGTGCAAGCAATGCACTCCAAGGAACCACAAAAGCATGAAAACAAAAACCATGTGGATCCCTAAGAAGCTCCTTGAAGCACAAAAGCCTAAAGAAACATCCAACTTGGCATCCAAAATTGCTATTCCTCCATCCAAACCTTCCAAGTCTATTTCTCCATCACCTTCTTCATCCGTTTTGGGCCCTTATGTCCCAAAATCCCCAGCTATTCCTCCATCCAACTCTCAATATCCAAAATACGTCTTTCCTCCATCAGTCCATCACCCCTCAAGGTGTGTGCCAATGTCGATCTTGCCAACATTTCCATCTACTCAAGCCCAATTCTTCCAATACCCTATCCATTATCCAAAGCATATTTTCCATCCTTCCATCCCTCTAGTTCAACCCTTTGCATAAATCCTTGCCTTAGTTTCATCTTATTTTTCCATGTCCTTATCCTACCAACGTCTTTGAGCATACTTTTAAAGGTCATGGTCCATTTTTATTTTTTTCATGGCTACTATCCAAAAAAAAAAGATGCTTGAGTCCTTCTTCCATCCCCTATCATGTGTCCATCTTCTATTGAAAAAGTCAAAAATACAAAAAAAAAAAAAGAAAAAAGAAAAAGAAAGAAAAAAAAAAGTAAAGAAAAATAATTCGTCCACTGGTGAAAACCTGGCAAACAGGCGCCTTGGGCAAGTACCATGATGAAAACCTGGCAAACATGCGTCATGTGTAATTCATGAACTTCTTGCACACCACACTTGGGGGCAGGTTTCCTCCTTCATATCTTATTGCCCTTCATTATCCTATCGAACCCCTGTCATTACCCTTCATATCCTATTATCCCTCATGTCCATTTTCCCTTTCCATCTTTGATCTTGACAAGGTTGACGATCATCATGAGCATCACACATCTTGTTTGCAGCTTTCAGTCTATCATAGCTTTTGGTCTTTATCCATTTGCTTATTATAACCTTTCATCCATATTTCCTGTCTTATTGCAACTTTCTGCCACTATCCCTTATCCTACCTCAACCCTCAATCCATGTCCCTTATCCATTCTTGGTCTTGCTTATCCTCTCCATATCCTATCACTATCCATACACTCTTTTTCATTCCTTGATCTTGATTTGACATAAGGACGAAAAATTTAAACATGGTTTCAAAAACCTCTTGACATGTCCCTCATGCCATGTCACTGCTATACATTGTCATATCCAGTCTCTTGTCCCATCACGCAATAGCTCTTGGAAATTGCATCTATATTGTTGCCACAATAAAAGGCCTTTGTCTTCCCTCTATCCACCATCATTGCAGCAAGCCTATTTATTCACCTATCATATTCCTTGCCTTGCTAGACACTGGGGGCAAAAATCATAAAATCATAAAAAAATTGAATAAAGTCCTAAAAAAAGATCATAAAAATTGAAAAATGTCATGAAAAAATAAAATAAACCAAAAAAAAAATCGAATAATGTCCTGAAAAAAGTCTTAAAAATTGAAAAATGTCCTGAAAAAAATTCATAAAAATCAAATAATGTCCTGAAAAAAGTCTTAAAAATTGAAAAATGTCCTGAAATAAGATAATAAAAATTTGAATAATGTCCTGAAATAATTCAAAAAAAAAGTCAAAAAAAAGTCCTGAAAAAATGAACACAAAAAAATTGTAAAACTCCAAATTCAAAAAAACAAACATTTTGCAATAACATTATTCCTTTTGTGCATAAGACAAATCACTGAGCATCCATCCAATGCCTCGCAATCAATCATACACTGTGCTTTAATGAAATCATGCGTTAACAGATGAACTTATTCAATCAAACCAGACATTCAAATTGATCAAAATTGTCTTCTCAATCAAATATCAACATCAAAATCATTTGTCCTTGTTACTGCTATCATGGGTCTTATACAGGGTGTGGTATACTCGAAACCAGACTGTGTCCTGTCTTAGACGGGGTACCGCATTTCCTGAAACCAGACAGCATGATCGTCCTATCAGCACTTTCAACTTTTGACAATGAAGATCAAGATGTTTGTTTGATTAGCTTGAATTTGTGTATCTTATCTTTTTATTGATTTATCTTTGGCTTCGGTCATGTTCCTATGTTGCTCGATGATGTCACTGAGTGATTTAGAGTGACCGAGATGGTTCATGGTCCTTTTCTTTTCTTGATTGTGATTGTTGTTTATGATGTGTCTGTCTTTGCAAAAAGGGTTGCATTTCAGCTCTGGCCTTCAATGCCATGATGCTACGCATCCATTTTGCCATATCAAATAACGGCTCTCACCTACTTATGTGCATATGTGAAAGCAAGTTTTTCTTCATCTCTAACTGTCCTCTGTCTAATTTCTTCTTACTAACATTTCTTCCATCAGTCTTGGCGATTTGTTCGAACCTCTCATTTTCTGTCATTCTTATCGATCAATTGGCCTCTTTTCTAGATGTTTCCGACCAATTCCTCGAGGGGGCATGCATATGTCATTATTATCGTCTGGGGCATTTTCATTATTGTTCTTTGAAACAACGCTCAAAATCGCATTGTCTCAAAGAGGGGCAAAATGTAGACACCTAAAAATGGTCAACGCTTGCGGAATCATACTTTAACATTTGCGCATTGCCTCATTTTAGGTTTTTGCATCGCATTAACATTTCTCCTATGATTCACACTTGATCTTTATCATTTGCGAGCATCGAGTCATTCTTCTTCGAATTTGGTCTTGTCGACAACAATCTTTAATCATGATTTTGGTCGATCTTTGTCCTTTTGTCAATCTTGTCATATTGCGATCGATTCGTCATCGATCCTTGTCCTTTCCAATCATGTCAATTTGGTCAATTTGTCATTGATTTTTGTCAACCAATCTCAATCCAATCATTTATCAACACTGGTCATTTATCAATCCAAAATCATGATCGAATCGATATCAATTATCCTTTGTCAAGACCTAATTGTCGTCTTTGCATTTCTAATTCATCTTCCAAGGTTTTATGATTTAATCATTTAACCTTGTTTGTCATTTCTCCCTTTAGGTTAAATAATTTATTTATTTATCCTAAGTCTTCTTGTCACAATTAAATGTTTATTTAATTGGCTAATTAATTCCTCCTATTTTTGTAAATTAATTAATAAATGACAAATTATTAATTAATTTACCTAATTTTCATCAATTTTCTAATTTCCAAGTCATCATTTCCAACTTAATTTTCTAATTTCTCCTAAATTCCTAAATGTCTATTTCTATTCCAAAATCTTGTCATAAGTCCTTGCATAGCAATTTGTCATAATTTGTCATAAATTGTCATAAATCCTTGCATAGCAATTTGTCATAGACATGTCATAATTTTGCTATTCTTGATTTGAATTTCCATTCGAATCATTATCATGCTAATTTGATCTTTTTCTCCAATTTCTCTATAAATTGGATGATTTTCTTCAATCAAATCCCTTAACCCTTGAATCTTGATCCCTTAATCCGAATTCTTAATCAAACTACCGAACTTACGCTTCTAGTACTCTTGAGCTTTTCATCAATCTTGCTTTCAATTGTGTGTGCACTTGTAGGTGAGATCCACAAAACCATTGAAGAGGAAAGAACAACAATGGAGCCGCATGGAAGGAGTATTCAATTCTACATCTGGTTTGCATAATTTTCATTTTGAATGCTTTGTTTTCATACCTCTATTGAGTGTGCTTAGAATTAGGTTCATTTGCAATGAGTGTTCCTTTTGATTGAGTTATCATGTCTTGTGTTTTGATTGATCTACTTATTTTAATGATTCCTAATCTTCTATGCTACACTCCTCATCATAATCATCTTGGTATTTTTCAGCTTACCCCTAATCAACACATTCTCATGTGGTTTCTAGCTAACTATATAAACTCCACACACAAATGGTTTCAACTAACCACATGTCTCACATGCAAGTGGTTTTGGATGACCACAAACTTTGCATACAAATGGTTTTGGATTAGCACAAACCTAGCGTACACCTAGTGGAGAAACTAATGTACAGAAAGATTTTTTATCATCACTCTAGGCTTTATTAATTGACTTTTATGCTTCTCCTTCTATACCTACATCAAAATTGATTATTGAGTCTGTATAAAAAGTGATCCATCTACCGAGATACATGGGTGAGCAGTCACTATACTTACTAGCTCTATAGGAATCCTTTAATATACATGGTTCTCATCAATATGTTAAGCTCTATTGTAACTATTTTGGGGTGTCAGGTACAACCAATCATGCACCCGCTACCACAACTACGTATGATACATACTTTAGTTTTGCCTTTTAACAAAGGTGACTAGCACTCAATTTATAAGTATTTCAACAAAATTCCAATTTTGCCTTTTTCACAAAGGTGACTAGCACTCAAAATGCAAGTCCATTATCTATGCCCATTTGCATCTCATTAACACATGAATACTTCTTGTGCTCAAAATGACGCATTGAACTATTCTTTTCCAAATTCCATCAACTTCACAATCTGCAACATTTTATTTTGGACTGATCTCTTTTCAATAACCACCCGATAATTATTAACAATTTCACAAATTTAAAATAGCAATCTCTTGAGGGATATCTTTGAACTCCCAATGATCATCTTCACTTTGTTGATAGCTTTCATTTGCCTTAAAATGACTTCTCTTAAATACCTTAACAACTACATCTGACTGGCATCCTCTCTTTTCCCTAAAAGCTTTCAACAAATTTTTCAACAACTTCTCGCTTCTACCGAAGCTTTATCCTATTTTTTTTTTTTGTAAAAAATATTTAATTCATTAACAAACATGTATCAACACAACTACTACGTATAATCCACTAGTGATTACACTCAAGTGGGTCTTATAGCCATAAAAAATCTTTGAAAAACCCTTTTTTCAAAACCTCAATCTTATCACAAACACAAACTTTATTTCTTATGCAAATTCAATTTATTTACATATTATCTATCTATCTATCTATATACTAAAAAAGTTTGTGAAACATTACTTGGACAAGAGGTGCATGTGCACCCAGCCCACAATTGCAATTGTTTTCTCCTCCCTGCAAATATTTAGTAATTCTTTCTTCATCCCTTATCTATTTTAATTTGACTCTAGCTTGTACCTCTTGATCTTTCTTGAATTGAAGATATTGAGGCCTATGGTTGATATCTTTAAGATATCTCACATACTCTTCATTATATCGATGATCATAATTATATGTCGAGAGTAATTAATTAGTGGTTTGAAGCTAAAGGTAGAGTAGGAACAATAGAAACAATTTTTGAGTGTTAAGAACTTTAACCAAATGATCTAAAGGGGCATATCTAGGATGATAGGGTAAGCTTTTTAGAATGAAGGAGAGTGACTTGAAATATTCTAAATTAATTATTAATCTTTAGGAAACATTTTAATATGGTTGGGAAGATCATTTTTCCACCATGTTAAGGAGGACTACTTGTGCATAGCATGGTGACAATATAAATCCAAACACCCAATAGCGAAGAAACATCTCCATAAAAAGGGAATACCCTTATAATCAACCAATTGAGACCAAGACAATTCATTAATCTTTAAATATTCACTTGGTACAAATATTTTGACATGCTAACTTTCACCAAGATGTGTACATGTGAGTAAAGTTCACAAAACCTAGTTCCAACATCAAAAATCAACCCAAAGCATTACTAATGTCCGCATAGGTTGATTTACCCCAAAAATTTAAGGGTAGATAAGGCAGTGTCACCCAAATAGGTATTTTGGCTTGATATACTCCTTCAAGAGGTTTAAAGAGGCATACCAAGGATGGATGAAGATAGATCATAAATCCCACATCCAATCTCCAAAAACTAACCTAGCCTCTTTGTTATCAAAAGAATATAAACATATCACAAAGAACTTCTAGCACAAAGATAAATCTCTATCTTGTCCTCAACTAGAGGAGTCCAATTCCTCGAAATTCATTGATGTTGATCAAGATTAGAAGGGCATAGGTAGAAAAATCTACAAATCAAACCATTTCTTAGAAATAAATTCTCATTGTCAATCATTTGTTTCCTTAGAATCATCACAAGAGCAATTGTAGCACAAGGAAGAGGTAGTTTGCAAGATATTCCCAAGAAAAAATCCCTTGTCCACTTATGTACCAATTGAAACCAAAGGGAGAATAACAGTTAGTAAATTGTTTGTTATCACCTCATCTACTTAAAGAGTTGCGAGAAGGGCGTGGAAGCATAGACACAAAGGCATCATGCAACCCATTTCTAAAAACCCAACATTCCTCTATGTTTCCTTTAATAATAATTTACAAGCACCGTGAACACAAAGTGGAAACCCCAATGGAAAGAGGGATCTAATCTAAAGAGATGCAAGCATGATTGGAAATCGCAAACCCAATGTTAGAAACAAACAAACCCCGTCTCAAATCTCGTACGATAGAACCACTACTAAATGCCCCCAATAGATGGCATAAAATTCATGACCAGATCATAAACTATAGAAACCCCAAAAATTGTGAGTGAGAAAACGTTTTTTGAAACTAAACAGCCAAATAGAAGTGCATTGAAAGTTAGTATTTTTAATTTGTATTTATTTGATATTGCACTAATATTATCAATTATATTTCTACATACTTCTCTTTAGAGGAATATAGGTAAAGTGGGTTGAAGATATTATATTTATTGATTACTCCACTTGAAAAAATATTTTATTAGTATATTATTATATTTGTGTTAAATTATTGACAAAAGCAAAAAAATCTATTAAGACTATATCATCATTATCATCATTAGTATTATTATATCTTAGATGAATTGATTGACATGATTACGAAGTTAACTAATTTGTATGATAAAAAGATGGACAAAATTTAAAGTGAGTGGAAGTTGAGAGGTGGAAGTGATGTAAATTTAATATAAAACTAAAAAATAACTATAAATTGATTTTTTTAAAATTTCATCCAATGTTTTTGCATTCATATATAAATATAATATATCTTTGACAAAATAATATATTGATATATTAAACTAAAAATTATGTTTAAATAATTGGACCCATATAACATAAATAATATTTTTCGCACTAATTACAAATATTTATGCCCTTCAACAATTCAATAACATCCTAAAATATTAATTTTAATGAATATAAAACTTCCCCATATCACAAAGAATAAAATGATTTTTTCAACCAAAAAGAAAAATAGTCCAAATCATTCAAATTAGAAATAAAATAAAAAATTGAAACCAGTGGATCAGCTCACCAAACTTTTCATCAGCCCCGATTTTCATGATTTGTGAATTACAAAAAAAAATTAGATCCAAACAATATTTCCCCTCAATAAAAACAGTATCTTTTCTTTTCTTTTCTTCTATGTGAATGTACACATTTTGTTGCAGAAAAATCTTTCCCGAAGAAATGGATTTTTCCAGTAATGAATCATCTGGGGCACGTTGCACTCTGGTTCTGCAAACAGGACAAGAAGAGTGCGAAAGAAACCAAATTTCTATACATTCTTTATGAAAGTAGTGACAACAGTTTTCACTATTTCAGAATCCCCGAATTCAGAAAGACAGACCACACACTTTTGCCCTTCTTTAACGAACCCATCAAACGATTTGCAATCAAATGTTGGCAGACCCTCATTAACTCCTCTATTCAAACCAGCCGAGGAATTATGGATGGCAGAAGATCTATATCTTCTCTCCCTGCAGGCCATGTACCAAACCAATTTAACCGATGCAACAATGCTTACAAAAACGCACACTGAGCATGCAATATAGTAAATTGACTCTCCATCTATTTTGCCCATTTACGAAAACTCTGATCTTTACTGGAAACACTTTAAATCAGGCCCAAAAGGTTCAAAAAAGCAATTTTTACAAAATTTGTAACAAAAAGAAAAGAAAGATTATGATTGTGATCATAAGGCGTGTATTCAGCTCAACTTCCAAGCACAGCGCAGGGAAGAAAGTTCATAACAATTTTCAGAAAGTTTATAACAATTTTGCCGAATACAATGAATAACATGGAATTTGGGAACTTGCAGGTGGGTATGTGATTCGAATTATGGATTCTGATGACAACATCTGAATGAGAATCTGCCGTATTATAAATTCTGTTGCATGAACAGGAGAGCTTAAAATCAAAGCAAGCCAAAAAGTATTGTATTCAATTGAAAAATCCAAAGAAAATATTTTTTCAACTATTTCAAATTTTTTTCTGATCAATATGAATAGATATTCTCACAGGTGGCCGGCTCAAGATAATTCATACCAGATCGAAAGATAACTTTGTGCTTTTATTGATCGTCTGCATTGAAGAATAAAGAAAAAGCACTTTATATTTCTTTCATGCAATATGAATGATCAAGAGTTGATTATAGTGAAGTGCTTGTGCATGATCTTCAACTAGTTGAGCGCTTTCATGTACTTCATGCAATACATTTTACCTTTACATAATAAACTGTTGTTGAGTGGTACTCTTAGGCGTAGGTTTTAGCACGATCAATGCATTCAATTCTTTGCATGATCGATGCTACTCTTTCTTACCTTTTTCACCAATTTGAATAATGTCTATTCTATGCACTTAATGCATGTGAAACCCATTTTTTAGATCTATTTGTTAATTAATCCCTCTCCTATTTTTAACATTAGTCGACCGCAAGTCATTGAACTCAGTTCTTAATATGTACGCAAGTTTTGTTTCTGATCTGATTTTTTCAGTATAGTGTAAGTGCTTTGCTTTACATTCTCATTCTTCTATTGGTTTTACACTCAGAAACTTCAACAACATTTCATTCCAGTTTCTGGAGACAATTAGTGATATTGGAGTATAAAGATGAAAACCTTACTATTATTTCAAGATTTCTATAGTAGAAGTGAGATATAATGAGCCTGTAGATCAAATGTGTTAACACTAAATCAACATAATCAATCAATTGAAAAAAAGACAAAAATAAGAATAATCGAGCTCTCTTCACCATCCAATCTGCATTGGATATTTTATTTTTTCAAGTCAAAGAATGCATGGGATGCTCTTCAAATCACATATCAACGATCTCCAAAGTAAGATTGGTAAGACTTCAAATCTTTCAAAGAGATTTTGAAAAGATGAAAGAAGCTAAAATTCATTCTTAGGAATCAAGATAATGTAAATCAGCTTAGAATCTAACGGGAAACTATCACAAAAAAAAAAAAGTTTATACAAAAGATTTTGAGATCTCTTCCTCCAAAGTTTGATCCAATGGTATTTGTTATTTAAGAAAGTGGATCTAACTACTTTCAAAGTTGTAGAGTTGATAGATTCTTTGCAATCTCAAAAAGACTGTATGCAACTTTTTATGAAGAACCTAGAGTAAGCTTTTTAGTCTACAATAAAAATTGTAAATCAATCAAAAAGTATTCCTAACTTAAACAAAAATTAGTTTTATAAAATGTTGAAATATCTACTATCTACAAAGTTTGAGACTTTATTTATATAGTTTACATATATAGCTAAACCACCGAAATCATGCCAACATGTTGTATTGCAAGATTACGAGTGACATCAAACCTTTTATAATATATGTGAATGATCTACGCTCTAAATTGGTTGAAGGTTTTTTATTCCCCTTCTTGTAAATCTTTGAGCATATTTCATTAATTTCCATGGAAGTGATTCCTTTTGGCAATTGCTAAGATGTGTCTATATTATGATTAATTAGAAACAACTACAATATTATTATCATTCCATCTCATTCTCTCAATGATTTATGTGAGTTTTAGGTGCTTCATTTGTAACTTTTCATTTTTCCTCATAGGTAAGGGAAGGATACCAATAGTCATTGTAGCTAACTTTGCACACCCTATGCTCTTAAATGGTACATAGAATTTTGACAAAAAATTGGTTTTCTTCATATATGACTTAAGTTCTTAAAGCTAGTGGTCTAGCTTCTAGGTAGTTACAACAAATGTGGCGGGATTCATTATGCACAAAAGGATCAAAAAGTGGTCATTTTCAGTTGACACCTTATACATATTCTCTATTGCCTCATTAACCATTCACTTTGACAACTAAATTAGAAAAGTTCAAACTACCATAGATGCTATGGTTTTATGTTAATGAAAAGTAATAATGTTTCAATGTATACATGAATAGAGTTGTGATACCATAAAATATCTATAGCTCTAAAATTTTGTTCATATCAATTTGAAAATTAATAATAAAAAAAATATATCAAAAAAAAAATTGTATCTAAATTGGAATTAGTGTTCTAATTTTAAGAAAATGTGGAAATGGTTTATTTATATCAAAAATTTAAAAGATTTACAAATTGAATCCACCTTAAAAATATTAATCGAAAAAAATAATACTACTATATTAATACATCTATCCAAAGCTATCTATTTAGAGTTATTTTATTTACTTGGATCTATTTTATTTTTTATTACTTACATGTAGACATAAATTGTGTTTTGCTAATTATAGAAATATTCTTTAAAAATTATATCTATTATTTAATATTATTTTAATTTAAAATAAATTTAAAAATTAAAAAAAAATTATTAACACACTCAAGTTATTAAATTCCACCCCTTATTTTCATTATAAAAGTATTCCCTTTAATTGCCTAATTTTAAAAAAGAAAAAGATGATATGAAAACACACTATTACCTTTTCTTACCTAATTTAAGAAAGAAAAAATAGATGACATGAAAACATACGTTTAACTTTTCTTGTAAGAAAGCATAAGACCATAGTGCACGAAATCAAAGGCAATAGATATGGATTTCTAGAAAACCATACCAACGCTACGTTGAATCATTGATTAAAAAAAAATTAAAGTGACGGACTGTTTCAACACCAGAACACCAGCAAACAACAAACAATGGCTTAAGCTGAAAACATTTCATACTGCATTTGTTTAAAAATTAAAAAGCTTTTAATTACGTGCAGGCAGACCACCAACTCATTTAACCTTCAAACCAACCCCACCCACTTGTACAAGAAGACGTGGGAGATGTTAAGACTTCCTCCCTACAAATGGCCGCCATTAAAATTAAAACAAGAGAAACCTGTCTCAATATTGAATTCAGCTTTGAGCAAATTTAGTAAAAAAAAATGGCCTTCACAAGCTCTTTGGCCCGGATGGTGTTATTCATGGCTCTGGTTGGGATTGCATTTGGAGGTACTGATCAGCAATATCATATCATTAGTGATTTGTGTTACAGTTATTGATTGAACATAACAATGGATTTTTGCTGCTGTTGTTCTGTATTTCGTTTTGGGTTAGCTTTCTTGTTATGTTTTTTTCTTTTTTATAAAAGATTTTAGGATTTCTTCGAACTCTGTTTTACTTTTAATCAAAATAATAGATTCTAAATTCTGACGTTTTCTTTCAAAATCCATTTTACTTTTAATCAAAAACAATGGAATTCTAAATGATATTTTTCTTTTGACTTGATGCAGTGAAGGATCTGAAGGAGCAGCAGGTGTATGTGTTTAGAAAACGTAAGTGATCATTCATGAATTTAAAAGTTCTTAAATTTGACCGCGTAAATATTTTTCATCAATGTTTTTCATCATATTCTATGATCCATCATCAAAACAAAATACACACTCAAATCCAAAAGCTTACTACGGACCCTGAATTTCTTGTCATTTTTAGGGACCTTTTGCTAGCCTTCTTGTTATGATTTTAAGTGACTTATCCTTTCTGAAGCATAAAAAAGTTATGTATAGTGTGGCGTTATTTTCTATGTGTTGAGCAAATGTAAGTAATTGTTATTGAATTTGAAAGTTTCTAGATTTTACTGGTAAACATTTTTCATCAATGTTTCTCCTCATGTTCCATGATCCATCATCAAAACAAAATAAAGAGTCAATTCCAAAAGCTTATTACCACTAGATTTCTTATCATTTTCTGGGACTTTTTGCTAGCTTTCTTGTTATGATTTTGAGTGTGAATTATTCTTTCTGAAGCATAGATAAAGTTATGTATGATGTGGTTTGATTTTGTATGCGGTTTAGCAAACTCAAGTAATCATTATTTAATTTGAAAGTTTCTAAATTTGATTGGATAAACATTTTTCATCAATATTTCTCATCATACTCTATGATCTGTCATCAAAATAAATTAAACAGTCAAATCCAAAAACTTATTAGGACTGAATTTCTTATCATTTTCAAGGACTTATTCTTTCTGAAGCACAGGTAAAGTTATGTATGGTGTTGTGTTTTTGCAGCCTGCAAGATGGATTTTTCATCTGTGGACTTTTCAGCTGTGACTAAGGTGTGCAAGGCCCCTGATTACAATGAAAAAGAATGTTGTGAAGCTTTTAACCAGGTGGCCTGCAAATATGTGAAACATGTGAATGATCACTCAACCAGTTGTCCAGTAGAATTTGTTTCTTACCTCCACTTGGCAGGAATGTATCCAATGGGGGTTTTTGTGGGCCGTTGTACTAAGCCTGGAGATTATCGCCTCTGCTCCCAATCAGACTAAATCTTCAACCAGACTTCATTATAACCTGATTTCAACAGAACGTTTGCTACAAGGATTGATGAATGTTATTTCTATGTAATACCATGGTATAGAATACTCCGAATGAAATATAAATATAAATATATTGTTATATGAAAAGCAATTCATTGTCTATTTATTACAATGTCTATTTATTGTTATATGAAAAGTAATTCATTGTTCTAGCATCATGAGAGGAGATTAGGCACCTAGGGCATGGCAATTGGAAAGTGGGGTTCCCAAAAGGATCTTTGAAGAGATTTGATCAATAGAAGAAAGATAAGAATAAGCAATTACGAATTAATAAAAGGATTAATAAAATGTCAAATTAAAAACATTTATAGAAAGGGGAGAAAATAAGAAATTAAGAGAAACAAGGGAAAATATTGAATAGACAACGTAGTTGAACGTGAAAAAAATATTGAAACAATTCTAGGAGAGGAAAAAAAATATTGCAAAAGAATGAGAATGCTAAGGAAGCTAAAATAGATAATGGAAAGCCATCACCAAAGGAAGTGGACATATATGAGTGCACCAAGGAGGATGCACCTAAACATAATAATTTTATTGTAAGCGTTGAGATTAGGAAAATATAGGGAACAAATAATAATTACAACATAAAATAACAAAGATACATTTGAGCAAATAAATGACCATCTAGATAAAGCAACTAATATTTTGAATGGGTTGGCAAAGTAGATTGAATCTAAGATGCAGTATTTAAAGAGTTATTAGAATGATCTATTGGAAGAATAGTGCTCACCCAAGGTTTAGAACTATAAGCATTATGTCATTTTAATTCTCAAAATTCAAACACCTCATTTTGAATATGATTTGAGGTTCTTTTAACACTTAAGCAAAATTAAAACCTCTAGATATTAGTATTAAATACTTAGATGCTACGGTGAGTAAAATTGTGGTAGTTTAAAAGAATAAAAATATGAAAATTTTTGAAATAATGAACGAGTAAAAAGAGAGTTGAAGAAAAATGAGATATAAACATGTTTGAAGACATTTACACATGACACAATTGAAATAGTTAACAAAGAATGGGAAAACCCAATATTAATTGATGCAATGTCCTTGATTAATGAAAAATTATCTCCTAAATTGAAATGATCACATGAAGAGGTGAACCCCTTAACCAAAATTCATCTCGAATGTTGGTTAAGATAAGAAGTCTTTGAGAAGTTAGATGTAGTGATTCAAATTGAATGAGAGAAATAAATTGAATGAGAGAAATAAAACAATAAGAAATTGTGCTGCTAAAAATTAGTGTCAATCGTAAGAAACAAGCACATAGATGAGAAAACAATAAGAACTAGGAAGCACAAATTGAAAACTAAATAAAAGATGAAAACCAATGGCCTCCTTTAAGATGTCCCATCTTCCTCTATTTTTTAGGACCTTGAAGGTGTTGGATTGTTGGCTCTCAGTAAGCAATGACCTCTAAAGTTGTCAACTCAAAAGTTGAGTAGCTATATGATCATGATAATGCAAATGCATGAGGCTAGGATGATTTGATGCATGATTATAACTAGGATGGTTGATTAGCTAAAATGAGGATTTAAGCTACATGATTTGATAATTGAAACTAGATTAACATGATAAAAGCTATTCTAAACATGCCAATATTTGATCTAAATGCTAATTATGCTAGATGATTAGAATGTAAATTCCTATAGTAAGTATGCAAAAACTATGAATGCAAGGGTTCTTTATTGCTTCAAAATGAGGGGTATTTATAAGAATTCCAAGGCCAAAGCTGAGGTGGCAGGAATCAACGGTCTGGATTCAATCTAAAGATATCAAGGGATAGAATTGAGGAAGTTGGAGAAGAGGTTGGAGGAAGGGACACATGTCATCTCTGTGGTGACAAGTGTCAAGGAACCATGCTCATGAGAGGGCAAGTGACGAAGGGAGAAGACATGTGGCCAAAGTGCCATGTGTCTCAAGGAGGGGAAATCCAACCCACAAGAGGTTAGAATAAAAAAGGTTAGGATATGAAAGATAGGATAGGGTTAGTTAAACCCAGGATTAGATAGAATGGGTAAGGTTAGGGGGTGGCTAGGCTAGGTGGTTAGAAGTTAGGAGCCATGTGCTCATTTGAATTTCAAAATTCAAATAATTAAAAAAATGGATAATTGATCTCAACAAACTTGAATTTGTTAATCTTAATTAGGGGATTACAAGAATTGATTTAAATTTAAATGGGGGGAGGGGGAGGATTAATTAATCAAAGGGGATTATTGAAATGAACTATATAAATAAATCATTTAGATTTATTTATAAGTATATGAATGGAGAAATTAATCAAATTACTTGTGAATTTAATTAATTGGAAAGGGGGATTAATTAAATAACTGTTTATTTAATTAATTATCTTCAGACCATTTTTAGGTGTATATAGAAATTATAAGTGTGTAAGGTAGGGGAAATAGGATTCACAAGCCTATACATGTATACAAGGAATCTATTTCATTGCCTACACATTACATTGGAATGAGAATAATCCACGAGGCTCAAGATGGCTTAAGCACAAAGTGTATTCAATGGTTCTTCATTGCGGGGGAATAATACTATGCAATTGAAAATGAAGAATGTGAAGTAGGTCTAAATAGGTTGAAATGATAGTTTTCAACATGCACAAGAAGACTAGTAACTGACAAATACATTCCAGAAGAAGGGCTGGCATAGCAAACTATAACTAACTTACAAATTGAATTTCAAGCAAAACTAGAGGGACTGAGGCACCCATCTTGACCTACTCCTAGGACTGAGGCACCCTACTTGACCCACTCTTGGAAGTTTCAGCTCAAATGAATTGTAGATTGTAGATCTCCTCCTACTTGCTTTGTACCTATTTTTGTGGATTCGTCACCTATTCTTGCACATAGTAAAGAGGGAAAATGTTGGGTAGAAAGGGGTTTTGGGAATTAAACTTGGAATTGAATTGAACTTGAACTAAAAGTGTGATGTTAGTTAGCAAAGGCTGGAACTAAAAATGGAATGCTTATACCTTCATAAACCTTCTTGATCTTAAAATGTTCATGGAGATCCTTGATGTTGACATGAATGTAGTTGACTTTAGAAAGAGAAGACCATGGAATCCATCACAAATGCATAGATTTACAAAATTACTCCTAATATTCAATGCCTTGATGCTTGATCTTTTTCTCTTGAATTGAATTGCCTTTTGTTGCCTCCTTTTGTGTCTCTATCGTCAAGTCACCTAAAATGAGGGATCATACCTTGTTGATATACCTCTATCAAGAATTTGGGGTGCAAAACTCAGAGTAGGTTGATACAAGAAAATATTTTTTTCTTAACCAAGCTGATCATTAAGTAGTTTAAATTTGGGCCCAAACACTAGGTAGCAAGGTGCCCTAATTGTCCTGCTCCCAGGAGCAAGGTAGCCTAGGTGCCTTGGTCCCTCTAATGTGGCCTCAAATTGGGACCTAAGGTCCAAAATGGGAAGGAGAATAGGACTAGATCAAGCCCTATTTTAGCATTCCTAGCCAAAAGAATTCAAGGGAAATTTTTCTACGAATCACTCTAAGGCTTATAGAGACTATGATTGATAATTGATAATTTCTCCATTGTGAGGGAACTTTAAACACTTATGGATAGGAGAAGCAATAGATTTCATGGAAGTAAGCCAAGGATGTCTTAATCGTACTTGGAATTGGTCGAAGGTTGGGATAGTTCAGCAAAGGTGAAATCTAAGCACTTCTTACAAACTTCAATGGGAAGGGTAATTAAACTATGGGTAGGACAAGTTTAAAACCATTATAAGTCTTAATCATTGCATCATATTTTTCATAATTTTCTTAGTGAAATTGTCTTGTAAAGAGATGGTCTTCAATTATAACATTCACTGTACACATGGTGTCAACAAACACTCCCTGAGAGAACTTATCATTAATATTTGTTCAAATGTATATGGGTCCATCAGGTGCCTTAGTAATCTCTTAGGATCAAAGGTAATGCAAGGCTCAAGCTTAGATTTTGGTTTGATTATAGGTTGGCCAATAATATTGACAACATTATTGGCCTCAACACAAGTATTGTCTATATTTATAATAGTACAGGGTTGTTGGGAACAACAATATTGGTGGAAAAGGAAGGTAATGAGCTAGTAGGCTTTATGGAGTTGGTAGAATGAGAAGGAAAAGGATTGGTATATATTAACAAAATTTGTTAAGGGGTGCAGCTGATTTGTTTCCTTTTTCATTAACACCTACAACAATTATAGTATTGGAAGGCCTTGGACAAGATGTTTCAACCTATAACACTTCTTAGTATCATGGCTAGGTTGATGATGGTATTGTTAAAAGGGTTTGGGGTCATCAGAAGTTTGCAATGGTTTGGAAGGGTCATATGGTTTGATAAGAGGAAGTTTCAAAGCATTAGCATTAATCAACTACAACACAACATTATGCAAAGATTCAAAATTAAGTGTAAAATTACGAGTTGGTTTAAAAATGGATGACAAAGGAACCACACCTGGTGTTGTAGTTGCCACTTATGTATCAACATTCTTTGAGGAATTATTGATCTTAATGAATCCTTTGTTTGGTTTTTGAAACTTTTGGAAAACTTGTTGAGCAGCAATTCTTATCAACTATAGCCATTGAAGTGGATGACTCAAATAGGCTCACTTAAAGCTAACATTTATGGAGCACTACACACAATTGGTTAAAACAAGAAAACTCAAAGAATAATAATTTGTCTCTAATGTCTTCTAAAAAATTAGAAAAAAAAAATCTTAGTACATCCATATCAAGCACAAGCTAAGATATTTGAGCATGTAAATGTTTAGATCTACCAATAAAAACAGTCACTTTTTCCTTAACACCTTGTTTACAATGAATCAAATTATTCAAAGAAACTTGAGGACCAATATTATTTTGAAATTTTTCAATGAAAGCATTAGCCAACTTTTGAAAAGAATCAATAGAATAAGGAGGCGAAAAAACAAAACCATTGCAACGCCTTGTCTCTAAATATCATAGCAAACAATTTAGCCATAAGTCTATGATCATTTGAAAAGTCAGTATAAAAGGTTGGAAATGTTTTCACATGATTCAATGGATCACCTTTTCCATTATATGTCTCTAAGTGGGGGATATCTATGTATTGATGGATAATGGTACGAATGATATCTTGGGAAAGTGGGCTAGCAATATCATAAATGGGAATGTTGAATTTGGATTTGTTGGAGATTGTTGGGCATTGTTGCTGCAAGGATATGTTGTTGTCATTGATTTCAACATATTCCTATGATTTGCTCCTGTGTTTATAGATTGGAAAGATCTTATGATCCGATTTTGCAGTTTTGTTTTGTTGATCACTATTTTGCAGAATTCGGTATTTCCTCCGGTATATTCTGGTGTGATCAGATCTTGTGCTAAGATTTTGGGATATTGTTTGGGATGGTCTTGTGTATCTTCATTTCATGTGGATCATGATTTGGTGCTCTGCAAGTTATCTTTCTTTGTGACAGTTGTTGATTGGTTGTTTGACAAATGAAGATTTGATAAGTGGTGTTGGTGCAGCTATTCCTGATGATTCTAACGTGCTTGTTTGTGTTTCCTAATTGTGTCCTATTTATTTTGATGATTCGCATTGATCATTGTGCAAGTTTTTGGTGGTTTTCATGAACCGGTGATGATCTTCATGTTATGTGGTATTTTTGGTGGTGTAGCATGTTGTGGTTGATCTTGGCATGATTTTCAGTGGAGTTGACCGTTTGGGAATTTGAATTAGGTCCATGTTATGTCATGTAAACCATCATATTGGTCCGATGGTCGATATTTGTATCGTGTGATGTAATTTTATAATGGTGAGTTGAGGGTTTAGTTGACCTTGTTGTCAAGGTTGATGATTTGTATATATAGGTGATATTGTCATGTAATTTAGGTGTAGAGGTTGTATCTGCATTATCAGAGAGTGGTGTATGTGCGATCAATTGATTCATATTTCAATGTTGTAATTGATGAGAGATTGGTGTTGTTGAGCAAACAACTATGCTTAACTGAAACTGTAATCAAGCATTTGGAGATGCTATTCCTTCAGTTCATTTCTTTCGGATTGTAGTCTGAATCTTGTTGTAAGTCAATGAGACTTCCCTATGGGTTGTAGTCTTCCGGGTCATTATCTTTTGAGCAGTGAGCTCCAGGCAGTGTGTCTGAATGCATGTGCATTCCCCATTGTAATATTTTCACATACTACTACAGAGTATCATCTTACTATGGGTAGGTTCCCACCTTGGTTTTTCCCTTAACCGGGTTTTCCACATCAAAAATCTTGGTGTTGTGTGTTGTTCTTCGAAATTGCTTATCTTTATCATTGTTGTTGTTTATCATATTTGTTTTGTGGTTAAGTTAGTTAATCTGGTGAAGACTGATTCACCCCCCCCCCCCTCTCAGTATTCCTTCATTGTTGCTACCAACAATTAGTATCAAAGCTAGATCCTCTAGAAGAGGCTTAACCACTTCAGGAGATCCAGGATGGTAGTTGCAGGTGTTATCTTTAAGAAGTCTGAGATTTGATGAAAGTAACTATGCTATATGGAAGAACTGTATGGAAGTGCACTTGAAATGTCTTGGAGAAGATTACTGGAAGATTAAAAAGAATGCCTATTCTGCTCCTCTGAATGGGTTGGTTACTGTTGATGAGATCAAGGAAGTTGAACATAATATTAGAGAAAATGAAGCATTGCTTAGTGCCCTGACTGATTCTGAGATGACAAATGTAATGGGACTTCAAACTGCACATGAGATCTAGGAGAATCTTTAAATCTTGTATGAAGGTGACAAACAAGTGAAAGTTGCTAAGTTACAGAGTTTGAAAGGAAAGTGTGAGATGTTAAAGATGGGAGATGCTAAGAACATACATCCTTCATGGCTAAGGTGAATGATCTAGTCTTAGGTATCAGATGTGCCAGTGGAACCCTTGAAGAAGATGAAATTGTTGCTAAGGTGTTGAGATCTTTGCTTCCTACATATAAACATAAGGTTGTTGCTATTGATGAGATCCGAAGTGTGACTACAGTGACAAGAGATACATTGGTTGGAAAGATTGTTGCATTTGAGCTGAGTGAATTTGGAGAATCACATGGAAAGTCTGAGACACCATTTAGAGCATCAGCATCGGTATCTGAAAAGAAGAAGTATGATCCTGATGAGTGCAGAATATCTAGATATGAAAGAGAGAAAGAGTTGGATGAGATTGAAGCATTGATTGCCCGAAGATTGCCTAAAGGAGCCAGTAAGTATGATGGAAAATTGCCTCTCAAAAATTTCTCTTGCAATAAGATAGGACATTTTGCTTCTAGATGCCCGGAGAGAGTTTGGCTAAGTATGACAGGCATGATAAGTTTGATAAGCATGATAGGAATGATAGATATGAGAAGCATGATAAATATGATAAACCTTACAAGTCTAACCAGAAGTATAGGAATCAGAAGTACTGTTATTATGTTGTTGATGAAGGTGTTACAGATGAAGATTCAGAAGGAGATGAAGTTGTATTTATTGCCATTAAGGAAGATGGGCCTGTAAATGTTGATTCCACAAGCTGCACTATTGAGGAGAAAGCTTTAGCTGCTAAAGTTGAAGAGAAAGATGAATGGGTGATTGACAGTGGTTGTTCACATCATATGACCGATGATAAAAGAAAATTTGTGAGTATAGAAAGATATGATGGTGGAATAGTAAGATTTGGAGATGACAAAGCTTGTGTGATCTGTGGGAGAGGTTTTATCTCTTTTCATGGTAACCATAACACTGATGATGTCTTGTATGTTTAAGGTTTGAAGCATAATATTTTGAATGTTGGATAGATTGTTGGTAAAGGTTATGATCTACAATTCAAGAATGAAAAATGCAAGATCCTAAATGCCTCTGGTATAGAGATTGCATCTGGAACTAAGACTGAAGGTAACATTTTTTTATTTGAATGTCAATGAGAAAAGTTGTTTGATTGCTCAGATTGATGAGAGTTGGTTATGGCATAGGAGAATGTGTCATGTGAATTTTGATTCAATGATTAAGATCAGTTCTACAAAAGTTGTTAGAGATATGTCTAATATTGTTAAGCCTGCTAATCCGATATGTAAAGATGGTCAGTTGGGTAAGCAAACAATAATTTCTATCAAGAGAAAATAGTATGCATCTAATGGATTGCTAGAGCTTGTGCATACTGACTTATGTGGACCTACAGATGTTAGAAGTGTGCATGGTGGTAGACATTTTATGTTGCTAATTGATGATTATTCTAGGATAATGTGGGTTGTCTTTTTGAAGGAGAAATCAGAAGCATTGGAAAAGTTCAAGATATTCAAAGCAAAGGAGGAGACTGAGTCTGGATTGAAGGTGAAGTGTATGAGATCTGATAGAGGTGGAGAATTTTGTTTCGGTGAGTTTAATTCATTCTCTGAGAAGCATGGAATCAAAAGACAATTATCTGCTCCTAGAACTCCCTAGCAGAATGAGACATTGAAAGGAAGAACAAAACTGTCTTGGATGCTGCAAGGACTATGTTGATTGAAGGAAATGTTTTGAAAATCTACTAGAGAGAAGATATTAGCACTATTGTTTACACATTCAAAAGAGTTCATATTAAAGGTGATACCAGTAAGACTCCTTATGAGTTATGGTTTGGTCATGTTCCTACTATGAGATATTTCAGAGTATTTGGTAGAAAATTTTATATCAAGAGAGATGAGGATATAGGAAATTTTGATGCTAGAAGTGATGAAGGAATTTTCTTGGGATATTCTACAAAGAGAAAAGCCTACAGATACTACAATAAGAGACTGAGAAAGATAGCAGAAAGTGCAAATGTGAAGGTGGATGAGAATCTTGGGAAAGAGATCAGAGCATGTGGATATGATGATGGATAGCATGTTGTTTTAGCCCCTGTTCAAACTAAAGAACCAGAGCAGACTGATCTGGTAGAGACAGTTAACACGGATGTTGCTATTGTTGATGAAGAGGTGCAAGAACCTAAAAACCAGAACAATCAGAAGACTCTAAGGTGTGTAAGATTGAATCATTCTGAAAAATTAGATTATTGGTGATAAGAATAAAGGTGTGATGACTAGAAGAAGGTTAGTTGCTGAAGAAGTATGTTTGATTTCTAAAGTTGAACCTAAAGATGTTGTTGAATCTTGTAAAGATGAAAATTCGATGAGAGCTATGGAAGAAGAATTAGATCATATTGAAAAGATTAATACATGGGAGTTTGTGCCTAGACCTAAGAATAAGAATGTTATTGGTACTAAATGGGTATTCAGGAAAAAATTAAATGAAGCCAGTGAAGTTGTCAGACATAAAGCAAGACTGGTTTGAAGAGGATATTCACAGAAAGAAGGAATTGATTATGAGGAGACTTTTTCTCTGGTGGCCAGACTTGAAGTTGTTAGACTATTGCTTGCATATTTTGCTTATAAAGATTTCAAGGTATATCATATGGATGTAAAATCTGCCTTTTTGAATGGTGATCTTGAGGAAGAAGTCTACACTGAGAAACCTAATGGATTTTCATTGTCAGATGATGGAGACATGGTATGTAAACTGAAGAAAGTTCTTTATGGATTGAAGCAAGCCCCTAAAGCCTAGTATGCTAGATTAGATAAGAATTTATTAAAATTGGGATTTAATAAAGGTGTTGCTGACAGTAATTTATACTTTAAGATTGAGAATGATAGCATCTTGATTGTTGAAGTCTTTATTGATGATATTATTTTTGGAGGAGATGATGACTTGAGTATGAAGTTTGTTGGTGATATGGAGAAAGAATTTGAGATGTCTATGATTGGTGAGATGAAATTTTTCTTAGGTTTGCAGATTTCACATACTGCAAAAGGTATATTTATATCTCAAACTAAGTATGTAAAGGAATTGATAAAGAAGTTTGGGTTAGATGACTCCAAACTTGTTGGAACTCATATGGTGACTGGTTGTAAATTGTCCAAGAATGATGAATCTTTGAAAGCTAATCAGAGTTTGTACATATCTATGGTTGGTGGACTGCTATATCTTACTCAGACTAGACCAAACATTATGCATGCTTTGTGCATGGTTGCTAGATATCAAGTTGATCTGAAAGAGAGTCATGTCACTACGGTTAAGAGGATATTCAGATACCTGAAAGGGACTATGGATTATGGTTTGTGGTATCCAAGGAATGATAATTTCATGCTATGTGCTTACATTGATGCTGATTGGGTTGGTGATGTTGATGACTGGAAGAGAACTATAATATCAGTCTTTGTCTCCGATGAAGTGAAGAATCCTCTATGCTCTCCCAAAAATTTAATCCAAGCCTTATGTGTTTCCTTTATCACTTCATTCATCCTTCCTAACATCGGGCTAGTTATTTTGTGTTTGTTGTTAAAAACCTTTCTATCAGTAGCCTCTATTGTCTTCTCAATTTCATCTAGAGTTATATCAACACATATAGCTAAAAGTTCTTGCATCTTAATGTGTTTGTCTTCCTGCATTGCAGATAACCTTCTAGCATCTAAGATCTTGTATAGCTTGGATAGTATTTGATTTTCTATTTCAATTAATGCCTTCTTATAGATATCTAAATATAGAAGAATTGCATCCTCTACCTCTCTCTGTTCGTCAAGTTCTAAAGTATCATAATAAATCTTAAACCATTTTTAGCATCTCGTCCTTAGTAATTCCATCAACAATTTCAGCACAAGTCTTAGGCGGAATAATTGTTACATTACCAGTCTCTAGTGCTAAATCAATGTCACTCTTCTTCCTCCTTCTGGCAATAACGGATGCAGTTGATGATGTTGTTGGAATTTTGATGATATTTTGATTATCATTGATGGACACACACTTTCTTGACGATGGACACGAACTTTCTTGATGTATGAGTTATGACTCAACCGGTAATTGTTCCAACCGGTATTGTGTATTATTGAATGTATAGTCTTTAGACTATCAGTATTTTACAGAAGATGTTTACCGGTAACAGATTAACTAAAGAGCTCAAGCAGTATGGAGACCCCAAGTGGTTTGAAGAGCTCAAGCGGTATGGAGACCTCAAGCGGTTCAAGGAGCTCAAGCGGTATGATGGAACCAAGCGGTAGTTAACTTTTGATCGGAACACTATGATCTACCAGTCTTCATTTTTAACAACCGGTAATCGGTATATTGTATTAACCGGTATTACTCTATGATAAGTTACCAACCGGTATTTCTGTAATGTGTGATGAGTTATCATCCACCGACACTTTGGCGGTGATTTTGTGTCATGTTACCAAATGTGTCTAGATGCAATGAACCTAGGAACTTGTAGTCTAATCCTATTGGACCGACATGAAATCAGATTCCTTTATAAGGACATCATGTTTAGGGTTTGCATGTATGATGTATGAGAGATGTGTGATAGAGAAAAGGTTATGTGTGATCTTTGCAGAAAAGATTAAGTCTGTGTGAAGAGATAGAGTGTGGAGATATTGAAGATTGAAGTAATGTTGAAATGCATTAACAATGAGTTGTAAAGGATCTAACCAAGCATACTATGCTAGTATCTAGATCACTCACTTGTTGATTACTAATATCTTCGACAAGTCTGAAACCTTTAACCGGGTAGGCCCAGCAAAGCCTTTGTAAATCCTCTAACAAGGTGGTTCACAACTATGGATCTGAAATCCTCTAACAAGGTAGTCTTTAACAAGACTTATCTACTAACAGGGATCTAGATTCCTAACAGGATCTATTCTGGTGAAGAACATTGTATGACCTTAACCAGTCTGACCTTAACCGGTCTGGTTTATATTCTACAGATAGTTACTTGTGAGTTTTTGCTCACCGTAGTTTTTCCCATTTGGGTTTCCACGTCAAATATCTTGTGTTATGGTGATTGTGCTTTTGTGGGTGAATGCTTTATTTTCTATTTGGTTTGCATTTATCTTAACCGGTTTATTAGTGAATCTGTTGCACCGGTTATCTGCTAAACTGTTTAGAAGTTTGAGTACAGTATTTTTTGGTATACTAATTCACCCCCCCCCCCCTCTTAGTATTCATCAATTGGTATCAAAGCCAACCTTTCTATAAGTCTAACCACTTAGAAGGAGATATGGGGGAATACAATGTGAGGGAACTTACTCATCATCTCACTCAGACTAAGAGAGCCTATGATGAACTCAAAGTCAAGTATAAAGCCTCTTTGGCCAAAAGAAGAGAGCATGTTGAGAAACCGATGGAACTTACTGAAAATAGCTCTTTTGATGAAGCAGATATGGATGCTCTAGTTGAAGAAGTTGAAAAACTAAATGAATCTAAAGCCAACCTAAGAAAGGAGTTGGAAGGACTGACTATCAGAATGTGTCAAGATCTTGAGAACAGAAGGAAAGATGAAGATCTGGTAAAAGACAAAGATCGTGAGATCTCCAAGCTGAAGCAAGAAATCAGTACCCTTACCACTCATCTCCAAGAGAGTAAAGTGGAAAAAGAAGAAATGCAAGGTGAACTAAACATGGCTATTTCTAAGAATGCAACCTTGATGGAATCTAATGCTACTATTTCCAAGGAACTTACTGAGTCAAAGGAGATACTTGCCAAATTCAATCAGAGTACTACTAAGCTAGAGCAAAAGCTAGAATTGGAAAAACTGGTAAAGAATACCACTAGACTTGGTATCTCTGGGTATGAGGAAGGTGAGACCTCTAGAACAAAAGTTGAAGCATCAAAGAAGCAACCAACATCCAAGGATAAAGGTAAGCAAAAATTTAAACCTGTTTGCTTTAATTGTCTCAAAGAAGGACATATTGCTAATGTGTGTAGAAGCAAGGCCTACAACAATTTTCCTTATTTTCTAAACAATAAGCCTAGATCCAATAGATTCAATGGAAACTGTTATGCATACAACAATTTTGGGCATAGAGCATTTGAATGCAGGTCTGTCTTGCACAACACTGGGAGATACCCTCCAAGGACTCAAGGAGTTATCCCGGAACCCTCTGTGAATTGGAATCCCAACAGGTAATACCTATGACCATCGGTCAGGTGGCTATCAAGCGGAAATTGGTTGGAGAGAAACCTATTTGATCTATCGTGGTAGCAGTCACACTGCTGCAACATGCGGAAGGAAGAATAGTAGTATGAATAATGGACCATGGAGAACCCCTGGAATGGTATGTTATCATTGCAACAAATCGGGACACACCACCAGAACTTGCAGACTGAGAAATAACCTATCGAATGATATACCGATCACTCCAGAAGGGAAGATTGATGTTGAAACCATTCAAACGGAAATGAATAAAACATGGAAAAAGAAATCTGAAGAAGTGTCACAGGATGAACCGGTTTCTACACCTAGTCTGGAAGTCTCTGAATCGGAAAACTGAGTTTCAAAAAGCTTAGGGGGAACATATCGATGAAATGTTTCGAACCCCTAGTTTATATTGGTAAAGACCTTAATCGGTATATGTTACCTATCAATCGGCAGAAGATTTGAAGCGGTAAAAGGCAAAATTAGGGTTTATTTCCTAGTGGTGATGCATTTATTATGGTAGGTAAAAGTTTGTTTAAAAGGGATTTTCATCGTCATTTTCACTTATCTGTTTTGGAGAGAAGAATTTTCAAGAGCACAGTGACAAGGAGTGATTCGTCTAGCGATTCAAAGTGAATTCAAAAATCTTGCAGAGGAATTCAGAGATCATTTTTAATCTATCAAGTGAAGAATACTAAGTGGTAATCTAGCAACCAAAGTGGTGTATTGTGAGCGACATTGGCAAACCCTAAATTCCATATTGTGAAGGTATTTCTCAAATTTCTTTCTTATCATGGCTTCTACATTGCACTCTAGTTCTAGCACACCTGTAGATTCAGCTGAATTTATTCAAAGAAAAATAAAATACAATGACCTATCCCAAATACCCGTCGGAGTAATCATTGAGGAAGATATTTCAGGGTATGTTGACTATAAATTGGAAGACCTAGGATCCCTAGTGATTCATTCCCAGCTAAGCCTATTCTATGGGGATGATAAGAAGATCAAACCGGAGTACAGTGTCCTTGAGAAGATGAAACTACATAATGGAGTATGTTTTCTGGAAGAGTTCACAGAAGAACATATCTGCATCATCCTCAACAGAGTACATGGTGATAAGATGTACCTCAAGCAGACACATGACATCACAACGGAAATGACCAAGCTCACTAGTTCTTTGAGTGGCCAACGGGCGATGACCGTCAACACCATTAAAGATAATCTGGTGAAATATGCTTGCATGGTGACTGGTTACCGGATATTCTATGCCAGTAGAATGAACTTTGTCCCTACTGTTGTAGTGAATACCGCTTACAGAATGATCAAGGAAGACACTGCATTTGATCTTTGTACCTGTCTATAGAAGCAATTGTTGTTAAATCTGAAGTCCATCAAACAGGACAATTCTCTAAGGTTCAGGTTTGGATAACTTCTAGTTGGCTTATTCTTCTACTTTCAAGGGAATTTCCCTGGAGTAGGTGATGTGCAGTGGTCTATTGACCTACCGGTCACCATACAAATCAAGGAAAGTCTACAAATAGTGGGAACTGGATATCCTGAGGTCCTTAACAAGTATTTTGATTAATTCAAGTAGAAAATGAGCCAGAGAATGAGGATATCTGATGATATTGTGAAGAAGTATAAAGATGACATTTGCTTCACAATAAAGGTATATGAATGCATAATGGAAGCAGTGGAACTGAGAAAGGAAGCAGTTGAACCTATGGATTATGAAGTGGTGAATGACATGTTGATCGGGTATGCCTCTACCTTACTTGCATCACCATTGGATGCTAAGAAAAAGAGAACCGGTACCTACTTGGAGAGGGTCACACCGGTTGAAGAACCAAAACAGAAAAAGGATAAAGCAGTGCCATCAGTATCTACACCAGTTACCTCTACCAATCCAAAAGTGACCAAGCGGTCACCTGCTAAGAAGAAACTTGAGGCAATTCATGCTAAAGTCTTTGAGAGGAAGCGGAAAACCAAAACTAGCTCACCAAAGTCAGAGGATACTGAACCGAAAATTCAACCAAATAAGACAAGACAATCAAGGAAGAAGGCAAAATCTGCTAGTAAAGTAAATATAGATATTTCCTCTTATAAGCCAATGACACATTGTTAGAGGACTCTTAAGAATATTAAGAGGAAAGTGCTTGATGATTTAAAGGAGTATTTTTATGATTTTACTGATAGTGAGAAAGAAGAAGTAGAGCAGGAAGTCATTAAATATTTGTGTGTTAATGACCAGTCGCCTTCTAAAATTAGATTAGTTTTTACAAATTCTTTGTACATTTTTTTAGATAACAAATGGCGCATTGCCATTGAGAAAGAACAAGAGATCAGGGAGAAAATTTTTGCACAATACTTTCCTAATGCTTCAAATTCAAAATTATTTGAGATAATGTATAAGAACAAAGGCCTCTTCTTCATGAGGAGGAGAAGACTCGGGCTACTAGAAGGTAGAACGTCTGAAGTGGAAAAGGACACACATGTACATGCTAAAGTTGTTGTCATAATGCACCGAGTATCTGAAGCTGCTAAGCAGGCTAATAAAGCACCTGATCTATCATCAGGAAAATCAGATGAGGCATTTGACAGTGAAGGGGAAAGAATGATAGAGAAAATTGATACTATTGATGTGGATGCTTTAGATATTGAGGATGTCACTTTGGACAAAGAGAAAGAGAAACAGGACAAGGAAAAGGTGGAGAAAGAACAGCAAGACAAAGAACAAATGAAGAAAGAGTAAGAAGAAAAAGCAAGGTAGGAAGAAAACAAGAGAAAAGAAAGAAGAGGAAAAAAGGAAAGAAGAGGAGAAAAGGAAAGAAGAAGAGAAGAAAAAGCAAGAAGAGGATAAGAAGAAAGAAAAAATGGAGAAGGAGAAAGAGGAGCAAAAGAAGAAAGAAGAGGAAAAGAAAAGAGCAGAAGAGGAGAAGGAACTAGAGAAGACCAAACAAGCGGAGACTCCTAAGGCAACCGGTGGTCAAGCCAAATAGGTTGACACCACCAATCCTATTAATCTTCAATCTATAGATGAGTCTAAGCTGCTTCAAAGCATCAAACTTGCACAGTGAAGACTAGAATAATTGCAGAGGAAGAAGGAACATGATGTCATTCAAACTGCGGTTGACACCCTTACTAGTCTGATTCCCAGTACTAACCTTCCCAGTTTTGATTCCTCTCTGTCCAAGATTAAACTTCTTTGTACCATATTGGAGGACCAGGTATAATGCTTGGAAGATGTTGTTGAAGCCACTGCCAAGAAGAATCATGAAAAGGCACTCAACACTGCCTTAGTCAAGAAAATGAATGAGCTCTGGTCTCAACTACTGAAATAGAAGAAGGATATCAACGTTGCTATGGATGAGGGCAAATTACTTTTGAGTAAAATGTGCCAACCCCATCTATTTTGTGATGATGTGATTAAATAGAAATATAAACTCCTATCGAAGTTCCAGGCATACATCAGCACCTTCAAGATGCCATATGATTCATTCACTACATAATGGAAAATGGTTCATTATTATCAGCTTCAGGCTGCCAAGATGGACTCAGAGATCTGCAACCAGACTAGAGATTTGCAAGAGCTTCAACTGATCTTATTGCCAAGACTACATATTCTTCAGAAATGTTTTCTCAATCTAGAAGCCATCATGGTAACTCAAGAGATGAGTACCATTGATGAAATGGAAGAACTGGTATTCCAGATGTAGACCGAAAGTGAGGTTGCTACCTCATTACTTGAGTCATGGACATTGGCCATGAAAACTTTTATGCAGGACTTTAAATCTATTTTTGATAAGTTTCATTCCTTATTGTCATGAACATTTACTCTATTTTTATATATAAGAAAATAGGGGTTATTCTGCATTACTTTGTCATTGTTGGCAAAGGGGGAGTAGTATTTAAAATTTTGGTGAATGTTACTATTTCATGTATACTTTCATGTTACCACTTTGGGGAGTAGTGTACATTGTAATTTCTACAAAAGGGATAGTGTATATGCTTAGGGGGAGTAATTTTGATTATGGCATTTTTTTTGTTGTAAAAACACTTAGATGTCAAAATTTTCCTAAGTGATGCCATCAATACCAAAGAGGGAGATTGTTGGCATTTTGATGATGTTTTTATTTTCATTGATGGACACACTTTCTTGATGATGGACACACACTTTCTTGATATATGAGTTATGACTCAACTGGTAATTATTCCAACTGGTATTGTGTATTATTGAACGTATAGTCTTTAGACTATCGGTATTTTGCAGAAGATGTTTACCAGTCATAGATTGACTAAAGAGCTCAAGCGGTATGGAGAGCCCAAGTAGTTCGAAGAGCTCAAGCGATATGGAGACCTCAAGCGGTTTGAGGAGCTCAAGCGGTATGATGGAACCAAGTTGTAGTTAACTTTTGATCGGAACACTATGATCTATGAGTCTTCATTTTTAACAACCAGTAATCGGTATTGTATTAACCGGCATTACTCTGTGATGAGTTACCAACTGGTATTTCTGTAATGTGTGATGAGTTATCATCCACCGACACTTTGGCGGTGATTTTCTGTCGTGATACCAAATGTGTCCAGATGCACTGAACCTAGGAACTTGTAGTCTAATCCTATTGGACCAACATGAAATCAGATTCCTTTATAAGGACATCACGTCTAGGGATTGCAAGTATGATGTATGAGAGATGTGTGATAGAGAAAAGGTTATGTGCGATCTTTGCAGAAAAGATTAAGTCTGTGTGAAGAGATAGAGTGTGGAGATAGTGAAGACTGAAGTAATGTTGAAATGCATTAACAATGAGTTGTAAAGGATCTAACCAAGCATACTGTGCTACTATCTAGATCACTCACTTGTTGATTACTAATATCTTTGACAAGTCTGAAACCCTTAATTGGGTAGGCCCAGCAAAGCCTTTGTAAATCCTCTAACAAGGTGGTTCACAACTGTGGATTTGAAATCCTCTAACAAGGTAGTCTTTAATAGGACTTATCTCCTAACAGAGATCTAGATTCCTAACAGGATATGTTCTGGTGAAGAACATTGTATGATCTTAACCGGTCTAGTTTCTATTCTGCAGATAGTTACTTGTGAGTTTCTGCTCACCGTGGTTTTTCCCATTTGGGTTTCCACGTCAAATATCTTGTGTTATGGTGATTGTACTTTTGTGGGCGAATGCTTTATTTTCTATTTGGTTTGCATTTATCTTAACCAATTTATTGGTGAATCTGTTGCATCGATTATCTACTAAACTGTTTAGAAGTTTGAGTACAGTATTTTTTGGTATACTAATTCACCCCCCCCCCCACTCTTAGTATTCATCAGATGTAGCCTTAAGTTCCTACTTCTATGCCAATAATTTGATGGTGACCTTCCTAACCAGTCGTTTCTTTGGTTCCACCTTAGGTTCTTCTGGTTTCTTCCTCACAACTCTTTTGAATGCTATCAGTGTATCATCTTCAGACTCAGAATCAGCAGTCACATGTTCAATGTGAACTACCGTATCCTTCCTCTTTCTCCCTTTCTCTAGGATAGCATCAATGAGTGCCTTAATGTCTTTTGAAACCTCTTGTACAAACTTGCTTGCCTTACCTTCTTTTTTTTCCCTCTTCTTTCGGTTGAACTCAGTTTCAACCTCAAGAGTCTTTTGTTGTGTTGTTCCACAAGGATTTTCTACTTCATCTATATTTGCATCAAGTAGAATTTTCACATATGCATCAAGAATTAATGCATCTACCTGACAGCCCATTTCATCTATCCAAATCTTCTAGGGCTTGACTGCCTCCATGAGGGTCTCATCTTTCTTGACCTTGAAACATATGTCAGTGGAGTATTTCTCTACTATATGCTCAGGTACTCTCATTCTAGACCTCATAGATTTCTGAAAAGCTTTGAAGTAACCACATACCTTATCATCTCTAAGACTTCCCAATGCAACAACTGATTGCTTAAGTTGTCTGCCTACCGGGATGTCAAAAGCCCATTGCTTCCTTTCAGAATCGAGGGTATCATTCAAAAAGTATAGCATTAAACAAACTAAAACATTTCCATATCGGAAGGTTCCCTTCTTCTCACCTTTAATCTTTCCTAAATTGATCAATAACTCCTCAAGCATCTAGTCAGAAAGATATAACTTGATATTATCCCTCATCATCTTATATGCAGCCAAAATACATGAACTTGAAACTAAATTCAATCGGTTAGACTGAGTTACCTTGTAGCCTATGAACATGCTTCCAAATTTGATGTCGGTGTTGGTGATGGTGCTCACCTTCATTGATCTCTTGTCTAATGTGGTGTCAGTGATCTTCCTTACGAAGTTATTTGATACTTTCTTATCCAGATGTGGCCCTCTCGATGACAAGCCTATAATTGCCCGAATGGCTTCCTTAGTGATTTTGTAGGGTCGGTCCAACCATATGAATTCCCCATGTACTTTACTTAGTACATATCTTATTATCTCATCATCGAATTTTGGAATATCCAGAATATCTGTGAACCCTAGATCTTCGATGTGTTGATATGTCAGTTTGACATTACCAGATTCTCCAAAGAGTTCATTCATATACATCCCTTTAATCTCCAAAGTGCCTAAGTCCTCTATATGAAAATGAATATAATCCCTAACATCTTCCACATATACCACTCCCTTTGGAATGCGAGAAAACGCTCCAACCGAATCTTCCTTGGTAGCCACATGTGGATACCATTTGAAAATTGGCCTGGGGCGATCCTTAACCTCTACTATAGTTGGATTTGCAATGAAAAAATAGGATCAGAAGATGATCTTGATTCCATGATTCAAGAAAAATACCTTTAGATTGTTGCCAGTGAAAACCTCCAACAAATCCTTCCAGATGTTGGTGTGATCGCTCAAGAAGAAATTTGATCACCTTTGAATAGCCTATGATCGCACTAAGTCACTTTGAATTGCTCTAAATGCTGGGTGATTAACAATGAAGTGTAATCAACCTTTTATCCATCGAGAAAACTCTAATCTTTTGTTGACATAAATGACTATCGATGAAAGATACCAGATCTCACTCTGAGCATATTAATGCCAAATAATCCTTTCCAGTATCTGGAACATCTTCCAAAATCTCTCCTCGAGGCATATGCATCATCTTCCATGAAATTTGCCTACCCCTAAGGTATTTGACTTAGTTACCGGATGAGCTCACTGTCGGTGCAGAAGTAGCCTCTTATGCTGGATAGGTAGCCGGGACATTCCCATCTGATGATTGCTCTTCAGTCTTCCTAGCCCATCTCTGAGTATGATCTTGTTGGATTTTACTAACCTTCTCTTTGTCTTTATCATTTGATCACCCATTTCCAAGTAATGGATTTCTGCTTCAACAAAACTTAGCAATATGTCCAACTTCATTGCATGCATAACATGTAACATTGTTCTTTTGAATTGCCTTGCTAAAACCGGTGAGATTGCTTGACCTGGACTGATTAGCCATATGTCCAAATTTTCCACAAGCATAGCATTTTACATTCATTCTACAGTCTTTTGTCTTATGACCAATTTTATTGCATTTAGAACATTTACTGAGAGTACAATCATGGTTTTGATTTGCAATGTTTCTACATTGCCTAGCCATATGACCAAATTTATTGCAAACAAAATATCTACCATTGAATTTATAAGCATTGAATTGCCTTACCGGTGCCTTATGGTTTCGATTATCATTAGCACTACCGAAACTTTGTCCTTGCTCAAATCCAAGTCCATTGGAATCTCCAATCTACCTCTGTCTCTTCAGTAGGTCATCAAGTTGTGCTGGGTTGATCTTGAATTTTTCTTTGTACTCACTTGCAGCAGTTAAATCATCTCTTAGTATTATCATTTATCTCTCAAGCTCTTGCTTATTGCTCTAGGATTGTACCAAATCAGTTCTCAATATCTCATTTTCATGAACCAACCTACCACATTCTTCAAATTTGTTATTTAGGGATACAACATGATTTTCTTCCTTTTTCTTTCTATCCTCAATCTCCTTGGACATCCTCATAGTCATAGTTTGCATCTCATTCTTCATAACCATGTTCTCCTGACTCAATTTATGACACTGTTCCTTAAGTGCATTTTTCTCTTCATCATCCTGATTTTGTAAAAGTTCATTTCTCCTAGCTTGAACAGATGATAGTCTCTCTTATAGGACAAGAATAAATTCTTTAGCAGAATTCAACTCATCTTGTAGCTTTAAGTTCTTTAATCTTTCAGCATCATAATCTTCAAGAGCCATCTCAAGTTGCTTCTCCAAAGCCATATTCAATTATTCTAGTTTCAGAATCTTCCTCAAGTTGTTAAACTTCCTCTGAGGCACAAGGCTCTGATACCAATTGTTGGAAACCAATAACACTGAGAGGGGGGGGGGGGCTGAATCAGTGTTATACCATAATAGTATATTTTAATCTTAACAAAACATTCATACCCCAACTGGTATACCAGTATAAAAAGAATTGAAAGAAGTATTGCAACTAATAAGCCAAACACATAAATGAGAAACATAACACAGATTTATACATGGAAAACCTCAAAGAGGAAAAACCACGGTGGGATTTGTGACCCACAATATAAATTCACTAACCATATGAAGAGATATTACAATATATGATGGGCCTACACTTGCAGGAAGGCTTATAACCTAGAGCACACTGCTTATCACAATAGGAGCCTCACTGACTACATAACAATCTAGACAACAATTTGGAGAAGTATGAACTGCTTAATATAGCATCTTTGTTGGCAATTAACACTCATTGGATTCATTTTGTTGTCATTGATGGCAACAAGATTATATGGAATCATTTACCGGCATTAGGAGGCATATACTAGCAGACACAAGATTTGGAGCATTCAGGGCTACACCAGCATCAATACTTCAAGGAAGCCGACATCAAGGAGGATTTGTTTAGTAAATCATTTTGTAATTATTGTCAAGGCCCACATTGAATATATTTTTGTAATGCATTATAAGACAACATAAGGCATATTGTTTATAATGGGTATATGGTTCAGTCTGCTAGGTCATTTTGAAATATATGAGAGACATGATATGGATATAGGAGTATATAGAAGAATTGTATAATACGAAGTATATATATGAAGATCATTTTGTGTGCGAATGTTATATCATGCAATGATCTATAGATGGTACAGAGCAGAGCTAGAACTGGAACTCTATTTGGCATAGCAGATGCATTCTTGAGTTCATTTTCAGTAATTTACTTTAGCAGAAAGCTTGTAGTCAGTGAGACTCTTTAGTGATGAGAAGTATCCTCTAGGCAGTATGCCTTCTTGCATGTGCAGGCCCCCATTATATGTAATATATTTTCATATGGCCAGTGAACTGATATTGTGGGTCACAAATCCCACTGTGGTTTTTCCTCTTTGAGGTTTTCCACGTATCAATTTTGTGTGTTATGGTGTTCATTTATGTGGATGGTTTATTTGCTTCAAGTTATATGTTTATTTGTTTACCGGTTTATATGTGTATGGCATAAAAGTATAAAATATTATCATACCGAAAAAATAATGATTCACGCCCCCCCCCCCTCTCAGTGTTCTTGGATCCCAACAATTGGTATCAAAGCCCGGTACCTCGGAAGAAGTTTAATAGCTTGAGGAAGATCCTGAAACTAGAATCTTTGAACATGGCTATTGAGAAGCAACTTGAGATGGCTCTTGAGGATTATGATGCTGAAAGGATAAAGAACTTGAAATTGCAAGATGAATTGAATTTTGCTAATGAGTTCATTCTTATCCTGCAAGAAAGGTTATCATCAGCTCAAGCCAAGAGAAAAGAACTTTTGCAAAATTCAGATGATGAGGAGAAGAATGCACTTAAGGAACAATGTAAGAAACTAAGTCAAGCAAACATGCTCATGAAGAATGAAATTCAAGATCTGACTATGAGGTTATCAAAAGATATTGAGGATAGAAAGAAGAAGGAAGATAATCTTGTTATATCTCTGAAGAACAAATTTGATGAATGTGGCAGATTGACTCATGAGAATAATCTATTGAGAACGGACTTAACACACTCCCAGAACAATGAACAAGAACTTGAAAGATAAATAACTACTCTGAGAGATTATCTAACTGTTGCAAGTGACTATAAAGAAAAATTCAGGATCAATGCTGCACAGTTGGATGACTTATTGAAAATACAAAGATAGAGTGATGATTCTAGAGGACTTGGATTTGTATAAGGTGAAAGCTTCAGTACTACAAATGAAGATCAAACAACCGATATGCAGAACTCATCAGAACAGAGGAAACCAGTAAGGTAATCTAATGTTTATAAATTCAATGGTAGATGTTTTATTTGCAATAAATTTGGGCATATGGCTAAACAATGTAGAAATAAAGCAAATCAAAACTACAATTTTGTTCCCGGTCAATGCACAAATTGCAAGAAATGTGGTCATAGATCAGAGGATTGCAGAATGAATGTTAAATGTCATGCATGTGGAAATTTTGGACATTTTTCTAATCATTGTAGGTCAAGAAATGATACTGGATATGTCAAATAAATTCAAAAGAACAATGTTACATGTTATGCATGCAACAAAATAGGTCACATTTCTAAATACTATAGAATTAAGACTCAACCGGTTAGCAATGATAAAGATAATGAGAAAGGAAAGCAAAAGGTAGATGAAATACAACAAGATCATACCAAGAGATGGGTTAGAAAATTTGAAGAACCAAGTGGAGATGGATCTACACTGGTAACTGCACCGGTAGAATGGGGTATTCCTCCATTGACAAGAAATTCCACCGGTAAATGAGGTATAAGTCTTAGGGGTTGGCAAAGTCATTGCAAAATCTTGCATATTACATCGGAGGAGATCTGGAAGAGATCTAGAGAGTTGTGTTCATCATTGATGAAGGTTCACATGGCACAAGACTATGAAACCGGCATCAGTTAGGCATTTATTACAGAGAAAGATTAGGGTTTATTCACTGATAAAAAGGGTAAGTGAATTAATTTTCACTCACTGAGTATTCAAGCATTCAAAGTGAAGAAAAGGAAAACTTCAGGCAAATTAAGAGTGAGCAAAAGCATTAAGAAAGGATTTCAAGCAGTTATAAATCTTCCATCGGCGTTCAATTTCAGGTATTCTTTGAAATGGCATTTGAATATTTAGCTCCTACTTTCATTGCAAACCCCACCATTGTCGAAGTCAAGGATAGGTTAAGGCCCGTATTCAAGGAGGTTCCCAAAATGCTAAGAAGGAAGACTCTGCAGGAGCATTTTCTAGGGTTCTTGATGGCGTGATGTATGTTGAAGACATAAGGGCATACATTCACTACACCCTGGAGGATCTAGGCACGGAGGAAATCAAAAGCATGTATCAATCTGTGATACTGAGAGACTCCGGAACCATCAAACCAAAATTCAAAACAATTGAGGATCTAGGGTTAACCGGTATTTTGTACATACCAGAATTCAAAGATGAGGTTATCAAATAAATTCTTAGCAGGGTTCACAACGAGTTTATCTGGTTGGATCAGCCTTACATGATCACCAAGGAGGCTATTCAACCAGTCACTGACTTACCCAAATTCAGACAAGAACCTGGCAAGAAAATTTCCAACACAGAGGTTGAGAAACCCACAGTGCAACTCTTGATAGTGGATTAATGAGGATTAGCACAATCACCGACACTGATGTAAAATTTGCAAACATGATAATAGGTTATAAGGTAACTCAATCCAACCGATTGAATTTTGTTGCTAGTTCATGCATTCATGTTGCATATCAGATGTTGAGAAATAATGTAAAGTATGATTTATGTGAATGGATGAGGAATGAATTGATGTTAAACTTTGGAAATATCAAGGGAGTTAAGAAATGCACTTTTAGATATGGTAATCTCATTGTATGTTTAATGCTTTACTTCCTAAATGAGCTACCTAGTCTTGGCAAGAAGTGTTGGGCTCTTGACATACCAGTAGGTATGTAGATCAAGGAAGCAATCACCGGTCTTGTTACCGGCAGAGATGAGAAACTTTGGTGGCATTTCAAAACATTCCAAGAAAACATGAGGCAGAGGGAGAGAATATCAAAGAAAATTGTGGACAAGTACTCCACTGATATCTGATTTATGGTGAAAACTAATGAAACTCTTATGGAGGTAGTTGAACCTAGGACAATCTGGGTTACAGAACTTGGATATGAGGTAGATGATAGTATTTTTGAACTCTATGCAAAAATGTTGTTAGATTCCCCATTGGATGATAAAACTGAGCATTTTAGTACAGCAAGAGAGAAGGCCCTTGAAGTGAAAACTAGTTTTAACAGAAAGAGAAGAGAGAAGAAAATAGAAAATATGTCTGCATATATACAGGATGTAATTCATAAGATAGATACTCAACTGGGATCTGGATCCAAACCGGCAGCAGAACCAGCAGTGGCTAGTACTCTGGAAGTGAAGAAGCCAGAAACTTTCATTTACCCTATCACTTCTGATTTTGACCATGAGGACAATGAACCTCTAGCTTTCAGAAGAGTACAAAGGAAGAAAGCAGATAAGCCACCAGTAGAGCAGAAAAAGGTAGAGCCTAGGAGGAGACTTGTCAGAAAGGTAACCAAACCTACTACACCACCACCACCAGCAAGGAAGCCTTTGCAAAAGAGGAAACTAGTCAAACCTACACCGGCAACCACAAGCAAAAAGAAGAAGGGTGATGATATCGGAACTAGTAAGACCACAATGACCTGTGTTGAGCTTATTGATGAAATTACAAAAGATGGAATTTTGAAAAATGTATCTAAGTATTATGAAGACTTAGAAGAAAATAAGAAAAATGAAATAGAAGAGGCTATTTTGTTGTCTATAGACATTTATAAGAAAGCCTTAGTTGAAATTTTGAAGGAGATACCTCTATCCTTATATAATAAACTTGAGGCTAGAAGACTTGACACTATCAAGAGGGATAGGGAGATTAAGGAAGTAGCACTTTTGGAAATGTGTGGTGTTGTAAACAATGAGGAAATAAAAAGATGCATAGATGTTGCAAATAGGACAGTTTTTTAATAGTAAACCCCAACAGATAAGCCTTATGATGGGCAGAGTAAATGAGGTAATAAATAAGACTAGCAAGGGTTGGACCAAATTCTTTCAGAAAAAGCATAGATGTTGTAAATAGGACAGTTTTTTAATAGTAAACCCCAGTAGATAAGCCTTATGATGGGCAAAGTAAATGAGGTAATAAATGAGACTAGCAAGGGTTGGACCAAATTCTTTCAGAAAAATCTAGATTTTCTCACATCTCAAGAAGAATTTGTAAAAGCAACAACTTCCACCATTCCTGACAAATCAAAAGGGAAAGGTATTTTGGGCAGTTCAACTCCAATTTTGACACAACTGGCAGTAACCATAGATATACAGACGCAACCAGCAGTAAAGGAAAGTGTACAGTCTATACCGACACAAACCATTTTTGAGCAAGGCAATGTACAGGACTCTGTAAATATTGTGGATAATACTCCACCGGTAGTAACTGACACTGCACCAAGTGGCAAAGTCACCGATGTAAAAGAGGTTGAAGTGGATAAGGTAAAATTAACTGAGTCTATATCGACAGTTAAAACTGATTCCCCGGCAAAGGTTTTGGCAATTGACACTTCTCAGGTTGAGAAGAAATCAGTCTCTGAGATGAATCCAACTAAATTGATGATGATGGCTACTCAGAAATTACTGAAGGAAGGTACTGCAGACAAGGGAATAATTGATCAATAAGTCACAGTATTGCACAGAATGATACCTTATTATCAGATTGAAGATGGAGAAAGCCCTTCCGGCAAGCTCAAGACTCTAACAGATCATATCTCTAAAAAATTTCAATCTCTAAAGCAGATTGAGATCATATCATAGATACAGAAAATAAGAAAATTGAGGACAAACTTATTCTTATTGAGGTTTGTTTAAAACAATGTACAAATATCTACAGAGTGTGTTGCAATATAGAAATTCTTACAGTTAGTGTAGTGACAAATTGAAGGAGTTATATGACAAGATTGCTAACATTGCTAATTCTTTTGATGGATTAACTGTACTAACCACATCTATTGATGGACAAATTTTATCCTTGGAGAACCAAAAATTTTCTTTGGAGACAGAGAAAGATAATTTGTTCTTAAATTCCTTCAATTCTTTCACCGATTTTTGGAATTAATGTCAAAGGGGTAGTATGTATATATGTGAAAAATGTCAGAAAATACCAGAAAAGAACACATGGGAAGGATATCAAGATATCAGAAGAAGTGTATTGCTCAGGGGGAGCATATTTTAGTTGAACTGGCAGGGAATCCATTTTTCACATGATTGTTGCCATCAATGCCAAAGGGGGAGATTGTTGGCAATTGACACTCATTGGATTCATTTTGTTGTCATTGATGGAAACAAGATTAGATGGAATCATTTATCAGCATTAGGAGGCATATAACGGTAGACACCGACTTTGGAGCATTTAGGGCTACACCGGCACCGGCCCTGGCATCAGCATCAATACTTCAAGGAAGTTGACATCAAGGAGGATTTATTTAGTAAATCATTTTGTAATTATTGTAGAGGCCAACATTGAATATCTTTTTGTAATGCATTGTAAGCCAACATAAGGCATATTGTTTGTAATGGGTATATAGGTCAGTCTGCTAGGTCATTTTGAAATATATGAGAGACATGATATGGATATAGGAGTATATAGCAGAACTGTATAATGTGAAGTATATGTATGAAGATCATTTTGTGTGTGAATGTTATATCATGCAATGATCTGTAGATAGCTTGGAAATTATTCTTGGAGGAGAAGTGATACCGGTAGTGTTCAGGGTTTATGAACTGGTACAGAGAAGAGCTAGAACCGGAACTCTATTTGGCATAGCATATGCATTCTTGATTTCATTTTCAGTAATTTACTTTAGTAGAAAGCTTTTAGTCAGTGAGACTCTTTAGTGATGAGTCGTATACTCTAGGTAGTATGCCTTCCTGCATGTGCAAGCCCCCATTATATGTAATATATTTTCATATGGCCAGTGAACTGATATTGTGGGTCACAAATCCCACCATGGTTTTTCCTCTTTGAGGTTTTCCACCTATAAATTATGTGTCTTATGGTGTTCATTTATGTGGATGGTTTATTTGCTTCAAGTTATATGTTTATTTGTTTACCGGTTTATATGTGTATGGTATAAAAGTATAAAATCTTATCATGTCGGTAGAACAATGATTCACCCTCCCCTCTCAGTGTTCTTGGATCCCAACAATCTCCTATGTCAGAGTACAGTTCCGGTTTAAGCTCCATATGTTTCGATTAAAACCCTAAACGTTAGTACCAGAATAACCCTTACAATCAATTCCTCACATATATAGTCTCTCTGATATATTTCGCATTACATTACATCCATATATCAATTCCACATGTCTAACCTTTTTTTCAAAATGATCTAATCAATCTCCCCTATATACCCTATACAAATCATATGCCTTATGTCGACTTACACAGATATATACAATATCATATTACATGACGGCCATATAAAATAAATGAATAAGCATTAAAACAATTTGCTGATGTCGAATCCAAGAGTGTCGGTCTCCAATACCGATGACCTCTATTATACCAAGTCGAACTGCATTTCCGATAACCAATGAAATCTTTTATCCTGCCAGTGTCGGTGTCGGTGTCGGTGTCGGTGTCGGTGTCGGTGTCGGTGTCGGTGTCGGTGTCGGTGTCGGTGTCGGTGTCGGGTCTGTGAAGTGTCTGCTGGTATACCATATGAAGCCACAACCCAAAATCATGTTGCCATCAATGACAACATAATGAAACCTAACCAATAGAGTGTCAATTGCCAATAGCTGTGTAGAATTGATATGTTGTATAGATGTAGACATGACAAGTGGAGTATAAGTAAGCACTATAGACACCTAAAAATGTCTCATCATTGACACACTAATTATTCCTATTTATTGATTAAATATTTTTTTAATTATTTAATTAAGTTAATTTTATTCTTCCAATTAACTTTTCATCGTATTCTACTTATTCAATTTATATCTTCATCATTTAACCATGTAACCTCCTTTTCTTTATATTAATTAAAGAATTTTATTATTCAATTAATTTTGAATTAATTCTTTTAATTAAATAATCTTTATTATTTAATTAACTTTAATTTATAATAATTAAATAGTTTCTTTAAATTATTTATTAACTAATTCATTCTTTACTAATTCAAATTCAACAAATTTAAAATCCCCAAATTCTAATTTCACTTAATTTCAAAAAAATGTGCATTTCATTTCATGAATTTAAAAATCCAAATTCAAGTCAAATGAAAATCAAATTTAAATTTCAAATCAATTTTCCTACAGCACATGCTAAAATCCTAACTCGTACTAACTTTCAGTCTAACTGCCAATCACCTTTTTTTCTGATTGAGCAATCAATTCAGTCATCTCACCGGTTAACTTAGTTAACTCATCAATCACATTTTGGGAACAAACTCATCTATTCAATTCACTGATCAATCTATTCAGTCAAATCACCGATCAAATGAGTTCAACTCCCAATTAGTTTTGTCTCAACTGATCTCAACCATTGATCAGTTTTGTTCTCGAATGGATTGCAACCATTCATTTTCTCCATTTGAAAACTATAAATTGAGCATCAATTTCCCCATTTTCAATAACCACTATCTTCAAAATTATTGAGTTGATCTTATGTAGGAATCCCAGTGCAACACTGAGAGCCACAAAACCAAGATAATGAAGAAGAACAATGGAAGCCATGGGTGGAATCAATTGAGGGAGTTTTAATTTAGTTTCCATGTTTCTTTGATTTATGTCTTACATTCTATTGCCATTTGTAGTCTTGCTAATTAGAATTGAGTTCTAGTGGTTGGCTCATATATTATAGTTAATTATTGCTAAATTTTCTCGTAAAAATATAGGTGAACCTAACCTGAACTAAGAACATTGGTGAGCTTATGTGTTTTTACAAATTCACAGTATGGCGTTTCACATTCGTCCTCAAGATTTCACACGTGTTGCATTAGTGTTTCGCATGCATTGAGATAATGTTTTACATTCATTGTCCTGATGTTTCACATAAGTATATTGTTTGTTTCACATTCATGATAAGTGAAGGTAGGGTATGATGATTAGATCATTTTTCTTAGTTACCATGTCGTCTTTTCATTTTGGATCTTAATTAGTTTTCTAGTTCTAGAAATTTCACTGAATCAGATACAAATTGGATTTGCAATGCCTCTAACCCCATGGCTCATAGGATAGGAGTTAAGATTGTAGGGTCATGACAACAAGAAGAACATAGACACCTATAGAAATAACATTAGAGGATCATATAGGTAGATCGACAACTTATTGAACTAGAATTGCAAATTTCCTACTTTTTGTATCAAAGACATGTCCTAGCTTATATTCAGAAGTACAAAATGATACAAGGAACACATTTGAGATTCTAACTAGGATCTGTAAAAGTTAATTAATCTATCTATAGGTTATTTGTTTTTTGTTATCTTTGCACAAAATTCCATTTCGCATTCGTGCTACCAGTGTTGTTTTTCTTTTATGTAGATAGTATTTTGCATGCGTACTAATCCTATTTCATAGTCATTCATTTATCATTTCGCATGTGTTTTGTTTATGTTTTGCATTCGGCTAGTGAATTAAATTCTTCTCTATTTTTTGTTATTTATGTTCTTTTTAGTTGTTAAGTGCTACTAATAATCTGTTTGCAACTTGTGTGGCAAGGATAATAGAGATGTCTCAATCGGTCTAAGACTTAAACAAACATTAAACTACTGAAATCATGTTTGTAGGGATAAATTAGGAGATTGTCTTTTGTTTTCTAGAGTAAATAACCTTTCATTTTGGTTTAAAATGAATCATCATCTTTTGTGTCTGACACACTTGTGCTCGTGAGTAGACCTACTTCTAACACACACTATCCTCTCCTCTAGATTTCATGGACTTGGGTGCAAGAGAAAAGTGTTAGCGATGCTCAATTTTCTTTTTTATTAAAGGGTTTGCCTTCTAAGTTGCCATTAGGGCCAGTGAGAGGGAACAACCCAAGCGGTATTTCTTCATCCCACTATATAAATTAATGAGTTAGGCAAAAGTCCTAACTTCTTGGTGATGAACTTATCTACACTAATGGTTCCCTCAATATCCACACTTGTGTGAGATGCATAAAAATCCTTTAACGAGGATAGGTACAAGCTCTTAAGTGGGTCACTGCCACATGAGTAGACACTGGGTTCTGCTAAAGTTCCCCCACTAAGAACCAATTGTTTTAGAAGCCAAAAATCCGTCTATCTATTGATGTAGGAGGTCAGACCTCTAAATCCATCCCATGTACTCACAGTCTAGAGTAGAGATAGCAAGTTCCTTTAGACTTGTAGGTCTCTGGGAATTTGAAGTTTCGCATGCCCGAGAAGTGTGTGTCATGGAGGGGAGCCAGTGCCACCGAACTTCTAAGTTGTCCGCTCTGGATAAGTGTGGCTCGAATTAATTTCTGCAGTGGCAATCCAATAGATGTTGTCCTTGCCATCTTGGGAATTGTAATTGAATGAGTTTTAATTATGTTTGAAAAATAAGCAAACTCTTTGTATTCTATGTTGTTCAAAACTCTTAGGATAGATATTTGCACTCAAACAAGGTCACAAAACAACAAATTTGGTTAACAAAAATCACAAAAAAAGTTCTCACAACCAAAATATTGATCAAACTCAAACTTCACATTGTCTCATTCACATCTTTGATGATTTAAGAGGCCCATTTCAAACAAGACATGCATTCTCCTTACCCGTGGTATGGGGTGGCTATTAAAACCTTCAGGCAAATTCATTTGGCATGTGTATCGCCAAATCCCCTGTGTGGCAGATGGAAGGTAAAATAAACTTCAAAATAAATGTAATCGGCCTGTGTAAGGAATTTCTACTTGGGCGCTAAATTGGGTTTACAAAAGAAACAAGGTCGCCAGGAATGAACATTTATCCCACATTGCTTGTGCAAAGGGAGTATTTTGTATTTAAATACAAAGTCGCACACTTCTTAAGTGTCAAAGCTTAAGCGCTTTTGGCAAGAGGTGGCTTGTGGCCCAGTGGGCCTCGCGCACGCGTGCATCTCAAGGTGTTCAAATTTTGGGACAGGCTGGCGAGAAGGGCTACGGGTTGCACAAATCAAGAGATCCAATGACAGATCTAAGAAAGATCAACGGTGGAGTACAATTCTGAGACTATCAGCGGTTATCACTGTACTGTGAAATAAAGTGCCCGAAATGTTATTCCATCGCGACTTGGCAACCAAGGCAGGTCCAGGTGGCATGTCTAGGTGGCAGGTCCAAGTGGCAAGACAGGTGGATCCACAAGTGGGTCAGAGGAGACATGTGACACGGATGGACAAAGAGGTAAAGGTCAAGCAAGTTGAGTAGATATGACGATTGGCTGAAGAGATCTAACGGTGGTCGCTACACCGCGATGGGAAACTGCTCGCCAGTTATCCACTGTGACATGGCAACCAAAAGGTGGGTCTGGCCTAGGGTGAAGTGGCAGTTAAGGTGGGGCCCAGTTGGATCCAAAGGCGAACCAGGGTGACTAAGTGAAGCCAAATCCCAAGGCGAGGTGGCAGACAAGTGACGCCCAAGTGATAATTTCAAGACTATCAACGGCTATCGTTGTACTACGGTTGTGAGTGCCCAGATCCTCGCGACCCAGCGACAAAGAGGAGCTTCATTTCGGTGATGAGTCCAAGTCGTGCTAAGGTGGTAGGACAGGGACCCCAGAGCCAATCCAAAGGTGACACATGGTAGAGCGCAAAAAGAGGCCACAGAGGCAAAAGTCAAAGTTAAATATATAGTTTCAGACTATAGTACAGAAGTGCCAAGATTTAAATGACTATTGTGCCTGATTGATCTGCAAGAGAAATTAATAACTGACCTATAGAGAGATTGATGGTTGAGGGGTTATATTTTTCCTAAATATACAAGTGTTATATATCGTTGGAAATCTCTCGATCCGAGGAGTTTGTTTCTACAGTCAATTGTGGCATGCGTCAAGTATCTAAAGGGCATTTTTTGGAGGATTTCAAAGGGATTTGTTAGTTTATCAGAGAAGATTTTTTGCAGGCCAAGTGTGTGAGCAACCAATGGCAGAGGGAGTAGGACTTGTCATTAATGAAATCTGAATTCTCCTCTCTTCCTTCTTATTCTGAGGTCTTCTCATTTTGTAGGGGTTCCAGATTTTTGTGAGCAAGGCTCCTTAATCTTGGTTTCCAATTCTGAGATTTTTCCAAGTTTGTAATATAATGTCTTTTTTCAAGTAATGGAGTATATCTTCTTGTTGTAGATGTTTTTGTTGCATGTTCTTATGTATTTAATGCATGCATAAATTCACACAGAATTGTCTCTAGATATATATTTCTTTGTTACAAATTAAATCCTCAAGGAGGTTGGAATTTGTCATCTCAAGGAGATTGTTGTGATTGTTTGTGGGTATTCTTCAAGGAAGAATTTAAATTATGTAATCAATCATAAATAATGGAATATATTTTCAAGATTTGATGATTTTGTAAATGAGCTAAGTAATGCATTTATGCAAGGCATTAATGCAGGAATATTTAATGATGAAGATGGATTTCCAGTAGAGGTTTTTTGTTTGCAGTTTGATGTATGACTCTATGCCCTTGGATAAGGCACTGGTCTTGCAGATTCTAGGGATTCTTAGAGATTTTTAAAATCAAATATCCATTTACTTTTATGTTTTTAGTTTTAGTTTTTTTCCACCCATCTCATGCTTCAACTTAGTTGAGATGTCAATGTAGATCTAGCCCATCTGCAGTAACCTCCTAGTTGTTTAAGCCTTATGAGATCTATCTGCTTTTATTGATGCTATCATATGTGTGTAATGGGTCTGAGTCAATGCATCAAAGGTACACCCATCTAGTTTTTGTAGAGCCTGAAGAGTAGAAGGATTCAAAACCTTGTTATGTTGTCCAAGTCCTGAACTTCTTCATTATATGAAGTTGCCTATTTCATAGATAGATTGCAAGTGAACTTGGTTTGCTCATTTTTTAGAACAACAAGTCCATAGGTCCCCATAGGTTGATAGTCCTCATTTTGCACCTGCATTTTCTTAAAATCAAGTCCAAGATTTGGTTTAGGAAGTCCAAAGTCTCATAGGTCTTCATAGCTTGCATAGTCCTCATTTTGCACTTTCATTGTCTTAGGATCAAGTCTAAACATTTTCTTAGAAAATTTTGAACTCAAAATACCATATTTTATCAATCAATCTCCAATCAATCTAGGTGCTCGTACTCATTAATCCAGTATAGGGTATCATCTCTCAAAAAACTCAACCCAAGTCAGAAACAATCATCATTAGTTTTGAGCAGTTTCACCAATTTGGTCATTCGATTTTGCCTTAGTGTCTTCATTTTTATTTTAGGAATCATCCTCATTTAGAAAGGTCTCATAGCATGCATCAAAATGGTATTATCGAGTGACAACTTCTTCCCATTCCAACAACCTAATCTAGGCCCAAACGATGATCAAGAAAAAATCATTGATAGTCTTAATAACCTTGCTTGGAGGCTAAAAAGGAACGCCCCTAGTATATAAGAATCACATTTGTCATAGAGGACAAAATATGAAAATCTTCTTGCATTGAGGTCAAAGCTGAAAGATAAATTGTTCAGCAGAGACTTGAGAGACTCAAGCTACAACAACAACAACCTCATCCTAATCCTCAATAGAGTGTCGATTTAGGTTGCATACTTAGTCTAGTCTCACTTGAATATATCATTCACCATCATATTAAAGTCTTGCATTTAGATCCTTAAAGTGTCTCAACCCATCATAGGTATTGCATTAAAGCTTTGAATCATTTTAGAGGTCCATATGCTTGTCCCCATATCGCAAAAGGCTAGGAACCAGATGGATTCAAAAAATAACCCCTTGTTCAACCCAAGTAGCACAATGAATTGGTCAAACTATTCACATGGACAACCCTAAGGAGGGGCAACCTTACCAACAAACTTGAACAACATGCCCTCGATAGAGGAAATTCAACACAATCTGACAATGAAAGAGCTTTAGGTTGCGCAACAAAACCCGCAAGTCCTCATGGTCCTCAACTCTCTTCTTAGTCATGATCAAGATAGATATATCTCTTTACTATTGCAAAATGGTGCTAAGTTACCCCAAAACTTTGATGTGACAACAATCTTACCAACGGGAGTAACTTTTAACCAAAACATGAATAAGTACCAAACTCATCTCAAACACAAGTGGTGTCCTCAGCTCTACTCAAGGAATAATTCAAAGCACACAACATCATCAACCCAAGCTACCATTGCTTCAAACTAGAGTTCACAATTTGGCATGGTATCCTCAAATGTAAACATCACATACCAAACACATGTCAATGTTACTTCACAAATAACCTCAAATATCCCAATGCAAAATCGGAAAGAACTTCCCAAATTTTGATTCCAACCATTTCATCTCAATCATTAGTGTCAGTCTCTATAGGATCAACATATAGCAAACAAAGTTTGAATCAAGGTCCCAATGATCCAATTGGTGCAACCCAACCCAATGTCAATACATAGTTTACCTACTTTATGCACCCCGTGGGACTCATAGCACGCAAATTCATAATCAATCCATGTTCCAACAAACTCTAGTGTACACCAACACTAACCCTTTTGTGGAAAACACATACATACCGAATATGTCTATGGCTCAAATGGATTTTCTCCTCCATCAATTCCAAAATCTACAAAGACAATTGATCAATTTCTAATCAAGGAATGAGAAGAAAATTTATACCATGGAAGGTCTTCATCTGTATCTGTTTGATTGAACAATCTATATGCCACCTTTTCCTCCACCTTTTGAAATACCAAAATTTGATAAGTACAAAGGAAAAGGTAACCCAAGAGATCACATTAGGGAATTATTCATGGCTTTTATAGAGGTAGTTGATGAAGATACATATTTAATGCACCCATTCCCTAAGAGTCTTGGCAATCATGCCTTGGAGTGGTTCTCTCATTTACCACCAAAGATAAGATCATGGGGTGAATTACTGAGTAGTTCATCATGAATTTCTCCCATAACATAGACAACCTCATGACTCTAATGGATTTGTGTGCCACCAAGAAAAGAGAAAGTGAAAATTTTGCTTCATTCTTGCAATGTTGAAGATCCCTTGCTCATAGATGCCCATGTCACATCCCTGAAGTTGAACAAGTGGGTATTTTCACAAAAAATCAGATTCCTCAAATCAAATATCCACTACAAATGCAATGTCGTGATACATTCAAATAAGTCATAGAGAAAGGCTTAAAGTGTCAGAAAGGTGTTGTTGAATAGGGTATTTTGAAGAACAATAAGGAAAGTGGTTTGACCAATAATACAAACAATGAGAAGTCAAAATTATGGTTAAAAATAAAAATATGACAGGTGATGGGATTGTGGATGCTTGCGTGGTGAACAAACCTCAACCAGTAGTTTCACTACAAGGACCAGTTAATTCTTTTGTGCTAAACAAAAATCAATCTCAGGACAACAATGCAATGTCAACAAATGCAGTACAACCTAGTAACTCTCGACCTCCAAGAAATAACACACCAAAGTGAAATTATGCATCGCTTGGAGAACAAATTGAGTCAACACAAAAGAAATTGATATAGACAAATATCATAACTCTACTAGAGGTCAAGCCATATGAACCAAGTCCTTTCAAACCGGCCTGGTGGAATGATAATGTTTTTTGTGAATATCATCACACCAAGGGCCACAAAAAATCAAGTTGCTATAAGCTCAAAAACTTTATTCAAGACCTCATTGACTAGGGAGATATCACTGTAGATAATAATAAAGGGTCTTCCAATATTCATCACATCATCTTCAATGACATGTTTGTCAAACATGACAAAGGGAATGCTTCAAGCTCAGGTTCACAGGACAACCAATCCAACTACACTAAGGTTTCCTACAATTATGCAATCAATACTCTTAGCTCAGGTGATGAGATAGTGGCCACAATTATTGTCAACCCAAGGAATTGAGATTGTGCAGTCATCACCCATCGGTCAAAAGTCACACTACAAGGAGTTCCTGCTAATCCTCCTCCGTCAATGGGGACCTACAATGTTGTTGACCAATTGAAGAAAACTCAAACACAAATATCACTTTTTGAGTTACTCTACATTCCTCTGAATCATAGAGCAATTCTGGACAAAGCACTTAATGAGTTTGTTGTTGCCAGAGATATAGATGAGAACATCTTCCAAGCCATGGTTGTAAATCTAGTTGTTTCTCCCTGCATTTCCTTCATAGATCAAGATGTCCTAGTAGACAAGCCTTTGCATAATGACCCACTACATCTAGAGCTTTTTGTTCATAAGAGGAAAGTCAAAAGAGTGTTGATAGATAGCGAAGTTGGTCTGAACATATGCACTCTCAATCTGATTAAAGCATTGGGTTATTCATACCTTCACATTAATCCTCCCAAAAGGATAAATATTAAAGATTATGAAGATGAAGAATTCCCATCAAAAGGTGTGGTCACTCTACCTATGTAAGTAGGATTTGTCACTATAGATGTGACATTCCAAGTGCTAGATAGATAAATAGGATACAACATGCCACCAGGTCACCCATGGATACATGCCATGATGGTTGTGTTGTTAACTTTTCATCGGTGCGTTAAGTTTCCATATAACGGTGTTGAGATCAAATACAAGGTGATCCAAACCCATTTCAACACTGCAACAACCTAAGAGAAAGCACTCACAACCAGGTCCTTATCAATCAAGCAATTCATCTCACCTCACAACTTGAATCCTTGATAATTATAGATACACAATCATCTTCATCTTATACACCTACTGTATCGCCCTTACAAATCAAAGAAGGAGGATGTGGTGAATATTCCTATTCAGACACACACTCCGTTGAGCAATTATCTCTCTCCATGAGATCATTTGGGGGACCACTACCCAATCCTATTAATTAGAACAAAGGAAAAGAAGAGGTTATATATTCTTCCTCGTGCTCTTTTATTAGATGGGGAAAATTAAATGAGGAATCTTTGGAAGAATATGTAAATAAATGGTTGTATAGAGAAGAGGAAGACAGTCCTACAATCAAACTCCCCTTGGAACAATATGGAAACAACTTCAAAATATTGCAAAGGCATGGTTAGGATGGTACAACAAGCCTGGGGGCAAAAGGTAAAGGGATTATAGAACCAATTTAACCTTCAGATAATCCAAGAAATCAAGGCCTGGGATATGGGAATGGAACACAAAGATCAATATCTAGACAAGACACACCGATTATATTGAATATGCCTACACCAACAATACCCCATCATATTGGTATAATCACTAGTCTAGAATCCTTGAATCAAAGTAACTTATCAATGGTGTTATTTGTGTCAGCATCTCATGTGAATGTATTAAATGGGTATAGTACCTGCAGGTGAATTCAGTATAGGCCTTGCACCTTCATCTCACACAAATGTGGTAATGGAAACCAGTCTAGCGTCGGCTAGTGACTCAAATACCAGAAGACTAGAACCTCTTATCCAAGAGATGAGCATTATCTTAATAACAGAAGAAAGGTCTACCAGTCATAAAAACATTCCACTGATCATCAATGTTGCAAAAATCCCACTCCTCGCATCGAAGAAATTGAAGAACCTTATGAAGAGGGATCAAACATATAAACATATATTGAAACTAAGATAGATTCTCATGAATATAAATGGATGTCTCTTCATAGTAGCAGCACTTATGCAGTGGACATGTTTTATGATCATCAACCACCCATTGATGATGGTATCATCTTGTGTGGGGGAAAAAGCGAGACTAGGTTAACATGCCCTAATCCTACCTTTTGACACACATTACGGAATACGAAAGAGCCTAGAGATATCGCACAATTGGCTACTTCTTTTTGTGAAAGAGAGAGCCACGGGATATCTATTAGGATTTCTATTCCCTTGTTGAAATTGTAAGATCAAGTAATGCAAGTTCAAACCCTAATCCCAAAATGCAAGTATGAACTAATAACAAGATTGCAGAATTGAGATTAAACAATGAACAGATGTAAATACAAGGATGAAATAAGAATGCAGATGTGTACCCAGAGTCAAAATCAGACTAAAAATGTTCGGGATGGGGGCGTGGGCGCCACTGTCCTGAAAACTGCACCGGAAACTGCTGTTCTGCACTCTGGAACACTGTCGGAAAGCTGTCTGCAAGTTGTCTGTCCGGAGGACCAGGGCGCCCAGCACCTCTGTCCCAGGGACCAAGGCGCCCAGTGCCCCTGTCCTGGCAGGACCAGGGCACCCAGCACCCCTATCCCAGTCTTCTGCTCTGCAATTTGATACAGAGTGTTGTCCCGACCTTCTCTCTCCAGATCTGTATCCCGCGGCGTTGTCTGAATCCCGAAACCTGCAATGATATCTGAAAAAGGGTGTATGGGCGACTATATAGGGTTTTGCCTTAGTCAAACCCCCGCTTTGGTGATTTCCACCTCTACGAATAGCCAAGTTGTTTTGTAAAATGTATTGTGTGTGCAGACCTAGTGTGTGTGCAAGGTTCTAAAATGCAAGAAAGCAAACTAGAGCAACCTAGAAAGTAAACCCTAATTGCTTGTAAATGATAATGTAAATGCTCTAAATCAAGATGCAATGTGATCTAAAGCATGAATAAATGATGTATTGAAGCTTATGTAAAGACATGAAAACAACATGAAATCATACCCAACCCTCAAGGGAGGAGTACAAGCCAATCTTCAGTCGGTAATCTCCTATTGTTCTTCAATGTCTTCCAAGCCCTAAGTGGATGAATGAATTTGATAGATGCTTGATAGAAGGATGTTGTAAGATGTTGAAGTCTTCAAAGATCTGCTCTTTCGCTGCATATGAAGTTCTTGAAAATAAAATTTCGATCCCTTCAAATGAAGAAAGAGAGCTCTTATGTATGAAACCCTAGATCGTAAATTCGTATTTTGGCCGACCTAGAGATTGAATATCCCGCCAATTTCTTGGGGTTAAGATTTATTTAATGATTGGATCGCGCTCCTAAAATTTTGGGAAAAATATCCGGGACCGTGTGCACTCCGGGCGCCACGGATCCGACAACTTTTCACCAAATTTTCAGGACCGTCAGATATGATGATTTTAGAGAGAATCCCGAAGTTATAGGTGATTTCGAGATGTTTTGACCCCGAAACCAAGCCCCCAAGTTTGAAATAGGACTTAATTAGGGTTTTTGATTGAGTGATGTATTGGAGGAATAAAATGTGAAGGGCGCGCTTTAGTGAAAGGGCCCAACTTTATGATGTAGAGAATGGTGAAATAGAACCTTTAGACCTAATTAATTTGATTAATTAAGTGCTAAAGGAGAAATGCAATGCAGAATGCAACTGCGCCAAGGCGGGTGCTAAACTAGGTGTTAAATTGTACTGCTTTAGCAAGTGCGTACAATTTATGACATTACATTTAACCCCCACTTTAGCGGTCATATGAGTACTACGTGCATATGCAAGCTAAAGTATACAAAGTAAACATTATTTGAAAAATGATATATCCATAAGTTGTCGGACGAAGCCCCCAGCGGTATCTGCAGTACACAGTTAGGAACCGCACCCTACAAAACAAACGTTAGATCACAAAAATCACCTAATGCTTACTAAGGAAAGTGATGAAATCTATGAGTAGCTATATGCCCCCCCTGTTTCGACTTGCTTATTAGGGAGGTGAAACAGGGTAGCATGTTTACTTGCAACAAATTGTGTAAGGTAGTATTGATGAGGGGTGTTCACTAAATAGGCTTCATAAAAGCACTTTTTGGAACATCCTGAGAGTAGGGGAAGGAAAATATGATTCCAACGCAACAAACGGCTCGAAAATCGCATCTCCCAAACTCAAGTTATGATAAAATGAATGGTAGAGGAAAAATTAGGGTTTCAAAAAGTAAGAATAAACAAACGAGAGTATATACCTCGAAAGTGACACTTGTATTCATCACTTTGTTGATTTCAAAATACTATTCAGTGCAGCGGAGCCCAAATAGCCATCATCATGCCTTCACGATGACCGGAGCGTCCCACGAGGATCGAGATCCTACGCCAGGCCGTGGTCGACGACGAGCCACTGGACGAGGTGAGTTGACTGAACGTTTGACTTTTGATTTTTCGCATGTTGACTTTTCTGTGATCGTATGCAGGCCCTGAAGGCTGACCCAGGGCCCACCTAGGGTGCCATGGTCCCTGTGGGGCGCCCTGGTCCCCCCAGGGCGCCATGGTCCCTGACAAGGGCGCCATGGTCCCTGCAGGGCGCCATGGTCCCTAACAGGGCACCATGGTCCCCAATCAGGGCTTGGCGAGGGGTTTCAGGACTAGCACACGATGTTCGATAGTTTGCATTAGCGATTTTGATGATTGAGTACTGATTATGGTTATGTTTTTGTGTTGCAGGGCCTTCCGTACATGAGAGAGCATACAGCAGGACATATTCTTCATAGTTTGCGAGATCAGATTTCGCGGCTTACTCAGTCAGAGAGAGACACACTATCGATAGTAGGATTATGGTATGTGATCCTCATGCCAGCCATTCGGTTCCATCCCGCGATGCTGATGGCATTGATGGAGAGATGGGATCCTGACACATGCACATTTCATCTTCCAGTAGGAGAGCTGACAGTCACACTCGAGGATGTGTACCGTATACTTCATCTTCCTATCAGAGGAGCGACTGTTACATACGCGACTGACCGGTCAGCGGAGGATCATCAAAGAGAGCAGGTGTATTGCATAGGGAGAGTCATGCCGAGTGAGACGAGAGGTCGCATCATGGTTAGCTGGCTCTTACATCCTACAGGGGAGGTACCCCTTCTGAGATGCCTTATGATAGCCATCATAGCACTAGTCGTCTGCCCTAATGGGCAAGGGACACACATGCATGGGGGTCTCACATGGTGTATCAGAGCGATGGAGAGACACAGGAGAGTGTATGCTTGGGGTCAGAGTATGCTTGCGCATCTCTATCACGACCTTGAGGAGTACGTATTTGGACAGGGTTGCAGTTTGATGACATGCACACTTCTGCAGGTGTGGATTTTAGAGCACTTCACATGCACCAGGCCCGTCGGCTTTCCGCTGAGTACAGCGAGCGAGCGACCTAGGGTGTTCGCTTATCCACTTACCAGTGAGTGGAGATTTGGAGATTTGTTATATTGGAGAGTGATTTTTGACAGACTGACAACCGAGGTGACAGTGTGGAGACCTTACCTACGGATGCACAGATGGGATGGTATGGAGAGACAGTTAGCATGCCTACAGAGGAACTGCCTACTGCGGGGATGATATGCACACATCATAGTCCCTTTCTACTTTGACAGAGTATGGAGGCAGTTCGGACTAGAGCAGTGTGTTCCAGCCGATGTGCCCATCTATACTCGACACTCGCGGGTCCTTCCCAGACCTAGAGCAGTAGAGAGACCGACGATAGATGACATCGAGACTACAGACTTAGAGGGATCTGATCAGGATGTAGTCACTGATTATTCTGCAGAGCCTGGAGCACAGCGGAGGTACGTCTCATGGTTTATGAGATCATATTCAGGTCCTATCTTTCCACCAGGTCATCCGACAGGCTATCCAGGCCCATGGAGACATGGAGACCAAGATGAGGACCAGGGATCCAGGTCAGAGGAGCCAGAGGAGGGAGAGGGTCATGAGGAGGTGGGAGATCCTGATCCACCTACAGGCGATCAGCCCAGTGCCGAAGAGGAGGAGGAGGATACAGATAGAGAGGAGGATGAGGGAGACGCAGGTGATGATGCGGATGAGGACGAGGATGAGGATGACGACGAGGATGATGAGGAGGAGGATAGAGATGATGAGGAGGAGTCGGATGCAGCTCCCCACCATTCAGGAGACGATACCATAGCACTAGATCCACCTCTTATTCCCCAACAGGGGGAACATGAGGTGATACGGAGGCCTGTCCCTAGTACCGTCCAGCCTACACCCATCATGGATAGATTATTCGAGCGAGGGGAGCCTAGCGGTTCCCAGGCATAGATACTACCATATCATGATCCCTACTAGCGCGAGGGAGATCCAGGTATAGTAGGTTTATATTGATTGATTAATGTTTTGATGATATAGAATGGTACTAACAAAAATCTGTTATACTACCACAGCTAATGTGCAGGAATGGCGTTCCCTGATTCAGCAGGCAATGACAGATATTTCCATGATAGCACAGATCCCCAGTTCCTCACAGATTGCCTATAGGCCTCAAGGGAACGCGGGTCGGCATGAGGATTTGTTTTTCCCATTCCGAGTACAGGTAGATATATGGAGGGAGAGAGAGAGAGTCCTATCAGAGGACCTCCAGTAGGCGCGACAGAGAGAGAGAGTCCTATCAGAGGACCTCCAGCAGGCGCGGCGAGATCTAGCAGCGGCTCAGACCGAGGCTACCACCTATCACGCGATCCTTATGGATAGGGATTGCAGGAGTTCCTCTCGGAGTCACTCACGATCTGTATCGCGCTACACACCCATGGGTCCACCTTCACGGCCAAATCAGGAGGGAGCGTCCAGTCGACATTCTCCAGTCACTAGCCCTAGGGATAGGAGATGATTTTATGATGTAGGAGAGGTCACATTTTGGATATACAGTGACCCATATTTGTATACGATCCACACATATATATATGTATATATACATGCTTCTCTTTTGTCTCAAATGTGTTATCTTTAATGCTTAAAACAATGTATATTTTGTTTTGATTAAATCTAATACATCTGGTAAATGTACATGTATGTTCAGAATTTAATTTCCATGTGATTGATTTCTCAATGCTCCATGATTAAATTGATACATGTGTGACTTAATTAAATATTTAATCAAGTACTACATTGATGATAAGGAAGACATATGCATTAAGTCTAAGAATCATATAACTAATGTGATTTAATTTTGAACTTAAACACAACATGATACGATTCTACTTAACACATAACGACACTGTATAATATGCTAGCATAATGGAATGTAAATCTTTCACAATTTACATAAATGAATTCAAGACAAACCATAAGGTAAGAAGACACGCTTGTCAGGAACGAAGCAATATAGATCAAACAACATAACATTTAATTCTATTTTGCTTTAATTAAGAGACACTAACATATTATCCAATGTTGAAGAATTGAAAAGATGAAGAACGAAGAATTAAGCATAATATCTACGCAAGTGCATAGCATTGATAGGTTCTTTAAGAGGCGTACCATCTACATCCGCTATTTTGTAAGCACCTGATCCATAATCCTCAATAATGATATATGGTCCAAGCCAATTAGGACTGAATTTTCCCTTTTCTGCAGGTAAGGCATTCACATTGCGCTGATTCTCATAGAGGACTAAGTCACCTACTAAGAAGGAACGTTGAATGACCCTATAATTATAGCTTCATTGTAGAGTTTTGTGATACGCTTGAATATGCTCAAGAGCATTTATACGTTGTTCATCAAGCATCTCAAGCTGTTGAAGTCATTGTTCTCTATAAGAGTCATCATCTACTATACCTTTGAGAGAAACCCTAAGTGATGGAATCTCTGATTCTAAGGGCATAATAGCGTTAGCACCATAAACAAGATTATAAGGAGTAGTTCCCGTAGCAATTCATACACTCGTTTGGTAGGCCCAAAGAGCATAAATTAGTTGGTTACTCCAATCCTTACCATGTTTATTCATAGTTTTGCGAAGAATTTGCTCAATTATCTTATTGGATGATTCGGCTTGACCATTTGACTGAGGATAGTATGGTGTAGAAAATCGATGTTTGATATGATACTTCTCAAGGAATTTCTTCACGTCCTTGTTCTTAAACGATGTCCCATTATCTGAGATAATAGTAGAAGGTATCCCGAATCGAGAAATGATGTTTTCTAGAAGAAATTAACAAATCACTTCAGCAGTGGTAGAGCGAAGGGGAATAGCTTCTACCCACTTCGTAAAGTAATCTGTTGCAGTTATAATGAAGGTGTGTCCTTGAGATGAAGGAGGAGAGATTTTACCAATAAGATCCAAACCCCATGCGGAAAAAGGCCAAGAAGCTACTTGAGAATGGAGTTCTTGGGCAGGAGCATGAATCAGATTATTGTGTTGTTGACATTGATGACATTTTTTAACAAATGAAAAGGAATCCTTCTGCATAGTTTGCCAATAGTATCCCATACGAAGCAATCTATGAACCAAGGATTTGCCCCCAAAATGCCCCCCACAGGCACCTGAATGTGCCTCTTCAAGAGCAACAGGGATTTCCGACTTGTTAAGACAACGAAGGAGAAGACCATCATAACCCCTTCGGTAAAGGATATTAGAAAGAATGATATACCTAGCAGACAGCTTGTGGATTCTAGCCCTAGTGTTCCTATTAGCGGAATCAGGAAAGGTACCATCGGTCAAATATCTTACGATATGCGAGAACCATTCATCTGAATCTACAAAGTCACAACATGTTACCAAGCTAGAATCGTCTACAATAGCTGGAGAAATAAGATTGTGAATAACGAATTTAAGATCAACCATAGGGTCCTCTAAAGATACTAGAGAAGCCACACATGCCATTGCGTCCGCATGTTGATTATCTTTTCGAGGAACAGGTTCCATAGTATAAGAATTGAAATTTTGTAATAAAGAGATAGCAAGGTCTTTATATTGTGATAATTTGTCTTGTTTTGCTTGATATATTCCTGTTACTTGTCTTATAATCAATTGCGAATCTCCATAGATATGTATGTGTTTTATGTTCAGAGCTAAGGCTGCTTTTATTCCCGCTATAAGAGCCTCATACTCAGCAATGTTATTGGTACACAGGAAATTTAGACGATAGGATAAGGGAATGGGTTTCTTTGTAGGAGAAACCAGAACAACACCTGCCCCCGATCCCGTACGACACTTAGAGCCATCAAAGTATAACTCCCAAGTTTCATCTTTCTCTATAGAAAGAATGAAGTCGTCAGGAAAGGACTCAGGGTTAGGGAAGGAGAAAGGTGAAGGGGCCTCAACTAAGTGATCGGTCAACGCTTGTCCTTTAATTGCTCTTTGTGAAACAAATTTAAGGTCAAATTCAGTTAACATCATAACCCACTTAGCTAGACGTCCTGATAAATCAGTTTTAGAGAAAAGATGCTTCAAAGGATCAAACTTTACCATGACATGGACTTCTGAATTCAAAAGATAATGTCTCAATTTCTGAGTCGCAAATACCAAGGCCAAGCATTGTCTTTCTATCGCAGAATATCGGGTCTCATAATTGAGTAAGGTACGACTTATGTAATAAACCAGACATCCCTTACCATCTTTATCATGTTGTGCCAACAATGCTGCGAGAGCATGAGAGGAAGCAGCTGTATACAGAAGGAAAGGTTTAGAAGGTTCGGCAGGTTGAAGAATAGGAGGACTAGCCAAATACACTTTCAAATCTTCAAATCCTTGCTGACAATCCTCATTCCATTGAAAAGTGATATCCTTTTTAAGAAGTTGAGTAAAAGGAAAGGTACAATCCGCAAGCTGAGACACAAACCTACGAATAGCTTGAATCTTTCCTTGTAAGCTTTTAAGTTGAGACACATTTCTAGGAGGTGGCATGTTGACAATAGCATCTATTTTCTTAGTATCCACCTCAATCCCACGATGCGAAACTATGAACCCTAATAGTTTTCCACTATCCACACCAAAAACACATTTGCGGGGATTCAAGTGCATGTGATATTTATGAATTCTTTCAAAGATTTGACGAAGGATTTTAATATGATCTATGCGAAGAAAGGATTTGGCCAAAATATCATCAACATAATCCTCTAAAATCTTATGCATATAATCATGAAAGATAAGGGTCATCACTCGTTGATAAGTTGCATCAGCGTTTTTAAGTCCAAAAGGCATCATTATCCAACAAAACGTACCCCAAGGAGTGGTGAAAGCAGTTTTGAATTGATCTTGAGGGTTAATAAAAATTTGATTGTAGCCTGAAAAACCATCCATGAAGGATAACAAGGCATGTCCTACCGTAGAATCAACTATCATGTCAATGTTTGGAAGCGGGAAATCATCTTTCAAAGAAGCCTTATTTAGATCCCGAAAGTCAGTACACATTCTTATTTTGTTGTCTGGTTTAGCCACAGCGACAATATTTGAAATCCATGGGGAATAGTCAATAGGGCGGATAAATCCAGCCTCCAATAATTTTTCAATCTCAGCCTTAACAAGCAGAGCCACCTTAGGATTCATTTTTCGAATCTTTTGTTTCACGGGCTTAGCATTAGGAACTAAGACAATATTATGAGTAACAATCTTAGGATCTATACCAGGCATGTCAGAATATGCCCAAGCAAAGATCTCAGGGAATTCATGCAATAGTTCTTCATATTGTTTATGTTCCTCTTCATCCAAACATTTCCCAACTTTAATGACTTTTTCTTTATTGCAAGGGTCCATCTTAACATCAGTGGTGTCACTTATGAGAAGATTACTTTGTTGAGGAGTATCCTTTAACTGAGGGAATTCTTTCACAATCTCATCATTATCAATCTCTTTTCCAAAATAGGCTTCAGTGTTCAAACAATAAGGGAGTCCCCTATTGTGATGATAACAAGGAAGAGTGTCATAGGCTCCCAAGAACTCAGCTAAAGCATCGTCGGTAGGGAAGACATCCAAAGCACAGGCACACGAAGGATCTCCATCAATATACTCAGGATGTTGTATTGATAAAGATGTAGAGATGGCATTAACACTAATGCATGGTCTTTTAGAAGCTTTCGTACGTTTGCAGGGATTAAAGCCAAGTCCAAAGGCATAATTGTGAAAATTAGTCTCTAGAGGAACTCTTATCCCTTGTTCATGAGCACCACAACCTTTTCCATGATACCCATGCTTAGCAAAAATGCGAAAACTACGACCATAATGATCAGCCATTTCAGGAAGAGAAGGTGGTTTTTCATAAGACAAAGAATCAAACTCTTCATAATTAGAGATGTGAAGAGAAGAAGTTTGAGAGGCGGCCACAAAATTATTACTCATAGATTCAGGTAAGGTTGATTGATTTTTAGTTTCTTCTTTCTTTTCAACTTTATGATTTTCAGCTTCTTCCTTCTTTTCAACTTTAATTTCTCTAGAAGGAACCTTATATTCACCCACAAAGGTAGGATTAAAATCAAGGGATCCCCAATCGTCATCTTCGAGGATCTTCCCAGGATCAAAATCCTTCTTATGTGTAGTTTCAAGTCGAGAGGCATCTTCTCCAAGAGCTCCAGACTCATCCAAAGAATTTTGATCATCGGAGAGCGAGGATTCACCGATAGGTATCTTATTTAAAGATTCATCACTAGATGAGGACGGCTTAGAAGAACCCCCCTTAGAAGTGGATGTTTGCAAACAAGCTTGAAAATTAGTATCACCTATCAAGGTATATGTCTTATTGTTATAAATAAATTTAACTTGTCTATGCAATGTAGAAGGGATAGCTTGCATACTGTGAATCCAAGGTCTCCCCAGTAGCAAGTTGTACGTTAGATTTCCCGACATAACATGGATAGGTGTAGGCAAAGTAACAGGCCCCACTGTGATGGGTAAGGTGATAGTACCTAATGAAGTTTTAGCCACATTATCAAAGCCTCGAATAGGACGAGAGTCCGGTTCAATTAAGGATGTATCCACATTCATCTTATGCAAAAGATTAATGCTACACACATTAAGACCAGAGCCATTATCTAATAGTGTTCGCCTTATAGCCGTGTCTTTCATGATAACCACAATCATCAAGGGATCATATTGATGTTGGATTTCACTAGTAGGCAACTCATCTTGGGTAAACACAATTTGAGCTTTATGATTCATCACAGAGTTAACCAAAGATGCTATATTACTAGATGTATTCGGTGGAGGAACATTCAAATCTTTCAAGGCATCTTGTAACATTCCATGATGAGTGGAAGAAGTTTGAATCAAATCCCAAAGGGATATCTTAGCAGGGGTAGCTTTAAGTTGTTCTATGAGATCATATTCCTTTCCAAGAACTTGTGAAATACGCGGAGCTTGTGGAAGAACCGGTTGAGGATTCGGAAGAGAAACTGGGATAACAGGAGGAGGACTAGGTTGCCTATTATTTCTGGTATGATAAGTATGGGCAACCGCATGATAACTCTCTCTAGTTATTTGCTTGGCATAATTATAAGGACTTACAGGTTTTCTTCCTTGCACAGTGATGATTGGTTTATTCGGAGTACGAAAGGAATCATGATCATACCCTCCTTGGACAGTAAGGAGAGGTGACTTAGAAACTTGAAAAGTGGGAGAAGGATAAGCTCCTTGGACTTCAAAGAGAGGCTTTTTATGCTCATTCAAGTTTATCATGTTAACTAATTTAGAAGTTATGTTTTTGTTTAAAGATTTCGATAAAGCCACAAAGTCATCAAGAGCATCATCCAACAAAGCATGATCATATCTATTGAAAGGTTTATCTTTTGATTCAAAAGGAGACATCTCCTCATAGAGGGGATTGTTGAAAACAACCATGTTACTAGATTTGGTGGAAGAGTTGATAGGAATGTACCCTTGAGAGGACTCATTCAACTTATCTTTCTCATCACAACGAAATGGCATAGTAACAAGGTTTATGAGTTTTTGGTAAAATGAAGGTTTGGCATCTTTAGGGTTTAAAAACTCATCTAAAGCTTCATCTAATTCATCTTGGCTATACTCATAATAATCATCGAAAGCATGAACATTTTGCAAATAAAAATCTGACATTTTGAAAAGATTACACAAAACTTAAACACCCAATGCAAAGAAACACACTTTTTTTTTTTTTCTTTTCTTTTTAATGAAAATGAAATGAAAACACACTAAATCTAGATCTAGATCTAACAAATGCAATGCAAGAGGAAGCAATGATAGAAACACGTCGGGTTCACCAAAATGTGTGGGGGAAAAAGCGAGACTAGGTTAACATGCCCTAATCCTACCTTTTGACACACATTACGGAATACAAAAGAGCCTAGAGATATCGCACAATTGGCTACTTCTTTTTGTGAAAGAGAGAGCCACGGGATATCTATTAGGATTTCTATTCCCTTGTTGAAATTGTAAGATCAAGTAATGCAAGTTCAAACCCTAATCCCAAAATGCAAGTATGAACTAATAACAAGATTGTAGAATTGAGATTAAACAATGAACAGCTGTAAATACAAGGATGAAATAAGAATGCAGATGTGTACCCGGAGTCAAAATCAGACTGAAAATGTTCGGGACGGGGGCGCGGGTGCCACTGTCCTGAAAACTGCACCGGAAACTGTTGTTCTGCACTCTGGAACACTGTCGGAAAGCTGTCTGCAAGTTGTCTGTCTGGAGGACCAGGGCGCCCAGTGCCTCTGTCCCAGGGACCAGGGCGCCCAGCGCCCCTGTCCTGGCAGGACCAGGGCGCCCAGCGCCCCTGTCCCAGTCTTCTGCTCTGCAATTTGATACAGAGTGTTGTCCCGACCTCTCTCCGGATCTGTATCCCGCGGCGTCGTCTGAATCCCGAAACCTGCAATGATATCTGAAAAAGGGTGTATGGGCGACTATATAGGGTTTTGCCTTAGTCAAACCCCCGCTTTGGTGATTTCCACCTCCACGAATAGCCAAGTTGTTTTGTAAAATGTATTGTGTGTGCAGACCTAGTGTGTGTGCAAGGTCCTAAAATGCAAGAAAGCAAACTAGAGCAACCTAGAAAGTAAACCCTAATTGCTTGTAAATGATAATGTAAATGCTCTAAATCAAGATGCAATGTGATCTAAAGCATGAATAAATGATGTATTGAAGCTTATGTAAAGACATGAAAACAACATGAAATCATACCCAACCCTCAAGGGAGGAGTACAAGCCAATCTTCAGTCGGTAATCTCCTATTGTTCTTCAATGTCTTCCAAGCCCTAAGTGGATGAATGAATTTGATAGATGCTTGATAGAAGGATGTTGTAAGATGTTGAAGTCTTCAAAGATCTGCTCTTTCGCTGCATATGAAGTTCCTGAAAACAAATTTTCGATCCCTTCAAATGAAGAAAGAGAGCTCTTATGTATGAAACCCTAGATCGTAAATTCGTATTTTGGCCGACCTAGAGATTGAATATCCCACCAATTTCTTGGGGTTAAGCTTTATTTTATGATTGGATCGCGCTCCTAAAATTTTGAGAAAAATATCCGGGACCGTGTGCACTCCGAGCGCCACGGTCCCGACAACTTTTCACCAAATTTTCAGGACCGTCAGATATGATGATTTTAGAGAGAATCCCGAAGTTACAGGTGATTTCGAGATGTTTTGACCCCGAAACCAAGCCCCCAAGTTTGAAATAGGACTTAATTAGGGTTTTTGATTGAGTGATGTATTGGAGGAATAAAATGCGAAGGGCGCGCTTTAGTGAAAGGGCCCAACTTTATGATGTAGAGAATGGTGAAATAGAACCTTTAGACCTAATTAATTTGATTAATTAAGTGCTAAAGGAGAAATGCAATGCAGAATGCAACTGCGCCAAGGCGGGTGCTAAACTAGGTGTTAAATTGTACAGCTTTAGCAAGTGCGTACAATTTATGACGTTACACATCTATGAAGATAAGGCAATAGATCTTAACTCATGGAAGCATCATTTTCATACCTGAGCATGCATGACAACAACAACACCCCACTTCGATGAGGGCAATGACCTTTGTCTTGTATTTCCACATTTGATAGACTTGGGGCAATAAGAACAACCACACTTGGATTGGTTTGAGAAGGACAAAGCCATTGTAGAATTCCTTTGTGCATGTGAGGGACCACAAGGCAGGCTTTGCAATTGACTTAGACATAATTACATATTTTGGAAAAGCAAGCTCATCCTCTGGTCCAAAAAACCCTGAAGAAGATGAAAACACAAACAAAGATAGATTAGAAGATTTTTCGATTAATCAAGAAAGGTCAACACTACTTGTAGAGAAGACAAAAGAGGTCAATAATGGTGATGTTGAAACTGTTCATAAAATCCACTTAGTGAAATCTCTCGACCCAAAAGAAAGAGATAAATTTATCCAGTTCTTTAAGCAGAGACCAATAAATTTTGCCTAGTCATATGCTGACATGCCAAGGCTAGATCTAGAGCTTGTTCTACATCATTTTCCAATACTTCTAGGAATAAAACCATACAAGCAAAAGCTCCAAAAAATGCATCCACAAATTGTTCTACTAGTGAAAGTGGAACTACAAAAGTTGCTACATATGGGTTTCATCAGGCCAATTAACTATGTAGAATGGATATCCAACTTGGTACCAGAAACTAAACCCACTAGGGGCATAAAGATCTACACAGATTTTAGAGACTTGAATAAATTTTGCCCAAAGGATGACATTCCACTTCCAAACATCGACATGATTGTGGACTTAACTACTAGAAATGAAATTCTATCACTCATGGATGGTTTCTCTAGGTATAACCAAATTAGAATTGCACCAAAGGATCAACATAAAACAATATTCACCTGTCCATGGGGGACATACTATTGGAACGTGATGTCATTTGGACTAAAGAATGCTGGTGCCACTTACCAAAGAGCTATGACAACTTTGTTCCATAACATGGTACATGATATCATGGAGGACTATGTTGATGATTTGTTAGCAAAATCCAAAACCAAAGACGACCATCCTAATATTCTTGCTAGGATCTTTGATAGACAAGCAATATAAAGTTTGACTAAACCCAAAGAAGTGTGTGTTCAGTGTGACAGATGGCAAGCTCTTAGGCTTCATTATCTCTAATAGGGGTATCGAAGTGGATCCTACTAAAGTGAAAGCTAATCTGGAAATGCCATCATCATCTACACTCAGACATTTGAGGAGCTTACAAGGGATGTTGCAATCCATTATGTGCTTCATTGCACAATTAGCCAATAAGTGTCAACCATTACAACATCTCTTGAAGAAAGGAGTAACCTTTAAATGGATAGCCCAATGCCAAGAATCATTCCAGGCATTAAGATTATCTTTTGTCAACACCAATCCTAGTGCCTCCAACATCGGGCAATCCTTTCATATTGTACATATCAATAACTAACTTATCCTTAGGAGCACTCTTGGCCTAACATGATGATAAAGGAAAAGAAAGGGCTATGTATCATATCAGTAGAATATTGGTGGGATATGAACTAAATTATACTCCCATTGAGAGAGCATGCTTGGTAGTAATTTTTGCATCACAAAAACGCAAACATTACATGCTTAGCCACAAGGTGCAACTCATTGCAAGCTTTGACCCACTCAAATATATCCTAAGAAATGTTGTGCTAATAGGAAGACTGGCCAAATGGGATGATCCTAAGTGAACTTTACATCAAGTATGTTGATATAAAAGTCATCAAGGGATAGATAATAGTAGATCAATTGGCAGAAGAACCTGTACAAGACAATCATCCCTTGCTCACAGACTTCCCTGATGAAGCAGTATTCACATTAGCAACTCCCACGAGGTGGAAGTTATATTTTGATGAATCCTATACCAACCATGGAGTAGATGTTGGAATTATCTTCATCACTCCCCAAGGTGATTCAATTCTGAAATCATACAAAATAATTTTCCCATGTACCAACAACATGGTTGAATATGAATCTCTAATTATAGGGCTTCGCACTATTGTACAATGGAAAATAGCAAACTTTCACGTCTATGGAGATTCACAACTTATAGTCAACCAAGTTAATGATGACTATACCACTAAATACTACAAGCTAATGCCTTATAAATTGATGGTGGATGACTTCAAACAACATTTTAGTCATCTTATCTTTGAGAAAATTCCTACACTATAGAGTAAAGCAGTAGATGCAATGGCAATTGGAGGATCTCTCGCACAATCAACACAAAACTCTCATGCATCAAGCATCTAGACATGTCCTCATAGCAGATACCTTGTATAGAAAGAGTCTAGACAACACACTTCTTCGATGTTTGAATTCTAAAGAAGCACAATTGGCCTTAAAAAAGGTGCATGATGAAATCTATGGTGCCCATTCTAGTGGCCCCGCCCTAGCAAATAAAATCTTGTGCACAAGTTACTACTGGCCAACCATGGAGAAAGATGCATATAAATATGTTCAAAAATGCAGATAGTGCTAGATACATGAAATCTAATTGATGCACTTGCTCAAGATCTCCATCCTATCACATCACCATGGCCATTTTCATAATGGGGACTTGATCTAGTAGGGAAAATCAACCCTACTTCTTCCAATGGGCATGTTCATTTTGACAGCCACAGAGTATTTCACCAAGTGGGTAGAGTAAATCCTTGTAACAAACACAACTGACAAATAGATAGCAAAGTTTATATACTCAACTACATTATTTGTTGGTACGTGGTTGGGTAAGTGCACCAAGATGGTGAA